>NC_141620.1:5867069-6172638 GCF_047967505.1 Dipteris shenzhenensis | reverse complement strand
TTTGCCAACTAGCTCGTTGTATGGCAGGGTGCAACCTGATTGCCACATACAAATGCTACCACCCACATCCTCCACAAGCTCGTGGTGTTACCTCAGTCTCATACCTATGCTTCTAGCATTGTCTATGCCTGGGAATACCTATCAAAATCTTGAGTACAAGATGAATTTAACAATATGCTATGAGTAGAAATTAGTCAAATTAGCATGGTTATGTTCTGCACTAAAAGAGCTTCAAATATGTCTTTACACCTTGAAATTTAGGTAACACATGAAAAAGTTACGTTAATTTGAAAGGAGATGGGTTTTCATATTTTAGTGTATTTTTTGTTTTATCACCCCTCATCCAAAAGAACCCCCCCCCCTTGGGCCTCACATATTATGAAAAATATATCATATTCTATATGGACCTTGTCCCCCATACCCTGGATTTTGGAAGAGGGTAGTAACATAATACATCTTGAGTTAGTGCCCCAAGAGTCTACGTAAAACCACATATCAAGGCGAATTATTCTCCCCAACACACTTATACTATGAGTATCTGCCACTTACTAGCTCAATATCTCTAGACTCCACATGTTTGTGCATGGTAGATTTGCCATGTCTGAGAGTCGATTTTGCTTAAGCATTTTCACTGTGAGCACTGGTTGCTGGAGGGTGTATGGTCCCTGTACTCTCTCTCTCTCTCTCTCTCTCTCTCTCTCTCTCTCTCTCTCTCAGGTCCTTATTTGTCCATCATTTTTATTGGTTTCATGTACTTCAAATTCCTTTACACCAAGTTACCATCTTATCTACAATGTAAACTCAGATAGCATGAAAAAATGATGCCTTAAATAAGAAACATTATACTCAGTCGTTTCTAGCATCGATCCTTCAAAAATATTATTGACTCCTCCAAACAATGGTATAGGTAGCATGACCAATTATGATGAAATCATGGATGTTGATGATACATCTCTCATGGAATGTAGGTCCCCTAGGCAAGTGTTCCGTTTTATGTCGAATTATTTGAAAAGATTTAATGCAAGCAACAATCATATCAAATGTTGCGTCAGAGGTCTGAACTCACAAACTTAATGTGGTTAATACTACTTGCCATAAAATATATACTGCTTGCTTAGTCCCTTCTCAGTGTCCCATTGACATTTTCTATCCTCTCTAATTTTGCCATCCATGTGTGCCTATATAGAGGACTCAAGATATTTACCAATCGCTCAATGGATATCGACAGAGGGCTTAACTCTTGCATGCCAATGACACAAAGATTTACGTACAGCCACATTAGCATCTTGCCATATGATTTTGGTCTCAAACTATTCTTGATGAATGGTTGTAGTATTGAACAAAGGCTACAATCAATTGGCTACATACGTTGGTACATATTTCTCTTTGTAAAGAAGGGAGTGATCGGACGAATAAATAAAGTTAGTCCCAGCTGTTGTGTTCTCTATATGTTTGTTTGTCCAAATGTGATCGATGGTTGATCCATTGATTGTTGTTGGTTGGTTAATCAATTGTTTGAAATTTCTTTGGGACATGAAATTTTGAAGGGCTTTGTTGGAGTTGTTTGAATTGTTTATATTAATGTTAAAATCTCCTATAATTGTTGTTTGCATATCATTGGGAATGTGTTTGATTTGGTGTTGTAATGATGCAAGAAGTGATGTGATTTTAGCCAATGGAGAGTTATATACATTGATAATGGCAATGTTTGTACTTTTTGTTGTTTTGAAGATTGTGAGGAATGTTTTCGAACCTTTATTGTTTGTGTAATGTTATTTTTCAAGTTGTATGTTTTGTTTGAACAATGTAGCGATTCTGACGCCTTCTTTCTTGTGCAAGGATGTGAATGATGGAAAAGATAAATTAGTTGATTTTTTTTCATGCAACTCTTGGAGGCAAATTATTGTTGCACTCATCAAGCTTTTATCGTTGAGAATGTTAATGAAATGGGGTGCAAGTTTTCTTATGTTTAGAGATTGTAGTGTTTCAAACCCATACTTTGAAGACAAATTTTTTTTTGGTAAGGAATCCATTCTCGCTCTTGCCTGAGTCACTCAATCTCTTTTAGGACATTTTTATCTACTTTGATGTGTTTAGGTTCAAGGGGCTTAACGAGGTAGAGATTTTCAGGGTTTCGAATGCATGAAAGTGTTGTGTATGTGAGGCCATTTGATTTGATTAGCGATGGGTCGAATGCTAGAGAATTCATTGACAAACCTTGTGATCGATGAATTGTTCGAGCAGATGCTGGTTGAATGGGGAATTGTGTTCTTGAGATTGTATTAAGGTGGTTTTTGCCTATTTGAAATTCTCGTGTAATAGGATATATTGGTGTCCATGTTTTGGGAATGTTGTTCTCATAAATGGAGGAGTTATTGAAGCATGCGTGTCTTCTTATGTTTTTGTCATTGAAGGAGATCCATACCACAAAATTGTCATTTGTTTTCGTTGAATGTTCAAAAATGCCATCAGCTCCATTTACCAAACCATCGGGAATGTCAAGATTTCTAGTTTAAGATATAGTACTTTATGTAATCCCACAGTATTTGTAGGGTTAGGGGAAATTGTAATAGTCTTGCTACATGTCTTATGTCTTTTGCTTGTAGGATGTGTGGATTATGTTGAAGCAACTCGAACACTTCTTTGTTGTGAATGTCTTGTAAAGCATTATTGTAGAACAAGTGGGGAATGTTTTGCTTTTGTTGTGGTTGCCTATGGTATTTTGTGTTAATGTAACAAATGTCAAGCAAAGTGTGAGTTCATGTTCTTATTCTATTGAGTATGTGTATGAATTCAATATCTATTTGACGCATTAGTGTAGTGAGTTGAACATTTTCTTAAAGTCATGTGATCAGATAGAGGAGGTGAATACATGTCTTCAACATTCATGAACTTTTGCAAAAGTAATGGCATTCGAAGATAATTCACTTGTGTAGATAATCCTCAACAGATTGCAAGAGCTAGAAGGAAGAATGGTACTTTAGCAAGATAGTACTTAAGGGAGAAGCATCTTCTAAATCAATATTGGGTAGAAGCAATTGCCACTATAAACTACTTACTAATTGGCTTTTGACCAAACCGATTCAGGGTATGACACCTTATGAAGCATTCACTAGACACAAGACACACATTGGGCATCTCTGCGTATTTGGTTTCATAGAATATGCCCACATACATGATGATCATCATAGAAAGTTGGATGTTAAGTCATCTAAATACATCATGGTTGGTTACAATGAAGAAAGCAAAGCATACAAGTTGTATGATCCCATCAACCAAAAGATCATCCTCTCCAAAGATGTAAATTTTGATGAAGAATCAAAATGGAAAACATCCAATACACATGAGATCGACACATCAATTACTCAGTCACCTATAGAAAAGGTTGATGAAGAAGAGCAAGGATTGCCAAAGATACCTCGAGAAGAGTAGCAACTCGGATAGTCTACTAGGAAAGCAGACCACCAGCAAGATTGACATATGCTTAGAATGGAAAAGCCATGGTTGTCAAATAAACAACCAACTGTTTCTTTGTCTTCAACAAAAGCAAAATATAGGGCACTCACAAAAGGTGCATGTCAGGCTATATGGCTCAGAAGACTATTGTTAGAAACATATTACTTTGATGAATTAAAGCCAACAACAATATACTATGATAATCAATTAGCTCAAGCATTGGCCAAGAATCTGGTATATCACTCTAAGACAAAGCACATTGATGTCAGAGAGCACTTCATTAGAGAAAGAGTGTTATCACTCCAAGAGAGCACATTGATGTTAGAGAGCACTTCATCAGAGAATCTAGTATAGCACTCCAAGACACAAAGCACATGGATGTCAGAGAGCACTTCATCAGAGAAAGAGTGTTACTTAGTGACATCACACTATAGTATTGTGATAGCAAAGAGAATGTTACAGATATCCTTACCAAACCACTTGGGAAAGAGCTTTTCGAGAAGCACCGACAAGCTCTTGGTTTGACACAAAGGAAGGACATTCCCATTAAAGGGGTGTGATGGAATGCCTAGTCCTTCTTTGATTCCCTAGAATAATCATCTTGAGGGAAGGCCTACTTCAAATGTTGATCTTGAGGGAAGGTGTTGAGGAACCATCTCAATATCATATGTTCAATATGTGTATAGCACTAACACACAGAGTGCTATAAAGGAAAGGGTTAAAAACCCAAACCCTAAAGAGGTTTGTATTTATTCATCATTTCCAACTAAATCTAGAGTACAGTTAGCCATTTGTGGTGTGCTCTCTAGCTATGGCCTCTCTCCTCATCTCCACTCTTTTCCTCTCCTCTCTTCATATTTATTCATCTACTCCTTGATTCTTGATGAAATAATAGATTTGTAAACATACCTTCCTACAGTTAATGCTATATGAAGTTGTGGTGGGATGTTTATATGTTTTGACCTCTCATAATCCCTTAGGCTCTTGGCCAATAAAATGGAACTTTGACGTATTATTAGGAAAGACCATAGTGAATTCATCTTAGGCTACTCAAAGATCATCCAACAACCATCCTCATATGCATAATAGGAAAGAAAGATATACTCTACTCTAATATTGATAGATCTATGGTGATTTTCTTCTTTCTAAACCAAGGAATAAAATGAAAATTTGGCATAAATGTATACTCTAAACTAGCTTCCTCTTTGGGCCACTACATTACATCTTTGGCTAACCATGGGTTGCTGGTAGCTAGGCCAAGTGGCAAGGGAGACCTTATGGGGCAAGGTTATGAGCCTAGGATGGAAGGCCCTAGAGCTAAGGTTAACAATTTCCATCTAGATTTGTATAGAGGTAAAAAGCATTCATGATATATTTAGCTATGGCTTGGGCTATATATTGGCATGAGGGATTAGGCCACAAGAATTCATTGATTGGCACATGGATTGTCGATTTTAGCCATAGGCATAGTAATGGATGGCAAGCTAGTTTGATATTTCCTTGATGGAAGGGGCTTCTATGGTATGGGTCATAGAAGTCTATTAAGAGAGGGATAGGCCATCTACCTTAACTAGGGCCTGTATGTACTCAAGATAGCTAAAGAAGCTCTATGGTTGGGTGGTGAGTTTCAAATGGTGATTCTTGTAGTTTGGTTCCTAGTTTGGGCTTCGATGAAGGTAATCAGGATAGTTGATTCAAGGATGGATTTATCCTAGCAATTTAGTGAAAAAATAATTTGTTATCATTATAAAATTAAGCCATGCAAGAAGAAATTAATTACATGAATGTCTATCTTAACCATATATAGAGAGACATCAAGTTGGGAGCTCCAATGATATTGAGTAGATACTTTTTGACAATGGTAAGAGGATATCCACACTCTTGTAAGCGTTAATGTTTGATAAATGTAGGTCCTATTGATGAGTAGATCAAGATGGATTTTGAAATTGAATTTATTCTATTATGCCAAATGCTAGTGGGCATGCAATTGGTATCCACAAGCCTACAATTTGATTGAAATATAGAATGAAAAGTGTATGTCCAAAACTATGTGGTTTAATGTTGATCAAGTCAACAAATTTGTAATGGAATACTCTAGACCAATTTACTTGGTATATCCTCTAGTGGTTTCATTAGGAAAGGGAAGAAACTTTGTGTCATAGTGTTATCCCAAAAAACACAAAGAGAGGATAGGAGACAATTTGCATGAGAGTCAAAGGACTTACTAAATTGATACACTTCAATTACCTATTATTCAAAGATTAAAAATGGACATTAAAGATTGCATATTTAAATAGTAAGATGATTCTTAGGCTATACTAAGTGATTAACAAATTCTGCCTCAACTTAGGTCTCTAGTTGGTTAGAAGACTCTATGCCATTGTGCTTCTAGTTTCCTACCTAAGCATTTCCAAGCTATTGCCTATAGAACGTGCTACTATAGTCATATGGTTCACTATTGCATGTACCTCTCCTAATCTAGTATATACCTTGAGACATATGCCTTCAATGTATCCTCAGGTATGATCTATCCTTAGTATATCTTTAGTATTTTCATGATAACATAAGGATGATCTATCCTTAGTAGGTGCCCAATAATTTAAGTATGACTTGTCTTTAGTAGTGGCCTGACAATTTAGGATGGCAACATAGATTCAATCCAGTTTCCCTTCTAAGAAGTTTTTGGTCTAGAAATGTCTAGTCAATTTCATGGTATGGGATTCTGTAAGGGTTGATTAGGAATTACTTATGAAATGCTAGTCTAGAAGTGCCTAAGCCACTTCATGGTATGGGACACCATAATGATTCGTTAGGACATATTCATGAAATGACAAATTTAACTTTGATACGTTTAATTACATCGTCTTTATTGTAAGTTCTCAAATGTTTAAACAAGCAAGAAAAACAAAGAATTAATCATGTAGAACCTAGTTAAAGAAAAGTCAGTCAACTCTAAGGTTGACTAACCAAAGCAAAAAAAAATGTAAAGGTTGAATCTCAATGAGAGACGTGTCACTCGCAAGTGGAAGTAAAAGTGGGCGTCTTCCAACAAAAATGGTTCATGTAAAATCCGTTCTCTACACCCTATGGAACCGAACTCGTAGAAGCAAACGTAGAGGGACCCGGGTAAATTGTAAGTTGTAACCAAGTCCAAGGTACAGGAGCACTGCAATACATGCGTAGTGATCGAAACCGAGAGATTCACTACTACAACCAGGCTCGCGTTGTGGAGCACGAAGAGAAACCTTATAACACGGTTGAAGCTATGAAGGTCCACCCGTTGAGTAAAAAGCGCAAGAGATACGAAGCTTGAAGACCTGAAGGACGGAATCAAAAGCTGTGGTGATCCCCAACAGAAGAAACTTCACATGGCTTGCCAAAAACGAAGCAAGAAATGTACAACGCTAAACCACAAACACTATCTGGTCTGTCCAGAGCCTACAAGGCCATAGCTAACGAGATAGCAGGGAAAGGAGAGAAAGAACAAGAAGTATCAAGGACAAGAGTGCATAAGGATAAAATTTAGTTAACAAAACGTGCAAGGACGGGTAGTTTGAGGATCAAATAAGCTCGTAACTCAAACCCGCACACAGGCAAAAACGTAAGACTAGATCTTCTTGAAGAGACAAAGCGAAAACGATAGAACAGAGGTTAATACATACGTTTAGCAGGACATCGCGCAAGAATAGAGAAGAAGATTAGTAGAAGGTGGTAGTACGTGAGGAGCCAAACAATAACAAAGCGAACCTGGGAAGTAGCAGGTGCCATTGCGCAATGAGGAAGAGGGAGTTTGGAGGAAAGTGAGGAGGAAGATAGCTTTCACCACGATGAGGAAGAATAGGCTCAGGAAGCTGGAAAGTATGAGCAACACAAGAATGAGTTGTGAGTATAAGAAGGAGAAGGGAGGAGAATGATGTGGCCACATGGGCGATGGAACCAATTTTCAAACATGTTGAATACATTCAAAACGCCTACCTAGAAGCTGAAAGAGAGAACAAGAAGAAAAGAGGAGGAGAGACAGAAAGGGGGATAAAACAAAAAGGAGAAGGTTGGGGAGGGGGAGGATGATGTTGGAGAAGATGGGAAGGAAGCCTAATTGGAAGGGGAAGGAGAGGATGGATGGCACGGGACCTGCAAATTTGCAGGTTATTACAATGCAGCTCCCACCTGCATCAAATGCATGCATTAAAAGCCCCCTACAACAGCCAATGAAATTGAAGAATTTTTTGAAATCCAAAAACCCCTATTTTACCTTTTGAAAGAACTCGAACCTTCACTAAGACCTTCCCTAAAGGGCAGGCCAAAAACGGCTCTCAAGCAAGGGAGATGGCTTTTCTTTGAGAGGTTAGGTTAGATTGAAAGAATGGTGACGTTTAGGGGGGGAATTACATTTCCTTGATGTAGCTTTCTTAAATGCAGTTTTAACCATATAATCCCCTTTATTAAATGCTTTCATTATTATGCTAAATGCCATCAATTAGGGAGTAATAATGGTAGGGTTTAGAACTAAAATAAAAATACACTCAATTGTAAGTATTTATTACATTAATAAACAAGTAGGAATTACTTAACAAAGTCCAAGTAAAATTTCTTAAGTATGGCTGACTTAAGAGTATGTGTAACTAAATGGGAAGAGTGTGGCAGGGGTCAGGGAATGTCCAGGGTTTAAAAGGAAGTTTAATAAGGGAGAGTAAGTGTGTGTAAACATATCAAGGATATATATATATCTAGATAACTATACCAATAAATGGGTTTAGGGGAAAAAGCAAAGAAAAAGAAAAAAAAGGGGGGAATTAAAAGTTTTTTTATAAAAAACTTCAAGGTGCTATAAAAATTGGTTTATTTATCTTACAAGGGGGGGGGAAGGAATCTTTGAATGCTTATTGTGGATTTACATCTATTATAATATTTTTTCAAAGGAAAGGGGGAAAATTTAGCTCTTAAATGTTTGTGAAAGTGAATGTAGATTAGGCAAATACAATCATCACCATTAAGTAGGTATAAAGGAAACTTTTGAGCTAATTTAATAACACTTAAAGAGAGGAATAAGGTTTTCTTATACCAAAGAGGCAAACACCACCAAGGGCAATCCTATGTTTTAAAGAGAAAAGGGAGAAGAAGTATAAGTTCACATCTAAGAGAGGTCCTAGATGTAACTCATAAAACCCAAAAACATCCATAGTGGAACCCCAATCACCATGTCATGTCTCAAACATTGTAAGCACCATGTGTCACTTCATCTATCAATGAGATCACCCCCAAAAAAATGCAGATCCATGCAGGTGTTATCCATCAAATGTCATTCTTCCATCAAAGAGGAAGTTCCCTGAAAACACCAAAATATGAGGATCCATGAACTTGATAGCCATCAGATGTCAATCTTCCATCAAAGAGATAGTTCCTTGCAATTATAACCATAAAAGGTTGATAAAGAACTGTTAATAAAAAATGCTAGTGTGTGTGAGTATGTTTACGTGAGAAAAAGTATACTTGTGAGTGAGTGAGTGTGTGAGAGAGAGAGAGAGAGAGAGAGTGTGTGTGTGTGTGTGTGTGTGTGTGTGCACGCTAGTGCACATGTGTATGTGTGTGTTCATGTGTGCATGTGAGTGTATGTGTGCATGCATGTGAATGAATACGTGCCTCGGTGCATCTCCGTCTACCTTATAGCTTCATCTTGTGCAAATTAGCTACAAGAACTACATAGGCAACTATTTATTTTCAATTTATTTCTATTTTGTCAAGTTCTGTATTTTACTGAATCAATGTTTTTAAATGTGCAAAAGTTTTTGTTTCAGTGTGTTAATGAAAATTTGTAATGCTTAGTTGAATGTCATGTTTAAATATTGCCATGATGCAAAATGTGTAATCTTTATTTGAATGTTTATTTGTGTGATGTATGGATAAAACTGCATTATGTCTATTTGTATGGTGTATGGATGAAACTGTGATGTATGGATGAAACTGCATCATAAATGAAATTAGGTCTAATGCAAAAAAACTATGTCTATAATTAAACCCTTCATGGACTTTGAAGTGTATACCTTTACAAATACTCTTACTAACAATAAAGTCTCCACCATGGACTTAATACTCAGGAAATCACATGCTCTTTTGATGTGATTTATGTATGTGAATGACACTCTCACATAAATGAAATAAGCAAAGTACGCATGTGCAATTACTTAAAAACCAATGGTCTATGGCCAATAATGATATAACTACCATTGATACCCTTCGCACTACCAACGGTACGCTTTGCACTACCACCAATAATAGGCTAATTACCACTAAGAAAATGCTAATTACTGACAATACTAGGCTTACAGCTACCGGTAGTAGACCAATTACCACTCGTAGTCACCACACTACCACAAGTTATCCCTAACGATGCTAACAAGTTGCATATGGTTTTGGGTGTTTGCTATTAGTATCCAAATGCCCATTTTCCAGGGTATCCCATGAATTCACAAACTTTACAAGTGAGATTTTGGCATACTAATAGTTAGATTAATTGAATGGTGTTCAACAAACTAAGCTATGGCTTGTGAGTAAAAAGAAGCTAAGATAATTATTGAATAAATAGACTATAATATTTTCTCTCAAAGTTGAACTTTGATGATTGAGGGGACTTGTGGTTGAAGACAAGGATATGAACACATTATTGTAAATTCTTATAGATATATTAAAAGAAGACACACTTATTAAACATAGCCAGTCCCATTTTACTACTCTTATGCTTCTTATTAAAGAAAAGGATTGCGTACATGGATTTTAATAAGATAACTAAAAATTTTGGATAAGTCATAGGGCACTCGAATGACTTGAAATCAAGATATCAAAAAATAAGGATTAGAGAGGAGGGAACAAGAACAAGATAGCCTTCATAACAGACAAGGGATACTATGATGTTTGAACTCATGCCTTTTGGGATGACTAATGCTCTAGCTACCTTTCAAGATCTGATGAATCAAACACTAGATTCTTGTTAAAATTTGTATTGAACTTCTTTGATGTTAAAGCAGTTCAAAAGGAGAGCACTTAGTGGATGGACTTAATGAGGAATGATGGACAATAAGTGTCGGAAGAGTTAAGGCTCAATAATTTGTTTGAAAAAGCAAGTAAATGTGTGGTTATGGTACAAAGGGTCCAAGTATTTGGGGCCCATCACTCCTTAGGGCAGTATGTTCAATCTAGCTAAGCTTGATGCAGTGAAAAGCTAGCCTACTATTAAGAACACCACCCAACTAAGGGGATTCTTGGGGCTAACTTTACTCTATATAACCTTTATCAAGAAAGACAAAATTGGCTATTGTTCTTCATGACTTTCTTACAAAAATCCATTTCACATGGTGTATAGAAGCTCAGACTACTATAGATGATCTCAAAGAAGGTCTCATTATAGCACCCTATTGGAGTGTCTAGATTTTTCGTAGCCCTTTATTATTGAAGTTCATGCAAGTGGTATGGGTGTGGGAGTTATGTTAAGGCAAAGATAGAGCCTTAGAGTCAAAAAATTATGAGACCAGAATCTTCATAGATGAGTAGATTTATTTCATGATGAAGAGATGTCAACTCCTATTATCCATACATTCACAAAGTGGCATAATTAATTATTATGGCTCATTGTTTCAAGGTAAGGCAAATCACATAACTCTTATCAACTTCAATCACAGCATACCCAAATAAAAAGACTAGAATTCCTATAAGGCCTTGATTTTGATATTGAATACTAGTTGATGCACTTTCCAAAATATGGGCATGCCATGGGTAAGCTCTGATAATTTATAAAGTGTGGGTGTATGGTATATATATTGATGATGTAGAGACTTCTAAGATTCCAGCTCTTCAAAAACCTAAATACATGGAATATCATGATTTCAAACTTTAGGATGGATTGCTGTGTTACACGGGAAAGTTTGATCTTATTCATCATTCCTCTTTCAAGTAGCTTGTGCTTGAACCACTACATGCTAGTTATTCAATTTTGACAAGACTTATAAAATTCAAGGAAAGATTTTATTAGATGGGTTTGGAAGGATGTGCTATTCTTTATCAAGTATTGTCTCTCAATTGCCAGCAAATAGAATTGATAACTTATTACCAAATTTTGGTTTTCTATAACCGTGCACAATTATATGTACTTTGCGATAACCCTTACCGATTACAACTGGGAAGTATGGATTTATCTATTGAAATGAATGGCTAGAATATCATATTTATGAGAGTTGATAGGATAACCCAATTACCCATTTCATCCCAACTATCCTAGTGATAAACATGCAAAATGTATGGTCATATCTTGGAAGGGGTACTCAAATGAAACCCAAAGTCATCCAATTGCTACTATCATTCTTCTCTGATGGACAAATAGAGTTAATAAATATCTCATTGGAGAAATATCTCAAACATTCTTGTTTTGCTCCTAAGAGGTCATGCGACACAATGGAATATTATCAAACTCTACTACTTAATACTTTTATAGGAATGTCACCTTTAAGCCCCTCCATGGTTGTAAGTTCAACAAATAAGGATTTCTTGGTTAATTGTATTTGGCTACCATGAAGAATTCTCGTCAAGTAGGCCCTTCCAATGAATGTAACATTCAAGAAGCACCTGATTTCTAAGAAATTGTGCATGGAATCCAATTATATTTTTTGGGTTGTCCCTATAGTACACACAATTAAACTTTGTTATATACATGTTCCCAATATGTATCTATTTTGGTTGCCACATGTATTTTTATCTTGTGCCTATACTACATATTTGTGTTGAGGTTTTCTTTTTGGCAAGATTCTGTACAACCTGAAGCATTAGGATTATTATAGACATCAAATTATGTTTAATGTTTCATTTAGTGAATACTAGACACTAGTGCATGTGTTGGACCTTCCATGAATGGTTAAAGCCATACAAAGGCTTGGGATCCATATGAAGGTTCAACTTGATAATACAAATACCATAGCCGAACTCACATCCACTACATTGTTATATCAATAGGAATGGAGAATGCAAGGTTTTCTCATTGTTTATTTTACCATTGCTCTTTAATGGCTTGGATGATTAACCTAGCAATGATGTGGGAGATGCAGAGCAACAAGGGAAGTTGAGAACTTCGGTACATGTGAGATTTAATGAATGTGATGCCCATGATGTTTAACCCAGTGAATCCTAGAAGTTTGTAGCACTCTAGGCACACTGGTCTAGAGCACTAGCACACATACGATAACACGGGGATAACACTTGGGGAGAGTTTTCTTTGTTATGAGACCTCAAGACTAGCATTAAAATCTTAGAAAGTTTAGGTCAAACTTATAGTTGATTTAAAAATGATTTGAGATTCTCTAAGTGTAGAGGGTCATAGGGGGAAAAAATTTAAGCCTAGCTCATTCAAAAGCCCCGACTAAAGGCTATATTTAGAATTGAAAATTCACCTAAGCACAATAATGTAGATTTCCACATTTCACACAGTTTACTTTCTTTTGCTTTTCAATTTCTAGATCAGCTTTGTTTTGAATTCCGATATTAGATTTTCTTTCTACTTTCTTTATTTACCTTTTGGCTATCTTCCTATTCGTTTGTTGCCCTTCATGCTCAGCTAGATGCCTGAAAACGTTTATGCCCATACCTCCTATGTTGGCCATTTTCTCCTACTACGACTTTTGTCCCTATAAATTGCTTTTCTTAGATCTTTCCCAATCTGCAAATTGTGCTTTTTCTTCCAAATCATATACTCTATCTCCTAGTAATGTTTCCATCTCTGCTAGCTTCACTGCATCCATCCCTTGCTAGATCATCATCCTTTCCATATTTCAAACCTCATTTGCTAGAGGTTCGCTTGGATAGTGATTGAGATTTGGGTTTTTCTAACCTTGGTATCTACAGATCACTAGAGGCTAGTACGTTGGATTATGCAAAAATGAAGATTCTAATAAAGCTTGAGCTGCTGGTCACTGAATCATTGCAAACTCTTGTTGCTTCTTGGTGGAGTTGGATGCGTCAAAGTAAAAGATAAAAATAACACTAGGGATTTGTCCTTTGTGGGGGACGTGGAAGCCTAGGTCACACCCCATCAGACATTTCCTATCCCCCTCTCTACTTTCTTATGGTTCAATGTATTTGTTGCATGGCTACGTTATTCCCACTATGTAATTATCGAAAAGTTACTTCTTTAAATTCTAAGTTAATTGTGTAATAGTATGGCATTAGAGCAAAGATTGTGCACACTTGTTATTTGCAATCAACTTTGAATTTATCTTTACACTGAATTCCCAGGGTTCCCTACACCTCTTCCATAATTACGCTTCTCAACATCCACACCAAGCTTTGTGAGCCTATTTGAAGCTTGTGTGATTGCCATGTGGCTTCAAAATATCCACTAGATAATAAGCTATGTTTTCTATTAGGTCCATCAATGACCTCAAGAAGGTAATTGGTGAGAGAAAGAAGATTCCAACTAGAGTAAGAAAGGGGCAGTAGAGAGTCAACAAGGTTGAAGTAGAAGTTGGGAAGGTAGAAGTTCAATAGGTAATATAGTTATGCTTGGCATCTTCAATAACTTTAGTAGGATAGGCAGTAGGAATTCTAGTAGATGAGTGGACATTTGTAACAAGTTATACGTTCAAGAAGCATTCTAGGGCAAGGAAAGCAATAGGAGAAAGAACACTAAAAAAGTGATGAAGCTGCATGCATGGAGCATTATTGTAAGAGAACAAAGAGAATGCAACAATCTTCAATCCTCCTCATGGTTCATCAATGGGATATAAACATTGACACAAGATCAAGTTGGGAGAGAAGTTATTGACTATTCCCAAGTAAGATGGCAACTGCAATCTTCACTGACTTTGCTATTGCTAGAGATTTTAGTAGCACTTTCATGGCACGCCATGAAACGCTTGACATGAAAGAGCTATCACTTGGAAGGACTTCAAGGCTTTGATCTAAAAGCAGTTTCTTCCACACAAGTTTAGACACAATATACAAATAGATAGGGTGGGAGAATCAATGTAAGATTATGCTAATTGTTTTTGGGTGACAGTATTGGCGATTAAGACTTCTGCGCACAAGCCTTCAGAAGGGTAGGCTGCTAAGTACTTGGGTGGACTCCATCCCTATACTTGAGAGCAAGTGGATCACTTTAATCATGCTACCATTGATGCTATGATTCAAAGAGTCTTGAAAGCCAAAGGTAGAGGTTCATGGATTATGCATGATGACATAAATTTCTCGGTTGTCTACTCCATAAAGAAAAAAGGTTGATTCACTCTAACCTAAGAAAGAAGCTAAGAAATTAGTTCGTTTAGGGGAAGTGGACGTGCAAGATGTACAACAAGATCCCAACCACACGTTGATGAAGTTTTAGGTTGAAAAGAGACAAAATACCCTTATTTCTCTTTGTTGCAGGTACTTCTCATAACTTCATTTCTCCGAAGAGGGCATCTGCCTTGGGATCACTCTAGCGTCAGATCAAAGTGCAGATGCTAGCAGTAGAGCTCTTCAGGGACAAATAATGTAAAGGTTTGGCACTACAACACAAGCTATTTACTGATGACTTGCTCCAAGAATCCAAATTCCAATCTGTCAACTCCCATGTCTGCACCCCATCTCCCGTGTTTCTCCCAAATATTGACTCGGTGCAATTCTCCCTCCCCTTAGCTAGACCGTTAGGCTTTTTCATCTGTGCCCCATTTGATTAGCCAAGCCTTGCTCTTGGCCAACATTGCTCAATCTTCAAATTGCAATTACACTTCCCAGACCACGTGTCTGTAGCTTGCTGCCCCTTTTTGTCGTTGCAATTCTCCTTCTCCTTGGCTAGATACTTAGGCTTTCTTGCCTGCTGCCCCGCTTTTTTCACTTGTGACTTGCTCTTGCCAAATCTTGCTCAATCTGCAAATTGCAATTACACTTTCGGACCATGTATCCTGTCATTTGTTGATGCATCCCTCTCTCCTCGTATCTATCCTCAGCCAAATCCCGTGCTGGATTATCAGCCTTTTCCTCTTTGAACCTCATATTTTGAAGATTTTATTGGGACCACAATTGAATTCTGGTTTGGGTTTCCCCAACCTTGGTATTTACAGGTCATTGGAGGCTGATAACCACATTGGATTATGCAGATACTACACCCACACATACTCGAGCATCCATTTCTTTGTACTGAGTTTGTGTCAACAATCCTGGGGTGAAGGGCAGACTCGGCCGTGACAAAAGCTAATAAAAAAAGTAGTCCACACTCTCTTCATTCAAGCTACCACTGCTTGCGGAGACTACCTTTAATTTTAGTCTTCCCAAAACAAGCTGTCCTAATCAAAAAGAGGATAACCCACAGCTTCAGATAGAAATAATTTATTGCGATATCAATGAGCCGCAACATGGATAAAAACTTCACAAGGTGTACGGAATAACTTGACGTTGAAAACCAAGCCAATAATTATAAAGTGCCTTTCCCAAAAGTTATCAGATTTTCAATAATAACACAAGTGACTTTTGCGTCAACCTAAAACACGAAGTGAGCTCTGTCAAGTGGGGACAAAAGATGATGGCCGTCCTGTAGGAGAGAAAGAGGAGGGGTGGGGGGGAGGACGAGGAACAGTTTCATATAGTGAACTTGGTTAAGATTATAAATGCAAAGAGCCCGATTCAGAATCTCAGGAGTACACGTACAAAAGAGTCATGTTCGATGGAGTGAAAACACTTGAGTAGAATGCATACTTTTACGACCTTGAACTTAGCTTCTCACTGTACTACTGCATATAGGACTTGTAGTGAAACTCCCTGAGGTAATCAAAAGAAGACATGGGGAGACTATGGCTTCCCTAAGCACCGAGTCCACGTAGTGACAGCCTAGCCACACCTGACTAGTCACACCTTCAAAATTGCATCCAAACTCAAGCTGAACTGACGGCGGACAATGGTTCATTGTCTTCATCCGGAAACTGAAAGTCAAATTCAGGACCTGTGGGCTTCGGAAAACCAGTTTCAAAATTACTGTTGTAAGGGAACCTGCTGTTCTCAGACATAGGATAACTGTAATCATAATCTGACATGCTGCTAGGGCGAATCCTAGGACGAGGAGGCCGTCGTTTTGGCAAGCGATTCGGGTCGGGAGGTGGAAGATTGCTAAGATCCAGGTCTATAAAATCGAAACTCGGTCCAGTATCCTTAGTTGAAGCTTTAGTACTCCGAAAGTCTGACAATCCCAGATCAGGTGTGGTGCTGCTTCCGCTGCTTGCTAGTGTAGTAGTTCCCAAATCCGGTATACCAGAACTGCTAGAGGAGTCGAATCCAGTGCTCTGACTGGCAACCGAAGCGGGGGAAGCACTACCGTTGTCCGAGGACGCAAGTCCGGCATTTTGGGGCACCGAGGCGATGGGAGAAGAGATGGTACCCCAGTCCTGAGCCACCGGAGGCGAAGAGTCCTCCGACGGAGCATCCGAGCCCAGACCCAAATTGAATCTTGGAGGTGCAGGCCGAGGGGTGGCCTTGTTCACCCGCACCACTCGCCCATCTAGGAATTGTCCATCCATCTTGGTGATAGCAGTCTCAGCGTCGGCCTCTGATAGAAAAGTCACGAACCCAAAACCCCTGGACCTTCCAGTCTCACGGTCTGTTACGATTCTACAGTCAATCACTTCGCCATGCTTGGCGAAAGCCGTCCTGAGACCGTCCTCCTCGGTTCTGAAAGACAGACCACCCACAAAAAGTCTGGACATGGCTCGAGAAACCATGTGGTTGTGAGTGAGAGCGCCATGGAAGGAGTGACCCTTGAGGACCCGAGAGAAACCTTGTAGGAAACTTCTCTGCGCCATTTGCAGGAAATCTGTAGAGAACAGGGCGGGAATCAGAGAAGCACAAAGTTGCCCCAAACTAACAAGCCAGCGATTGCATGCATCTAACAACAAGTGCTGCTGCTGCTGTTGCTGGAGGAGCAAAACGCACTACATACATGAACCCAAGCATTCAGAGATGCGATCAAAACCCCAACTAGACTATGCAAAACGTTTCCACTTAAAGAATAGCAAGCAGTTTTCACATCACCTTGCTCAATCTCAACAGGCACAGAGCTCTTACTGCTTACTTCTACACGAGCAACAAAAGCTGGTCGAACCTCTTGAGAAATGCGCAACCGAAACAGCGAGAATTATGCAACACCATCTCTATCTCTATCTAGTTGCACAATGGCCACGCCCACCTCAAAACCCTCCTCCTAAAACCCTAAGCCTTGATGCACACCCCCACGTCATCAACTCCACCGCCTCTCCAGTTTTGCCAATTGATTGATTAATAAGGGAAAGCACATCCAAAAAAATGACAGCTCGGCATGCGACGAGTTAAGGCACATGAGAGCGCACATGGTAGTGATGGTAAAGGGCACACGGTCATCCTTGTCTCTAGTTGTGGCTAGGAGGAGTGTTTCAACCTAGAGAAAGTTTTTGGCCTCCCCCTTGGCGGTAGCCATAGCCTTAGCGACGGTAGTGAATTTAGAAAGCAGAAATTAGGCTTTTCTCATTTTTTGAAAGCCTTAATACGTGGGTCTATCTGATTGGCTACCTCCTGCATGCCTTTAAATTTGCATTCCTTTCCTTCGTCGAGTGATTTGTGGCAATACTTGCACAGATGAAAAAGCCTAACGATCTAGCCAAGGGGAGGGAGAATTGCAGATCTTTCCAAGATTTGCCCCATATATGTTCGTTTTGTTGTGCAGGTCTCTGTAGTGGCGCATGCAATTGCATATATTCTGAGGCATCATTCCTGAGATTCAAGGCTGAACAAGGGAACGTGCATGCAACAGAGATGGAGGAGTTGTGAAGTTAGCTGTTGTTTGTTGTCCACTTCATTCAACGTTTCCGCAACCCCTCAGTCGATAGTCCACTGTTTGTGAATGGCAGACACTCTTCATCTCGCTTCACAAAATATACATTAGCCTTCTATTTGATTCAACATACATTAGTTTAAGTATGCGTTTCTCTTTTCGCCTGTTCAGGAGACTTTGTGGCCTCTCTCTGTCTCTTTTCTGGTTATTAGATTCTTTGTAGTGGCGCATGCAATTGCATATATTCTGAGGCATTGTTCTTGAGATTGAAGACCGGGTTGTACAAGGGAACGTGCATGCAACAGAGATGGAGGAGTTGTGAAGCGAGCTCTTGTTTGTAGTCCATTTCGTCAACGTTATACTATTGTTTCATTTGCAGTATGATTTTGGTTTTATTGAATACTTTATTTTATAGAGGCTTATTCTATACTCTGTAATCTATTTCAAGCTTGTGCAGCAATTTCAGCATGCTCCTATATGGAGAAGACTGCTTCACCACCCACACGTAAGTCAACAGCCTTCATTTGTGCGTCCTCTAGCAAGCCCCCAAAGGAAAATCTACTCAAAAATTTTGCTATCAAAAAGACCCCAAGAAGATCATTGAAAGGCATATTTCAAGAGGTTGCCGAGGAGGCATATGCCCAAGGTACATCCACAACTTAATATTTTTCTACATTAATTCCCTGTAGAATATTTAATTGGACTTTTGTTTGTTTTTGTTGTCAGTGCGCAAGCTTATTCGCGCGAGAACCCGGAGTACGTTAGCTTTAGATCTACTATCACATCTACTGTGAAACACTCTTCTAAAGTATATGGGAAAAAACTACCACCTCCAAAGTACACAGAGATAAACAAACATAAACCTAACATAGAAGTCAATGATGTTATAAACATTGACTCCGATTAAGATGGAATTACTTCTTTGACATTGTACTTTGTTTTAAATTATAAGTAACTTTATAGTAGTTTGATATTCATTATATTTAAAGGTTTATAAATATGTTTGGTTAGTAAATAAAGAATAATACAAATTGCATTTCCAATTGAAAGTACTTGAAGATTTACTATGAAGTTTATTATGCAAATGTTCATTCCATTGAATGCAATTTGTTTCACATTAATATATGATAGTTTCATTGTTGGTACATTTAAAGTCTAATACATCTTTTTTCTTGAAGTAGTTAATTTGAATTATTAATTATATTTGCAATTGGATAACTTCCATGCTTCATTTTAAGTTGCAAATTGTTGTTTGCTACAAATGTTATGTCATTCTTTTCCAAATATGTTTTATATTCAAAGCATTAGCAAAAACACAATTGCAACATATTTATATACAAAATAATTAGATATTTTACTTAAGATGCTTACTTTATTCCACATTTGTATTCACAGCAAGCAAACAACTAGTGTGCAAAGACGACAATGATGAGGTCAATTCCTATAAGGGATTCCAAGATGTTAGCAAGCTCATGCCCTCTCCACACAATGCATCTATCTCCAAAGCAATCATTCCATCCAAGGACAACTTTGTGAGTGGGGGGAATGCATTAGCGTCATTAAGCATCACCCAATTGTCTGATTGTGCACTCATTGATTTGTGTTCAAAGGAAAATTGCTTTGTAAGTATGGCACTTACAAAGTTTGTCTTCTTAAAGGGAGATCTTACGGATAAATTATGTTCACGCCAGTTACGTTGCTTGTACCATCGTCTTACATTCACCAGTTTGTCAACTTCTTGGAAGTTGGTGAGTTTTATAGAATTGAGGGTGCAAGTGTTGTGCCAAAAGGCAACACTGAAGGCGGCACTTCAAAATTTTCATTGCTTCTTGATGCTACAGCATGCATCATTAAGGGTGAGCCTTTTGAAGGTAATCTATAGTTGCTACCAGATCATTCATTGTGCACATATGTGCCATGGGCTTCTGAGATGCTTACCTTCAACAACTGGAATGTTTCCAACATAATGGGGACGATTGGGATTGTCATAATCAAAGTGGCAAGCGAGGATGGCTCAAATGATCAAATTATTATTGCTGATGGATCGCGAGACTAGAGCTACAGTAAGTTTGGTTTAATATAGCTTCTATAACAAGTGTTATACTTTCTATTTTCTTCGATTAATTTTCAAGTATTTTTTTGATTGCGCAATTAACTTTTGTTAATGAGCATAAACAACCTCTCATGTAACTTATACAAGAGTTCCATGAGGAAGGTGTTGTCATGTACATCCTAAAGAACGTGTCATTCTTAAATGCCAAGGGAACTATCCGTGTGTTTGACTTTACCATACTTACTGAAGTACCTGATGGTCCAACCAAGGACGATCTCAAAGCTGCTTTTGTAAGCCAGGTTTGATGTTTGGGTTACAGGACCAAGGTAATTGTTGCTAGTTTGATAATTGTTGTAGTTATTTGATAGTCAACTTCAACATAAACTTCATATGCAATTGTAGGTATTTGGTGTGTTGCACTTTACAAATGTCAATGCGAACTTGATCGAGCATATTTGCGAGGCTTGTGGAGGTGCACGTGTTAGTCGAGATCCTTTTCGGCCATATTGCTATTCATGCAAAAGTCCCCAAAATATTGAGTTGGTTCCTTTCCTCAGAGGCAACATTGTTCAGCGTGGCGGAGTCCAAGTGCCTGTCCACATTAGAGGACCATATGTTGACATTGTTCTTTGTCTACCTTCCCCATTTGTGCAGCTATATGAGGAGCATTTGATGTTGGCTAGAGGCAAGCTCAAATCAACTAAGCCTAGCGGCTTCACCATTAATAGCTTGGGCTCTATATTTGAGGTTGATGTATGACAACTTTTCAATTGCAATGCAACATGGTTGACTTAAGCTTTTCATTGTGATAGTGTTAAATTTGTATTTGGGTCTTCAATTGGAATGCAAAGACCAATTCATTCGCGCAACACCTGCACTTTGTAGTACTTTTACTTAGAATAACAAATGTAACAAAATGAGTGTAAATACATTGTTGAGAAACAAACAACTAACTAAGGATCCAATCTTTGTTCTAAAATATCCATTCAACACAAATGTTGTCATTTGCCTGCAACAAGTCCTTCCAAGTATTACATACGAACAAATTCTCCTAACTATTTTCGAGAACATTCTCTGTACATGGACTAGTGCAAACACACCATGGCATATGTTTTGCTCAATAAACAATGAAGACTTTCTAACAATAGAAAAAGTTCAAGCACTTCTTCTCAACTCAGCATCTTCTCATGCACTAATTGTGGATGCACTTTAATGATTCAATTCAATCTTTGGATCATCATTTGCCTTACTTTATTGGGACGGCTACAAAGGTATTAAAAAATTACTATAGGCAAAAACAAAAATGTTCCAACATATAGTTTCATCTTAGATCAATTAGAAAATGCTTGCACTATCAATCCTTTAATTCAATTGGATGTGAAATGGTCATATAAGCTTTGGTCAAATGAAAATGATTTGAATCTATGCCAACTAGTTTTAAAAAATCCCACACTTCCAGCAAAAGAAATTGCAATTTCATTCAAAAATAATTCTTTGGAGAATGAACACACGATCGAAGCTATTATAAATAAGGTGTACAAACTACGTAAAATAGTTCTAGAACCTCTTCTGGAGATAATGACAACAAACATAAATGTACAAACTTTCACAAGTCACAACAATAAACAAGACCAAAAGAGAAAGAGAAATAGTATGCTCTTTGAAAAACAATACTTCAAAAAATTACTCGATACTCCAAGCCATCCATGCGCATGTTGCGGGTCATTGAAATTTCAAAACAAGATGAAAAAACTTAACATTGATATGGCTATATTCTTGTAATCTAGTGGAATCAACTTTGCAACAACAATGCAATCCTCACAAAACACAATATGTGCACTTTGTTACAAAGATGTTACTCAAACAAAAATACCATTATTCTCTGCAAAAAACGTGCGTATGCCCAGCAAATTAACATTTACAAGCACTCTAAAAGACATCAAAGCTCGATTGGTTTCTATTAGAATACCATTTGCTCAAATCTGCAAGCTAACTTATGAAGGTCAATATGGGCTCCAGGGAAGTGTTGTCAATGTATTCGCAAACATTGATAGAGCACAACAAGTTCTACCTAGATTCTTGGATGAAAATGACACTGTTCTACTTGCATTGAAAAGAAAGCTATCATACAAGCATAATTACATGAGCGGAGTTGTAAGACCTACAACCACAATGCTGGCATTAAAAGAATTGCTAACATTAACCCTCTACTAAAGCAACAATGTTCTTATAAACCATGTTTGGGAAGAGCACATTAAAATTATTGAAACAAAAAAAAAACATATGAAAGCAACGAAGAACTATTGCAAGAGGTGCAAGAAGAAGAACTTCTCACAGATACTTTAGTTCATGGAATCTACACAAGCCAGCAAGTAGTAGACTTCAAAGGTCAGACTATTGTAGTGGCACCCTCAGAGGGATTTTCACCTTTGAGCATCTTCAAAGACAAATTTTGCAAAGAGCTATGTTTTCCTAAGCTTTTCTTTGGATGCCCACGTAACTACAACCTTCCAAAAAACACTTCCTACTAAGACATAACAAAGTGGGAACTAACAAATGTGGACTGTCGGTTTGCTCTTTCCATAAAGAATCTCTTCTTCAAAACAATGAAAATTTAAGTTAAACAAGTTTTGTCATCTTCTTGGGTCCGCATGCGAAAGGCTCAAACTTAAGGAAGAACACTTCAAGCCAAAGATGCTCTTTTCAACACAAATATAGAAAGGCTACTACACTCAAACATAGGCTACTGTGACTTCTCTCATTTGTGGACATCTGCAGATTATAAACAGTATCTTAAAAAGAACCTCTTCTCAATGTTGAGACAATTAGGATCACCAACGTTCTTTGTAACTTTGTCTGCTGCAGAAAAATTATGGGAGCCTTTAATAACAGCATTGAAGAAATTGAACCCACAGTCCAATTCATTTGTCCATGCTAATGAACGCAAGAAATACAGGCAGCTTCTTCATTCTGATCTTGTAACCACAGCTCAATACTATGTTCACAAATTCCAAGCTCTGAATACCTTCATTAGAAAAGATGACAATGTGCTTGGAAAAATTCTGGATTTCTTCTTCGTCACTGAATTTCAACATTAAGGGAGCCAACACGATCATGGGCTTCTTTGGGTTGATAATGCACCCACATTCGGCAAGTCATCTTCTTACGACATAACCACTAACATCTCAAAATTCATTAACAAAAAAAAAGAAATTCAAAGGCATAAACACCGCAAAACATGTTTCAAGAAGAAGAAAAAATGTCGCTTTGGATTCCCTCACCCACCAATGCAACACACAAAAATATTAATGCCATTGCAAGACGATGTTGACATCTCCACTCCAAAAAAACATCTCAAAAAAATCAACTTTACTCTACAGCAAGAAGACATTGAATCATTAGATTACAATAGCTTCTTAGAAGCTCTACCACTAACTGAACAAAAGTATTTGCTAGCCTTACAAGCATCTATTTGTCAGCCAACCATTTTCTTAAGAAGGCAACCAAAAGACATTTACACCAACAATTTCAACCCTATGCTCTCAAGGTTATGGGGTGCAAACACAGATGTACAACTCATACTTAATCCTCATAGAGCAGCATCTTATTACACATCCTACATGACAAAAGTAGATAAAGAAACCACTTTTGCAATCAAACAAGCTATGACACAATGCATCAATTCAAATGCACCACCTAATGAATGCATTAGAAAAGTAGGTAACGCAATCTTGAATACTCAACATATAAGTTCTCAACAAGCTATGTACCTAGCACTATCCCTACCACTCTTTAGCTCAACAAGGCAATTTCAATACATCAATATAAACCCACCTGAGAAACGAACATTGCTACTAAAACGTCATGGTGAACAATTGCAAAAAATGCACCCTGAAAGCACCAACATTTTCTTTGATGACATAATCACAAAATACTTCAGGAGAAAGGAGGACTTGCATGACATTTGCCTTGCAAAGTTTGTAAGCAACCACACTATCACTACTACAAATACAACAAAGAGATGAAAGAAGGTACTCTTATTGGCATACACAGGGAAAGCATCATTTAATATAGGGGGCACAACAATCCATGCCACATTGCACCTTTCACTTATGGCATCACACTACACAAGCCTCTTAAGCGAGAAACTACAAGAACTATCTCAAATCTACAAAGATCTACAGCTTGTTGTCTTTGATGAGGTGTCCTTAATAGGACAAAGTATTATGGTAGACATGCGTTTAAGAGAAATCAAGCACAACCATCTCCAACCATTTGGGGGTATTGATGTTCTAATGTGTGGAGACCTTTGCCAAGCTTGCCCAACTAAAGGTAGTTGGATTTTCTTACCTCAAAAAACAAACACAACAATGCAAACATCTATGTTTCTCAACGATGGCTTTGAATTCTTGAAATCTAGAAAAGACTTCAGATTTCTCTTTCAGAAAGTAGACCCAACAATATTTGTTGTAGTCATGGAGGAAAGTCAAGTAGTAAAGTGAACCATTGACGTTATGGGCCTAGACATAACCCCATACATTTGTGTGAATTAAATCAAGAATACCTCTTTGCTCGAGAGGTGCTTCTGCCAAAGTTGGTTCGCTTTTGTTTACTGATGAAGCAAGATGCTTCGCAAACTTTTCTAAGAAATTGAAGTTTTAGAATTCCAATTGCTATATTTTGATTTTTGAGCTGTATCAAACTTTTGAAATCGACATGTCCATATGGCCATATTGAGAAAAGTGGCATTGGTTGTTGCTGAGCTGACATGGCATGTAAATCTAGAACTGAAGCTAGCATTTTGAACAAGCATCCTTCCTTGACTACTTTTCCTACTAGCTAATATCCTCTAGATTTGTCTGTGATAGTGCATCCATCTCCATTAAAGATAACTCGATAGTTGTGTTCCATCATTTGCCAACTGACAAGAGGTTCTTATTGAGCTTTGAAACATAGAGTTCATCTTTAAACAATCCTTTTGTACCAGCAAAATTGTTCATAGGGACAATGCCTTTCCCTTGAACTGGATTTGGTGTGTTATCTATAGTGTAGATAACATTCTTCTATCCTTCTAATGGTTTCATCTCTGTGAACCATTCTTGATGCTGTCATATGAGATGATGCACCGTTGTCGATGTACCAAGGATCCTAATCTGATTAATCGACTTGATATCTGCATTCTTGAATTGCAATCAATGTCAAGATACACTGTATCAATCTTTTGCATATCCTCACTTGCAAGGAAACATATTTTGAGGTTCATTGGAATAATGACTATGACTTGAATTTCCACCACGATGATTTCCTCTTCCATGAAAGTTCCCTCAATTGTTGTTGTTGGATTGACCTCCTTGGTTGTACTACTTCTTGCGGCAATCTTTTTCATAGTGTCCAAACTTATGTTAGTAGTTGCACTAAATGTTTGACACATTGGTGGATGCATTCCCTCTTTCTTGAAATCTTTCTTTGTTGGAATAATTTCCTCTTGATTTTGCTGATGTTGATGCTATTGAGGATGATGCTGATGTTGACGTTGATGATGACTTTATTGCTGATGATGACAACTTCATTAAAATGCTCTACCTCTACCTCCATTTCTATATTAAGCTATGAATGCTTGATCATTGGAATGAACTTTGCATGCATGAATGGCTTGAGTCTTGAGTTCTCCACCAAGTAACACTAACTATAACTCTTCTAGTGTTAGAATGTACCGTTGAATGGCAATAATCTGCACTAGATTCTTATATCCCTCTCCTAGTCTCTTTAGGATGACTTGAATCATTTCTGCAAGATTCATGGTCTCTCCTACTACAAGTTAATTGTTGTAATCCTTGATCTTGAGTACATAAGCATGACCAGTTTTACTGCTATTGTAGAAACTTTGGTTTATCTGGTTTCTCAGTACGAGAATCTTGGAAGAGTTCTGAATCTCATGAAGAGCTGCAAACATATCTAATTCTTTTTTGGATGTCTTGACTTTGTTGAGTTGTCCAAGCATGACATCTTGCACATTCTACTTGATCAAATGATATGCATATTTGTATTTCTTGTCCCATTTTGCCTGTGCTCGGGCAATGGCAAGATCCACTGTAGGTGCAGACACTTGGTGCAGGTGTATATCCCCCTACTTGTGCTGCAGCGACGGTGGGAGTGGATGCTGGATCGTCCGATGGTCTAGGTGTAGACCCATTGACATATTCCCATTTGTCTTAAAGTACAAGAATGGTCTCCATTAGGTATTTCCATGAGCCATAGTTGGAGTTGTCTAGCTTAGCAAATGCCTCCAAATTGAGGTTACTAGTGGTAGACATATTGCAAGAAAATGTACTCAAAGTGTATGTGAAAATCACTATCTGAAGCAACTGCAATCTAAACTATCGGTGCAGATGGAACTACAATATATAATCAATCTGCTACAAGGCTTGTGGTAGATGATGCTGGGAATAACCAAGAGGCTTTACAAGGTTCAAATAAAGTACCCAATGCCAAAAAATAGCCAATGAGGGCTTTACAATGGTGGCATGTGTGTGTAAAATCAAATCATGTGTAATCTATCCTTTGATCAATTGGGCAATGCCTCTAAAAAACTTTGAAGCCTACTCAGTGTCCTATGGAACGTTGGGTTTCAAGACATGTAGTGATATGAAATCGCATTTGAGCAAAGGGACTGACTCCGAGTAGGTATTATTTGGGAATTTTTGGGCATGGCTTTGATTGGCTACTTTGGAGTTCTCTCTGCTATGGATGATCTAATCTACTCTAATCTAGATTTAGAACAACCATCAAGGAATGAAAAAAGAAAAAATAATTCCTTTTCTTTGTCTCGTGGCTTACAGGATGGGATTCCTGGTGACAAAAAGGATAATGGAAGAGTTATGCAATAGCTTCTCCCTAGGGAGCTACCTTCACTCGTTGTAGATTGCTTTAATTACAGAAGTCGAGTAGCTTGTTTAAGCAGTCCCGATGTCTACCTTGCTTTTAGTTCTTAGAGATTTCATCTGATCTCTCACTATACCTCACAAAGAATACTCAATCTCATTCCTCTCAAACAATGGAATCTCTCTCGGTTTTCTCTTGGAAACAAATCTATCTCTCACTCAGTGAAATTTCTCTCACAATAGATCTCTCAAAGAAACAATGAATTGAATTGAAGAAGATTAATGGAAATCTTTCAATCTCGCATGGACAAAAATCTCTCTCAAATGGATGGAATTTTCTCTCTCACTCAATGGAAAGCTTTCATCACCGAGATGAAAGAAGGAACACTCAATCTCTCACACACTCAATCTCTCACATAATCTCAATGATCGCAAATGCATCCAAGAAGGCAAGGGAGCTCTAATACCATGAATAAATATGAAGAGAGGAGAGGAGAAGAGTAGAGATGAGGAGAGAGGGCACACTTAGAGAGCACACCACAAATGAGTAACTGTACACTAGATTTAGTTGAAAATGATGAATATATACAAACCCCTTTAAGGTTAGAGTTAGGGTTAGGGTTTCTAACCCTTTCCTTTATAGCACTCTATGTGTTAGTGCTATACACATATTGTACATATGATGTTGAGATGGTTCCTCAATGGTAGATTTAATCATAAAGTCCCTACCTCATTTCATTAAGAATCAAGGAGTAGATTTAACCATAAAGGCCCTACCTCATGAGAATCTTGATTAACCCTTTCCTTTCTCTATTTGATGTAGAGACAATCCAAGGATGGGGAATTGTTAATGCATGGGTCATTGATATGGTCATATACATACATGTGTGTGTGTGTGTGTGTGTGTGTGTGTGTGTGTGTGTGTTTTACCAAAAAAAAATGTGTGTGTACATGTATGTATGTGTGTATGTAGGTGACCATATATACAAACATACATACATACATACATATACATATACATATATGTGTGTGTGTGTGTGTGTGTGTGTGTGTGTGTACATATATATATACATACATACATACATACATATATATATATATATAGAGAGAGAGAGAGAGAGAGAGAGAAAGAGAGGAGAGAGGCGGGATGCATAATTGGAGGGGGAAATATCACATTGCATGAGAATTTGTAGATTGACAGTCTTTGTGTTTGTGTAGATGGTTGATAGAAGTATGGCATGTGGCATGTGGATGAGAGATTTATCCCACATGCCTTCATGACCATACTTTTGTAAACAACTCTCTCTATATCTCTTTTGATTCTTGACCATTATCTGCATCTACACATAAAAATTTAAATTATGTAGAGGTGCATCCCTAAAATTAATAGTAGAAACATAATCATGCAAATCGATGATCCCTTGGATTCTAATTGAATTCCAATTCATTGCATCACTTTGCCACAAAAAACTATGTTTGTATCAAGAGTAACATCCTAGTGATGGCCAAAATCTCTATTATCACAAAGCTACATCCTAATGATTGCAAAAGATACTATTATTAGAAATAGACAAATCCAAAAAGGAAAATATTTTTCTAGCGACCCAATAGCATGCATCACATTTCTTCACAAATGCTTTAGCATAATAAGCAAGGCCATCATAAACCAAACTATAAGGTTTGTCTTGCCAAATCAGTTCCCACCATGTAGACTTTAGGCATCCTCTAATATGCTTTCACTTTTAAGGAATTTGATGCTAAAATATGCTATTACATCCCATTTGATTAAAGAACCCCAACGATTTGATACTAGGCACATCTATGAGAAGCATACTTTGTTTTCTTGGTTAAGAACCATTTTGGGAGTCTTTTTATGGAAACAAGAGTGACTACATGTTCATAGCACTCTGTACATATTTGCTTTATTGAGGCATTGGGGAGGTCATCCAAGATTCCATCTACATCAATTTCCCCTACAAAAATGACCCTTACATGTGATTTGTAGCATAACGTTGCTCCCAACCAGATCAACACTTTTACATCAATCTTTTAAAAAAGGAGCTACTTTTGGGCTTTTCCCAACACTAGTCATTTTGAAAACTCTAGGGGTTAATATCAATATACACTCACTAGCTATAAGGTAAATCCTAGTATAGTGAGGAAAAAATTGTAGCTAGACCTTTCTTTTGGTGGTTGCAATAGCTCATCTTTGTGAAGTTGAATTGACACCTTGTATAATATATGAACAAATCCAAGGGTCTGTTATATTTGAGCTAAGTAAGCACCATACTCGATGCCTTAATGCTTGCATCATTGTGGACATGAAAGACATTCTAACTTTTCAAGAGGAGATACACACTAAACCCCTCTTCAACATATCAATGGCTTCTTGTTGTGGCAAGTTCCTAAAATAATGGCACATTGTGATCCAATGTTTGGTGAGTGGGGAAGTGGGTTTATTGTGGTGGATGAACTTTTTATGATAGCTAAATTGGCCAAGGAATGCACTTAACACCTTTACATTTGTTGGAGTTTGCACAATTAGTATGTTGACCCCCTTCTTTTGGTTAATGGCCATCCCTCAATAATACATTGCATGCTTAAGAAGGGTAGCTAGAGTGATAAGGAAGTCAGACTTCATGGGATACGGTCTAATTTGTTATTTTGTCACTTCTTCAAGCATAGTAGGAGTAAAGAGAGAACTTTGTGCAATAGAGAACTATGTAGCTCCATATTTCTTTCCATTACTATAAGTAAAGTCAAGCAAGGATACTCAAAGGAACTCATTGAGGTGATCTTGTAAAATTGAGTGATGATCATTGGAAACTAGGGGGAAAATTACTCAACATCCTTCTTGTATCATATAGGTTTCTAATGTGTAAGAGAAAGCGTCCCCATTTCCACAAGAAATGCCATGATGCATGAATGAATTTGCTAGCCTTGACATAGTTATTACATCCAAAGTTATATCAATTAGGCTCTGCTATATGTATGAATTAAAAATTATTTTTTACAAATAAAGGATATATATGCAGCATACATATTTGCATACACAGCTCATGGTGACAAAGCTCTATGCATGTCCACTATTACACATGCTCATGATGAGCTTCCTCTCTGGCTATGGATATTGCAAGTGGTCTTATGGGATGATATTTAATATAATATGTCGTATATGAGGTTATAATAGATTTCCTTCTCAAATTTCAAGCTAATGAATGTCTTACTTTCATTTTTTTAATAAGGTGTGAAAGCATGTTGACACACATTTTGTTCCATGAAACTATCAGAGTGAGTGGAATATGGAAAAATACATACTATTTGTTTGATACAATGCAATAAGCTCAATGGTATATCATTGGATGTCATAGTGACAACATTAAAGAACACACTTTCAATATCTGTGGTTGTATCAGGAAACAAAACTCACAATGGCATGGTACCCACTTGGTTTGCAAAATTCTTATATAATTGTTTTGTAAATAATGAATTTGACTTTTCAAACAACACATAAAGGAGCTTCCTTCTCTCTCCCCCCCCTCCTCTCTCTCTCTCTCTCTCTCTCTCTCTCTCTCTCTCTCTCTCTCTCTCTCTCTCTCTCTCTCTCTCTCTCTCTCTCTCTCTCGCATGCACGCTCCCTCGCTTCCTCACTCCCTCCCTCCAAGATGATCAACACAAAAAGTGTAATATAGATCCAAACCCAAGAGCTAAAATGTAATGAAAAAATAAACCAACTTTAAAATGATGAGTTTCATGCACATGTTGTTAATATGAGCAAGACAAATGACAACAAACAAGGAGCAAGTCTACTACCAAAACACAATAAGATTTTTGAAATAAATCCTAGGTGGTGAAATATGGGAGGGAAATCATACTTAACAACCTAAACAAGAGGAGGAAAGTAAGACTTGTCCCATTCATGTAATAACAGTGAAATAGAGACAAATTAGAAGTTCATGAGAATAATCATCTAAGTTGCAAAATATGATTTCTTAAGGAAAAATATATATATGTGGAAAATCACAAAACTAGCGTGCAAGTCTCCACTACAAGAGGAATATAACAAATTCATTCCACCACTAGCAATGTTCATAAAAAGCAAAGGTTCAATATTAGGTTCATTGCAAATTTTCTATTTTTCCTTGATTTAAAAATTGTGTATAATTTGCAAAAAATTATCTATCTATAAAACAAAAATGCTCCAAGTTAAGGTTACTATAATCTATATCCCCCCTCCCCTTCCCTCCACGGAAAAAAAAACCTCCATGCCACACTTTCCCTAACAAACTTATTAGAAAAAAGGCGTTAGTCACGAATTTAAGCACAAGTTGTATTTCCCTTTGGTAGCATTTATAGGTCAATAGATGGCTTCCACTAAACAACCACACATGCTAGCTAGTAGTCTTTTGACCCACCAACATCATGAATATGCCTCTAAATGCAATCTATGACACACGAAAAGGAGAGCCATCACGTCTTAGCAGTAGCACTCAATAAAACACAAGTAGTCCATTAAAACATTACCATAGAACAAATGTGACAATATGAGCCTATAGGCATCGTCACATAACATCCAAGTATTAAAAATAGGATAAAATACAAGAACCAAAGCATCACTAATAGGATTAAAGCAAACACAAAATCTAGCACTTTATACAACCTCAATATTTAGCGCCTATGCCTTGATTTATGCATCCCATCAAAAAACTAATATAGGGCACCCCCATGGCAACTAATCATAGGGCATCCCAAAGTAAGGCCTTTTATTAAGATCCCTTGCACACAAGATCAAACAAGGTGTGAAACCCACAATAGCCCTACATACGAAAAGAAAAGTAAGTGTTGATGATTTCTGGCAAGAGTTTTTTCTTATGGTGTTATAAGGTTATGCTTTATATCATGAAGCTAATGCATGGAAAAAAGTTATTGAATGGACCGACCAATACACGTTTGAAGTTCCACAGCTTGTGAGATGAGATGGAATGTTAGATGGCTTCCATAAATGGTTGCGAGTTCATTTATATGCAAATGGTAATTAAACTTTTGCATTATGAGTTGAAGATCTTTTGAATTATTTGCATCTTTGGACATGTCGATGTTGAACTCACCAAGGAAAATCTTGGACTTTTTTTCTTGGTGTATTTTGTAAAGAACTTGTTTTAAGAGTTGGAAGAAAATCTTAATGTTGATTGGTGGTGGCCTCTAAACTTTCATGATTATGTATTCATGTCCAGACTTTGACATGTGGGTTCTGTAATTTCTATGCCATTTAGGTTGTAATTGTGATAGGTATGAAGTGTTAGTGTCTTTCTTATCAAAATGCAAGAACCAAAAGAGGAGACGTTTAGAAGTGCTGTAAATTTTTATGACATAAGAGTTTGGAAGTTCTTTGTTTGTGTTTCTTGCAAGCATATGACATTTAAATGTTGTGTAATACCAAATGCTATAATTTGTAAAAGACCTTGTGTTCAATGAATGGACACTAATGTTATATATTTGGGAAGTTGTTTTTAGTTCTCTTGATGTTGTTCATTCTTTGTATCTCATTTAATATGACATCGTTTTCCTCATGAAAGTTGTCTGTGTAAGGGTTCTAACAAGTGGAGATTGTCAATATTTCTAGGCCTATGTATGCAGCAAGTCCATGTCCATGCACACCTTTTGGAGAGAAATCCAAGCTATTCATGGTTAGCCCTTATGCTCTATGTATTGTTCATGCTACTGTAGGTTGTATAGGTAATTGCTCTCTTGTTAAGATACTTGACTTTGAAGACCCTATTTGAACCTTCTTGTCCTATTCCTACTGAGTATGTGTTCATGTTTTTTGGCCTTGTTTATAACCCTATGACTATGCGTGGAAATTTCACCCAAACAATTTCTTTTCCATTGTGTGTAGTCATGAACACTCCGTGAGCACCATTAACAAGTCCTTGTTGGTTGATGTTTCCCAAACATAGTTCAATGAGAATTCCCTCTTTTATGTATATGATTATTCCCAAACCATATGTTGATTTGGGGTCATCTAAGATTTTCTTGTTATGGCAAGCACTTTGTATGTAGTGATCTATTGCCTTGATCATTTGCCTTGCACAATTTCATGGACTGAGTCATTGTGTTTGCTCATTTGTACATTTATATAGAAAAGATGATGAAACGTATGATCTTTTAGTGGTGGATAATAACATTTTGTATTTATGTAGTCTATTTGTTGTTGTGTGTGGGTACATTTTCTAAACGAGTTCAAAGTCATTGCCATTTTGTCTCATGGTTTCTCTTATCTCATAGCAGCTAACTTTGTGTAGCCAATATATGTTTGCTATGGAGTCCAATTTTTCCTTGCTTTGTTTGAACACCCATGCATCCTTCATAGGTTGTTCCCAATAGAATTCACCCCAAGTGATAACATCCACACCTCCAAAAATTTCTTTTGAGAGAATGCATGCAAAGGTCTGCAAAGTTAAGGGTTAGTCTTCCAACAAGCGAGATCTTATTAAACACAAGCAATTGCACTTATTTATAGAGTGCGTTGAGTGTGTCTAGTTTTTCGTGTGCAAGTGATGTCAAGCACTTATTGTATATTGGCAAGTGGAGGGCAAAATGTATTGTGGTACCATTGATGTTGTAAGTTGCTTTTCTAGTATATGTTATAACATGAGAACCTTTGGCAAGTTGAAGCATTCATTATGATTCTTTGATTGTACATCTCACCAACCCTTGCACAATGAGGAGAAGAAGGTATGTTTTGCCTGTGTTAGCCCCATCATTTGGGTAGAATCTCTTTTAAAGGAGCAAATATATCCCTATGTTCTTGGTTTATAGATCTTATTTGTTCAAAATATCCATAATTAAGGTAACAATATGTGTTTTTTTAAAGAAATGATAAGAATTCTATATCAAGAATGTAATCATTCATGTAGCCTATTATAGAGTCGTCATTTTTTAAAAGAGAGATCATAGCTTGTAGCGTGTGATTATACCATGCACACAACATTAGGTTTCCTCTAGTTTCTCATGATGTGGTGATAATGTGCCGCAATCGATACTTGAGGAGTGTTCTTGCAAATTGGATACAAGTGGTCCCCACATACGCTCGGCACAAGAGAATGTTATTAAAAAGGCAAATGGGCCTATTTTGGTGCATCATGGTGAATGCTTCTTTATGTAATTTCTCCTTGTAATTAGGAGAGGTTCACACAAATTCAAACCTATTCATGAATGCAAAATGTTCTCAATGTTTGTGTTGTTCATAACATCTTTTGCCACACAAGTGTCCTATTGCAAAGCATACCCTTGCGTAAGTGTACCCAGATAGATTGCATAACATGATGAATAAGTACTTTCATGGATTTGAAGACTAGATTTGTTATATTTTGGGAAAACCTAAGAGATTTATGCATTAAATCCCACTTAACAATGTCTAATTATGTCAAATTTCGGTTGTCTACATTAATCTTAGTGACCAAAAAACAAAGTAGGGAAGTAAGGTTCCTCGCTATGCTTGTTGTGAAGTAATCCAAGTGGTTTTTCCTTTTCATGTGGTGCTACAAATTGAACTTGTGTTCATATTCTAGCACTTGCTTAGCACTAACTACATTATGTATCAACATGTCTTTATCAATCATATCCTCACCCTTCCCTTCTATTATTTCTTGCACACAGGTTTGATCCATATTGTTTTGTTGTTCATTAAGATTCTAAAGATGGTTGTACCATTCATTATTTATGGTGATGTATTGCTTCGATACAAGGGTGTTGATAAGAGATAATGCATTGCATTCATGAGTATCAAAGGTAACATTGCCAATAAGATATGCTAACTTATACTCCCTTTTTTTTAATACCAATTATCATGCTTGCTTCCTCATCCAAAAAACGTGGCAACACTTTTTGGATCTTTGATGTGTCTGCCAAAATATTTGTAATGCTTCCTTTTATTCCAAATTGACCATCAAAACTAAGCTCTCTTATTTGTGTAAATGCTATTCTTGGAGACACCAAGCATTTTTCTATCTCATTTAGAGTGGATACTTATGCGAGACTTCTGCTAATGGTTTGTCAGTGCAAATGTTCGTGGGAGTAAAATACTTTGGCAACTTGTTCTTTTGTATGGACATCTTGCATTCGATGCACATTCGGTGTTCTTTCAATGTGTATGGAGGTTGTATTTCCATCCTCTTATTTGCAATGAATTCATATGTTTCCTTTTTAAGAATGAGGTTTGCTTTTTGGATTGCATGCCCTCACATGAAAAACATATGTAATATGATGTGACTTTGATTGTTTCCATATATCTCAATAGCTTCATATGTAATATGATGTGACTTTGATTGTTTCCATATATCTCAATAGCTTTTTTGATGGATAACCAAATGTAGAAATGTATTTTGTCTTATCTTCATTTTCATCTAGAATAATAGATCTCTTTCTTTTCTTATGTTGCTTTTGCATTGATGGTGCTCCTTCAATGTCACATGAGTAAACACAATCAGTTTCTTTGTTCTCATTATGTTGAGTTATATCAAGGAAGAAGTTAGAGCAGTGTAAATTGTTTCTAAAGTCCCTTATTTTTTATACAATTGTGTGTATGGACATCTTTATGCACAAGAAGGCGTCTTTAAAGCTATCAGCAATGTATCTAAGGCTTCTCTTATCATTATTTGCAATAGTTCCCAACAACTTAATTTCTAGATAGCTTGTCCAGAACTTCTTCTTGTTGAAAGATTTTGTGAAAATGCATTGGATTATGGCCAGGTTTGGATATTCCACAACTAGTTGATTATAATTAATTTTGAGGTGGATATGTTGATCTATGTTTTGTAATCAATATTCTTGTTACTATTATGGTTTAAATTAAATAGTTTTATTATTGTCTCATACACATGCAATCAAAAGGAGAAAATATGAATGAGATGCCATCCAAGCTTTGCAAATATTCTTCATAGATTCATCATCAAAGACACCTCTTAATTGATTGAATTCTTTTCATTGAAGAGATTTAAGCCAACACCTAAAAATTTGAACTTGTATTCAAAAAGAGAAGCCAACAAATACAAATTTATTGATAAAATAAATTAATGTAGAATCTAGTAGAAGAATTAAGTTTAGCTAAAGACCACAACTTGCATGTGCTCAAAATTTTGAGTGTAAGGGGAATGTCAAATATCACAACCAATTCTTTAATTTATATCATTTGCATTCACAATTTTAAACTCCTGGAAAGGTAGACTTTTCAAAATCTCTCAATATAGGGTTTTCATAAGACAATGGTGAAAAGTTGTGACATGAGGTATGGGGTATTCTCCTCCAGTAACTGTATGAATGGGCTAGGAGTTGCAACACATTATCCACTAGCTTGCCCCTCAAAACCACTTCAATTTTTGCACCTTCAACAGCCATGATGAAAGCTTTCAATTTAGGAATTTTTGAAGGGAGATGTGTTTGTCACATGTCATGCAGAAAACCTTATCTAGCTGCCTCAATTTTTTATTTTTCTTGCATACCATACAAATTAATTCATCATGAGCTATCCAAGACCATGAGCACTTCAATGACCTCAAATATATTAAAGGGAATTTCAATCCCAATAGGCCAACATTTATTTGCAGTCATGGAAGCAAAGGACAATAAATAGATTTGAGCAAAAAAGAGAGTCTAAGAAACAAAAAAAATAAAAGCCTATAGACTTGATTCTCATAGCCTATCTGTTATATATGTGTCAAAAAAATCTTGCAAAGATCAACGGCAAGAGATGGTTATTTCACCGAAGCAATGATAGTTGTATCCAACATGTTTAATGGTATAGGTTGTGTTTTTCTTGTGTGAAAGAGAAAATGACATTCACCAAATGTCTTGAACCTATAACCAATTTTAAGTAATCAAAGGCTAATCAGACCTCTCATTACTCCAAAAGGTGAGCTAGATAAGATTCAATCACACAAAAAGTTTGTGATGAATACATATGAATCAAAAGACAATATAAAATTCTTCAAAAGGGCATTCATCATCTAAAAACTCACCATAATCAAGTCATTTGCAAAAGAGTCCCATGTCTAATAATCAGCTCATCTCTTTGTTTTAAAGATGTTCCAATTTTGATAATAGTCACCACCAATGTTGATAATGGCAATTGGTTGCCTTCTCCTTTTTCAAACACTCTTCACACATACATAAAAGTTGACTATGCATACACAACCTCCAAAATCGAGGGTTTTAAGAAAATCTATGTAGTAGACCCCTTGAATGTGTAAGGTTATACACCCAATGCCCTTCTTGAGGGTTTTAACAAAATCTATGTAGTAGACCTCATTAATGTGTAAGGCTCTACACTAAAAGATGGGCTTCTTTGAATGCACATTGAAGGATTGAATGTGATGATGTAATCTATTGTGCCACCATAGTTTTGAACACTCTTCACACATATAAAAAGTTGACTATGTATGCACAATCTCCAATATTAAGGGTTTTAACAAAATCTATGTAGTAGACCCAGTCTATGTATAAGGTTATACACAAAATGCCCTTCTTGAGGGCTTTAACAAAATCTATGTACTAGACCTCATCAATGTGTGAGGTTCTACACCCAATGCCCTTCTTATCAACCAAATCAAATTTTAGTGATTTGGGTTATGTTACATTCTATAATATATATGTGCCATACTTGTTTCACACCCTGCCCTCAAACACACCATTTTTTATGGTGAGGTTAATGTTTTGAACCGACAACGTCTTGCTAGTAGGAGGATTGACAAGTGGAGGCTTCTTGTCCTCCAGCCAATTCTTAGGTGACACAGGGGGTGTAAAAGGCAAAGGCTATAAGAATGTTGCATGTGCTAAGGTTTCACCTGCAGAATTTATCAACTTAGACTTCTTATACTCAACCACCACAATCTCATACAAAGCTCTCTTTGTAGACACCTTATGGTGTGGAGACCCTATCGAGGTAGGTGGACGTGAACATGCCAATAAGGAAGCTACACCACTCAACAAAAAAGGACTAGTATTGTACAAACTATGTGGTGACGACTCATTGGACAGGGCAGGCTTTCCTTCTCATCCACAACACTCAAACTTGATATTCCAAATTAAAAAACTACCTGTCGAACATGAATTTTACTATCAAAGTGAAATATTGCTCCCTAAATTCATTCTCATAATACACACCCTAGAATCACTTATTGTTTTTGGATTTCAAATTTCATACACCAGCAAATCAAGCTTTAACTTTTATCTCCATACACAACACACGCTCTAGAATCACTTACTATTTCACAAATTCAAATTTAATACAACGGTAGATCAATTTTTTACTCTTTTATTCATAGACAAGATTCCCCTATTAATTCACAACATCATAAATTCTACAAACATTACATAGATATTAGAAAAACATAAATAGAATTCTTTATGATGTTTGTGAGTCTTGTCATTATCACTGTAAGGCCTGCAAATACATTTTCAGCCCAACTTTACATATCTTTCCTACTTTATAGCATAAGCAAGCTATAGATATTCTTCTAAAATCATATATTAGTAAAGGAACTATCCACATAGATGTTGAGAAGTTGGCTAGAGGTGGCTGCAAATAGATCTCCCACCTATGACTGCAAGCTCTAGTTATGACTACAAATAGATCTCACAGCTGTGGAGAATAAGAGGTGAACTATGGAGAATAGAGTTGCAAATAGATAATGTAAAGATACTATTTATACAAGATGCTTTTCCCATTCACCTCAAAAATAGACCTATCCCTCATAAATTATTTCAAAAAACTTTCTAATATAGGCATATACAAGAAAATTCAATTTATTTTCCCAATCAGCCTGAGGAAACAGATCTGTACTCTACAAATTCCTACCAGACACTTTTAAATGCAATGAAATCTTCACTGGACTAGAATTCTGCTGAACAAAAGGCAGGGGAAGCACTTACAGATAAAATCACTTATAAAATATTTGGCAATCAATTTGCCATTCCACAACTAGCTTAAAACATTCACCAAATAAATTGAGAACAAAATTTTATTACAAAATGAGATTCCTCAATGCTTTGTATATTGAAAACTATAATGCAATAACAAAATCACTTCATATTAACAACAATATCACATGCTACAAAGACCCTTAACAAAAAAGCATCTCACCATCACGACATATGTTGTTCAAATCTATGACACCACAACATGTCACCTAAGATTACTTTTTTCATATGAAACCCCATCCTCAAACATTACTTAACTAATAAGGAAAAGAGATAGAAATAGGGTCAACCTACACTCATATAGAAAGGTGATTACAAAGCCAAAGTATGGAATGTCTCATCCAAGAATCTTTTCCTATCAGTAAACACAAGAAATGCTACATAAAGGATGAAGAACCCATCATCATAAGAACCCACAGTCAAAGCAAACATTCAAAATGTCTCCGAGGAACAATAATGTTTTCTAACTACTCAGTGAAACCCAAGAGAAATTGTTGATGATTCTAACTTAATCTACTACAAAAACCTAAAGTTCACTTAACAGCGAAAATATCTATCGATACTTCAAACGGTACACAATCTTCAAATAATTTATATAGCAAAGACTAAAATCCACACATTGGAATAGAGGAGCAAAATAGGATTTTGCATCCTTTACACAACAACGTCTAACATCGAGACAAGAAAGAGCAAACTAGAAGATCTATGGACATGCACTTTCATATTTGGCCATCTCCACATCAACATGGCAAGGTTGAAAAAGCGCTTCACTCATATGAAGGAAACAAAATGCGTGCTGAGGCGACAAGAAACTACACATTTTATAGAATGAGTGAGAGAGGATAAGTGTTTGGGAAGGGAAGAGCGTGATTAAGGTCACACATGCGAATATCTACAAAAGAGATCCACCGAATTTGTCCCTAGACCGAGATTTTCCCGATTTCTCACAAAGAATAGTCACCACAAAATGTTATTTTGTAGGGCAGCTATTACAAGAACTCATAGCACCTGCAATTGCAATAGCGGCTTCCATAAAACTACATACATTTGTAAACAGAAGGAAATCATTTTTAGTCTCTACAAATCAAGTTGTAGGGCCAAAAATATGCATGCAAAGTGACTATTCATTGATGGATCTGCGAGGGCCATTGGCGCATATACAAGTTCAAGGATCAACCTTCCCAGTGCAAACATAATAGGTAGAGACCTCAGTATAAAGCTTTCGCCGCCGCCATGAGCCAAGAATGTCAGATAGGAAAATATTCAATGAATGAAACCTCCACTTTGAAATAGGAAATTTGTAGAAAACAATGGAGAAGCACCGTTCACCCACCACTCCATTATCTTCCTCATCAACACGGCATGAGGGAGCCTAGAACCAAGGAATGAGAAGGATGGCAGGAGAGAACAGAGGTGGCAGCTCTAGCCAACATGATATGCGAAGGCAGCCAGAGCACAACATAGGTGGTGGTTGGCTGTGCGCATCACACAAGAGAAAGGGCTTTAGGGTATACACCCTAAAGCTTTTACTAACACAATTAACACAACATTGACTACAATTAACATCTAGCGTAAAGCATAACAAGAGATTAACTAACACTAACCAAAAATCATGCCCCTAAGCAAAGTCAACATGACTTTTTCCAAAGAAAAGACAACATCTACACACTTTTCAAGCCATTCCAAAGACCTGTTGTTGGGCCAAAAATTCAATCCCTAGCCATCCCTTTGAAACGTCCTTTCCAACACACCTCCCAAAGCTCCCAATCCCCCAAGGAGTCCCCCCTCCCCTCACACTTGTTATTCTTCTTGACAGATTGCTTATTCCCTTCTACGGTCACTCGTTCTTTTCTAGTACCTCTAGTCTTTCTTATTGCTAGCCACTTTTGTTACAAGACACCTTGCTCTATTTCAGGCCGCTTCTACTTCAATGGCTACTCCCATCATGACACAATATAGGTTACTTTTAGGATGGCCTCTTTATCAGCCATAACAAGCATGTCACCTCTTCTTTGATTTTGCTTCCAGCTTCAAGCTCTGTCTTTGCTCCTCTATCTCTCACTTGAAGCAATGTTTTGACTTACTCTAGGGCAACAGAGGACTTGAGGGAAAAACTTAAGGCAATGGAAGCAATGGGAGGAGAATTTTGGCCTATTTGAGCTCGGTAGCCAAAGTGGAGTGACTTGCAAGGTTTTATAGGGCAAATGGTTCGGGGTGTATGCTCTTTTTTGCTATGGATTTTCCAACATGCACACTCTATCCTTCCTCTTGAATCCCATAAGCATGGATGTGCCAAGGATGCCTTAGAATAATTAATGCAACACCTACTCTCATAAGCCTCTTTAGCCACCAACCCAAAAACATGGATAAACAGACAAGGTATTGTGCTATCCTCCCCTACTTGTGAATTGCACATTTCAACATATTTGCACATCCATCCTCCATCGCACGAGTCATACGGCCACAAATACATCCCATCAATACCTCTCAATTCACCTACCTTTTTCAGTCACCATTGCTACATGCTTCCATTATTGCTTTTGTTGAGGCATCATTCCTTCCATTTCTTATGACTTGCCATTGTTGCTTGCATGCACCCCAAAATGCAAAGGATAAGCACCACCAAGAAGCTTGTTTGACCTTTGCCATAGAGCACCAAGAAGGTGACCAAGAATTTTCTCTTCCTCTTTCTAGTGTACCATGTACCCCCCAAACATCAAATTGGATTAGGAAGCATGGATATTTTGTCCCTTTGACCCCAATGCAATCATGTGAGGATTGGGAATGCAATGAAGAAGGCAAGGCATGTTTAGATACTCCATATGCAGACAATGATGAGGGTCATCCAATGCTAGAGGTTGAGAACATTGTTCTAGCAATGTAGGAGAGGACTCTTCTAACTCCCTCCATCATTGGATGCCACTCAATGGAGTGCTAGGGATGAGAGTTCAATGGAGTGAACACTCTAATTGGAGGTGCTAACGGAAAGGGATTGGAGCACCCTATCCCAGAAGCATTTGCAATATTGTTGGGTCCTTTGATATAAAGGACCCTTGAACCTCAGTCATCCCCTCAACCTTTTTGGGAGAGTGAGGAGTCATGCATGGCTAGGAGGAGGGGGCTCCTTGGCTCTCAATGCATCTTCCTTCTTTTTTTGGCCACCATGACCTCAATGAAGTGTTTAGATGTGAATATAATAGAGTTGGTTTAGTCAACAAAGAGTCTCGGTTGCTTGGCTCATGCTAACCTCCTCCCTCAAGACCCATAAGATCTATAGGATCGTTGTTATCTTTGCTCCTCCCCCATCTTCCACATGTCACAGCCGCGAGCCCTCTTCCAATTAATAGTGTTCCATGCCCAAATGGGGGTGAAGGCTACCACCTCCAACAGATATTGCAATGCAACAATTGGATGGAAATGGCTAACCATCTTAATCTTTTGAGCGTCTAAGAGGAATCTACGAGTAGTAAGGGTGGGTACATAGTGCCCGACGCTCGCTCGTGCGAGAGAAGGTGTAGACGGTGATGACTTACACAACACTTGGCGCCCGGGGTGTAGACGGTGATGACTTACACAACACTTGGCGCCCGGACGTCTTCCTTTGTGAACTCGTTAATTTTGTCAATGAGATTCCGCTTGGTGTGGCCTAGAGAGGTAGGCATTAACTAGTACTTGCTTTGGGACCTCTTGAGAGTTTTGTTAAGACACCATGTAAATCTGAAGCCTTCTAAGTTCTAAGTCTGAGGCCTGTGGATCTGCAGGCTGCTCAGTACTTTTGCGAATGCTTGTTTTGGATCACATACAAGAATATTTAAAACAAAGAGACGTGACTCTCGCAATGGCTAGCTTACGCAACCTTGACACACTATCGGCAAAGAGCGTTGTTCAGCATTGCAAATCATTGTGTATATTAGGGCGCATGCAACATAGAAAGACAAAGGTTTCTATCAGGAAATCACGAGTTTTGAAGATACCGATGCATCGCTGGTTTGCACCCTTAAAGTCGACTTTTCCTTCTCCCAGCTTAACGGAATATAGGCAGAACATTCGTCAAATTCTGGCTGCAAACCAACGCGATACTGAGCAAATTGCATCTTTAGATGACAGCGAAAATGAGGCAATTTGGAGACGTGTGGAGGACAACGATGGTTTCAAGAGGGGGAGGGATGATAACTGGGACACCGACAATGATGAGAAGATGCTGAAATTGATCGAGGGCTGTACAGATTTTTATCCAGTTGTAAGGTCTTACAGAAATGATTTGTGCACATTGGAGATCTGTGGTTGTGCTTCACGTTCACAAGTCCTCGCGGCAATGGCATCAGACGAGAGCTTTACTGCCGCTGCCAATCTTCTGATGGGCCGACAGTTGACTGTACTTCAGACTCTGATTCCCGGTAGCTCGGATGATCATAGTACAGTCTCAACAAAACTTGTAAGCTGTCAAATAGTAACTTTTGTGGTTTTTATGGCTCACATTCCCTCCTTTTTTGCACCTAAAAAGTGTCTTGCTTTCTCCTCTCAAACATGGTCCAGTCATGTTAGCGAAAAAATAAATTCTTATTCGTTTGCAGTTTGCACCCAGTCTTCTGGTTGTTGAATGCTCAAAGAAATTTTCATCACCAAAAGGAGTGTCTTCTCGGGAGTTTTTACGGAGGCTTTTTGAAACAGTCCAGATGCTGTTACTTTCAAAGTTTTATATCGAGTTCTATTCTCCTGGTACCGTGAGAGATATGAGCGCACTAGAGAAGGAGGAGATGGTGAGAAAGGACGACTTTATATCTATCTAGGCTTTTTGAGTTATATGAGGAGCTGCTTTCAGAATTATAACGCACTAAGATTGTTGCCATTTTATTATATGCTCGTGACTTTCCAATAGGCGGGGTTTGCTCTGTAGGTGGAAACTGCTTGCACTGTTGAGGGCTCAAACAAGACTGCCCTTGATGAAATTGGAAAAGCCATCTCCTTGTATGCTATCTCTTGTATCAAGGAAAATGCTGGTGGCAGTGCCTATCCACGTATTTTTGGGAAGCTCTGGAATAAAAATAGGTGGATTCCTAGTTCAGGAGCACCAGTGAGAATAACTGCACTTTCAGCCAAAGAGATTCAACGTTTTGCCGGAATTTTATCGGAGTCTGTGCGTTCATCAGAAAACACTGTCATAGAGAAAAGGACAGATCATCCTTGGTGGCCAGCTCCTGCCTCTTCAATTGTCATGATAAGAAGGTACTTGGACAATGCTTCGGAGTACTGGATCCATGAACACATGCCTATGCATAAGTTACACATAGATTTGAGTTTGATGGATGCAAAAGTGTCAGGAGGATATACAGTTTCTGGGCAAGTGGCAGAAGTTCTCCTGACACATGCACAGCTGGTAAGCTAAACGAGTTTTCCAGATTCTGCATTTGTGTAGATTTGTTCTGAGTAGGGGACATACTCGCTCATCTTTAATACACCAATTTGTTTTGGCTTGCTTTTTGCATAGGGGTAATCTTTTCATCGCATGGGTTAACTTGATGAATTTGCTCTAACGTAGGGGAGAGGCTATACATTAATCCTTCAAGTGGTAGGACACAACCTCCCCTCTAACATGCATGAGCTGTATCACCATGTCATGGAGCATAATGTAGACCTTAAAAGAAACCATACCGATTTTATTTAAAAAAAGCACCTTTGGGAGGGTTTCCCTCCTCACTCGTGGTGTCATTGTTCATTGATTGTTCCCCTTTTCAATATTGACTTCCCCTCCCCTCCTTATTTACCGCTCTCCCCATCCAGATAGTAAGTGCTTATCATCCCCCCCCCCCCCCCTTGCCCCCTTTGGATTAATGAGGTCCTCTTTCCTTTTCAACTCCTCCCCTGTCACCTCAACTAATGGAAATGGAAATTTTTGAGGATTGCTTTTTTTTTAATTGATTATTTGGTCTTTGTGCTTTTTTGATGCTACTTGAAGGATAAAGGCATAGCTGCAGTCCAGCAATGGATTGCTTGTGTATCCCATAGCTTCCAGTGACAGGCTTTGTTCTTGCTTTCCTGACTGAGAGTGAGAACACATTTTGGGGTGTTTTTGTAAGTAGCCCTTTCAGAGTGGGTGCTCCTACTAGCAGCCTTTTCAACATTCCATGAAAGGAAGCTCACAGGCTTTTCACTGACACAGTGGGAGCGCACAGGAATGCCTTCCCATCCCTTTCACCTGCATCAGCAGATGCACAGGCACAATTCTTGGTGGCACTGTGTCAATGCTTCAGAGCACTCTGTTGGAGATGGTGGATCAGCGGTTTGGTTAGTAGATCCCTCAGCGTATAGATCAGCAAGTGACCGCACTGCCATTCAGGATAAAGGCAAGCAGCCTGTGTCCCAGCACGAGGATCACTTGGATAGTAAACATGGATTCTCTGAACCATGTGATGCTTTCATGGCAGATACTCGATGCTACTGTGGTTCTCAGTCTTCCATATCATTGCAGGTGGATCAGCCAGGACTCTAGTACCGGGATTATCTTGGCATTAAGGGCGTGTCCTTTGCACCTCCAATTATTTTCGTACTAGACATTTCAATTTTATAGATATCTGCACCCTTCCAGTTGGAGCCATTGGACGCCCCATTGGCGTGCATCCTTTGTCAGGCCTTCCTATCAGCACCATTAGTCTTTACTCTCTGCCAGTTAGCATGCCTAGAGAGGCGACATATTTCCAAAATAGTTCACAGCAGCGAGAGAGAGGCCCATTGAAGCATTCCCAAACCTGGTCAAGTAACATCTGACCATGGAGGGGTTCCACTTCAAGCTAGAGTCCAAAATACCACGGGACAATCCTGCTAAACAACCCATAGGGGTTCAAGCTAGCGGCTCAACTGCCAGCTGTAGGCTTAGTAACGCTGGTATCATGGTACTTTGCTGGGCACTGAGCAGCTTTCTTTATACCAGAACCGGGTCTCCTAAACGTAGGTTGCATGCCCAAAGTAGCTCTACTTTACTTGGAGTCCATGCTTTACCCTAATAAGCTTTGCAAAATCCAAGAATAGCCCTTATATGAGGAGAGCATGAGGGAGGTGTACTTAGGATTAGGGCTGCCACATGGGCAGCATAATCAGACAAAAGAGTGGATATGGGGCTTCCACATGGGCAGCACACCTCAGGGCATACCTGGCAGTCTGGAGCGAGCATGGTGGACAGCAGTGGTACAGGAGGCTGTCAGCGATTGGCTGGAGCAGGATTGCGCAGAGATTCCAGGGTGGAACAGAGGCGATGATGTCAGCAGCCGTACGGATGCTTGCAGGTCGTGTACGGAGCTGGAGCAGGCCTCTTGGGGCAGGTACAAGGCCTGGACAGAGGCGGAATCGCTGCAGCAGGATTGCGCCTGATTTGGAGGATCTTTGGGCCTGATTTAGGGCTGGAAAGAAGCCTGTCTAGGGCTGGAGTGGCCTGGTCCACTGGCTGCGTGCCACATGGTTAAGCAGGACCTCAAAGATCGTGCCCCTTCCAGGTTGGTTCACAGACCAGACTGGTCGGCCATTTCGGTCCATTTTGGGGCCCTTCAAGGGCTATAAAAGGACACCCTCAAGGGGCATTTCTCATCCACTGCAGCAGCAGTTCAAGAGCTGATTGGAGCAGCACCAGCAGATACTTGGGCCTACATCCAGGAGGTCTAGAGGGAGCTAGGAGCTGCAGACATAGCTCAGGAACAGGCTGCACCCTTGGCTGTCTTCCAGGGCCATTGGATGGAAATCTATCCTGCTGGTTCTATATCTCTGTTGGAGCATTGTCTATTACTGGCTTGCACATATATGTTGAGCACATTAAGAAGTTTGATATATGTTGAGCACATTAAGAAGTTTTGGTTTCCACCCATAACACCACTGTGAGTTCTTGGGTTATTCTATCTTCCGCTGTGTGTACCCTCTGTCATGGGTATTTCTAACAATTTGAGCTCGGAAGGGGGCTCACAAGTGGTGGAGCTTGGAAGGCAAGGACCTTGCTGAAGGACGACCTTGATTCAAGGCTCTAGGGAATCGACTTCCACGACTGGATGATTGTACCCTTGTGAGGAGGAGGGTGACTCAGGTTCAGTCGTGTGTACAGAGTCTATTTTGGTTGTTACAGAATGGTTGATTGTTTGGTTGCTATGTCAGCAAAGAGGAGGAGGTTCCGGGGTAGGTGGTTCAAAGAATTCTGGTGGAGGCAGTGGGACTGGTGGAGGTGCTTTGGCACCTATGGTCACTGTTCATAGGACACCACGCCCTCGTCGACAATTCCAAATTTCTGAGAGACCGGGAAGGTGGACTGGACAAATTATCCTATCTGGAAGGTAAAGATCCGGAGTGATATTGTGGCCAGGAAGCTGTGGAAGATCATGATAGGAATGGATTTAGATGAGCTGCGGGTAATTTTATACTTCCTGTAGATCCAGATGAGCTTGAAGCATGGTTGAACAAGGATGCCCAGGCCCTTGCATTGATCATAGGGATGACGGCAGATGTGGTGATTCCTCACATCCAGATGGCAGACACGTCAAGCGAGGTGTGGGCCACTCTAAAGGACTTATATGAGATGGACAATACATCCCGGATCTTAGCTCTGAATCATCAATTGTTCAATATGAGCATGGATGAAGAAGATACGGTTCATGACCATGTCACTAAGGTGAAGGTGGTAAGAGATCAGCTGACCTCAGCTGGTTAGTGGGTGGACTCAAGCCAGTGGGCCTTGCTGGTTCTTGGGATGCATATTACATAGTTTGAAGGGCGTCGTTACGAGTTGTGACAACAAGAGAGAGGAACTGACCTCTGACTTTCAAGGAACTGGGTCCCTTATTGCTACAAGAGGAGGCTCGGGTGAAGCTTCATGAGAAAGGTGATGGTGAGGCGTTGCTGGCAAAGGATAAAGTCGGCAAAGGGAAGGGCAAGCCTAGCAGTGGCAAGCCCAAGAAGGATGACTCTGAGGACGAAGGGGACACGTCCGAAAACAAGAAAAAGAGGAAGCAGAAGAAGTGCTTCTATTGTGATATGCCTGGTCATTTTGCGAAGGATCGCAGAAAGGAGAAGGCTAATCAGAAGAACAAGAAGGGAGTCCAGTTCAGATTTAGGGGAGTTAGACACTGCCATTGTGGTACTCAATGGAGAATTATTCTTGGTGACATCTCCGTGTGTTACTGAGGTAAGTTATGTAGATGAAAAAGTCACAGTGAGGATGTCTAATATTGAGGTGTGGGTAGAAGAGGAGTCGGAAAGCTTTGTGAAGGTGAAGGATAGCACTGAGTGCTTTGACTCTTCTAGGTGCTTGGCTGATAGTATTGACATTAGGGAAGATTCGATGGAGTGGCCTAGGGTTTCAGGGTCAGATGGACGCTGTGGCTCAAAAGGGGGCATTACAAGAGTGCACATGGTAGTTGAATGTGCCTCTATAATCTGCATGGTTTGCTTTCAGAGCAAGCACACAGGCAGGACAATGTTTTGGTATGTACTCTTATGTCATTGATTAGCATGCCATGGGAAGAATCGGCTCTTAATCTCTCAAGAAATACAAGATTGGAAGGAATGTTCCTTCCTGGAAGGCAGAAGGGGAAGTTATGGGTGCTTCTGTGAGAAGTGCAGCGGAAATGAACGGAGAAGAGAGAGAGATAGCGCTCTTCACACACACACACTGAGAAGGAGAGAGAGGAGAGAGAAAAAGCACAAGAAAACTGCAAGTGATCTCTAGAGAAAACCCCGCTACAACTGGGGGAAGACTACAGAAACAACTGACTGCTCGAGAGCTCGGAACACACAGCTCAACAGCCAGGTGAATAGGGAGAATGAGGGAAGACTGCTCCACTACCCTGCTCCTCAGGTGATGCTGTGGGTTCTCTCTGCACCTCTGCCAGGGTCCACAAGATGCACTGCTGGAAGGACTGCTCCAGCTCCAGAAGATGGCAAATGAGGGGAGAGGGGAGGCACATATATAGCCCAGCTGCCCCCCTAGTTGGCCAGCATAGGGGGGCACCGACCAGCCAGCTCATGAAGGCCGACCCTCTGCCTCAGGGGCCGACCCCTACAGCCTGCTATATAGGTCTGTCCAGGCCCTAAATGAGGGCACACACCTCCCCAAAACAGGGGCTAGAGCTAGCCAAGGTGTCCGACCTGCAGGTTGGCCTACCCACTGCTCTACAGCCCACAAGGCCCTCTCTCTCTAAGGTGACATCAGGAGATGTTGACCTCCAACAGCTTCTTCATATCTCGGAAGCAGATTGTCGGAAGGTGATCATGGACAAGGTGCATTGAAGCTCAAAGAGTACCTACTTGAGAGGGAGGACAGGTTGAAGCAAACCCTGTGAGCATGGTGCTTGGAAGACTCCAGGCTGTTCACTCATTATGAGGGGGACAGTTGGAAGACGGTGGCATTTGGATTGCTCGAGTTCGAAGGTAGGAACATGACTGAAGGGGGTGGTGCCATCTGGTGCTACCTTGGATGGACCTGTGTACCAGCACGGTTTGCTTGTATTGAACTGGTCTTGGAGGAGTAGGAACCACTAGTGAAAAAGCCAAGAATCAACACCAACACCTACACCGGATTGTTCCAGAGGGCCTCAACACAGGAGAAAATGGAGCATCCTCATCGACGAGTTGGGATTAGGCCAAGATCTGTGGGTGAGAGGGGGTGTTGGAAAAGTCACCTTCCCATCTATGAACCGCCATATGAGGAGAGCATGGGGGAGGTGTACTTAGGGTTAGGGCTGCCACATGGGCAGCATATTGGCTGCCATGTGGGCAGCATAATCACAGACAAAAGAGTAGTATGGGGCTGCCACATCAGCAGCACACCTCAGAGCATACCTGGCAGTCAGGAGCCAGCATGGTGGACAGCAGTGGTACGGGATTGCCACATGGCTGTCAGCGATGGCTGGAGCAAGATTGCATAGAGATTCCAGAGTGGAACAGAGGCAATGATGTCGGCAGCTGTACAGATGCTTGCAGGTCGTGTACAAAGTTGGAGCAAGCTTCTTGTTGCTATTGCCTATATCTTCTCTCTCTTTCTCTCTCTTTCTCTCTCCTAAAGCTCATGCTGTTATTACATTTAATTCATGAGATTTAAGACTCAAGATCCTACGACAATCCTACAAGTTGAAAGGAACTAAGCTATGGATAGCTGAGGAACTTACAAGAGCTCAACTGAAGGTAAAGCAATGGAATTTGCCAAGGTTAAAGCTGCGAGGAAGGATGGAAAGTGGGCAATGTACCTTGGAGGAATAGCACTCATTAAGGAATTTAAATCAAAACCAAAAGACTCTTAGTCTTAAAATGATGTATGGTCGATCATATTTGTTTTTCCACGATATAATTTAGGCACTCTAAATAACAGGAGTTGCTTTTATGCACTCCTTGGGAGTTGCCAAAGCTGTTGTATTAGATGGATTTTCTATTGTCCCATAGACCTTTTGGTCTCTCGTGGACGTTAATTCTCTCTCTCTCTCTCTCTCTCTCTCTCTCTCTCTCTCTCTCCACCCTTGCCTCAATAGTACAAGACGCTGCCACCAGATCCTTTCCTACGACCCGATCCACATGGGCCCGAGATGGGAAGATGCCTCAAAACCCTTGGTTTGACGACGAATGTAGAGAGGTGCGAGCCCACCTCACATGGGACCGAGCGCTGGATTAGTTGACATCATCTGAGGCACAATAGATCTTCCGACGGTTGACACGCCGCAAGAGAGGGGCCTTCCTTACACAAGATGGATGAGATCATCATATCATTTCGAGGAGGAGACTCGACCACTGAATGGGGGCTTCTTTCGGAGGGGTAGGCAAGATTTTGGAGATATCATTTTACTCCAAATCACATCTTCAGTTTGAGGGCTATCATTGAGGAGGTGAAGTCCATACACCAGAAAGTCTACTCTTGCTTCATAGACTTTCCGAAGGCTTTTGACATTGTTGTGTGATCCCACATGATCAAGAGACTACATGAGATGCAGATCCCAAAGACTTTGATTTGAGGTATGATGAATCTATCAGAGGGAGTTCGTGCTCCAGGTAGTTTGTCGGATTAAGTTAAGAGCACGATAGGGAAACAGGGCTGCCCCCTCTCATCAACCTATTTCAGACTCTACATTGATGAGATGAGCCAGGTTAGGGTGTCCATGTGACCGAGGGCTATGAAGACCCCAGATTTTGCCCTTTTGTGGCATGTAACTAGAATCTAGTTAGGCATTTTGACAAGTGGCATGTTGCCAAGATTGAGAGCCATGAGCTCTTTGTAAAAATTACCCTCACGTATGAATTTGTATCTCAGCCTGCGTGTTGATTTTTTTTGTACTGAGAATTTCTTCAAGCAATAAAATTCCTTTGGGGGGGGGGTCCAGCCCGACAATTTGTCCTGGGCCTAGTGTGCTTGCATAGAGAGGGAGGGAGGGAGGGAGAGAGAGAGGGAGGGAGGGAGGGAGGGCACTGAGATCTACACTTTTGGGAGAGAGGGCAATTGACGACACATTTAGTTTCCTTGGTATCAGAGCGTGGCTTCACAACTATCTCAAGTTGTGACAGTCAAGTACTGACTGCGTGCAAAAATTCCACAGGAAACTGTGACATAAGCATTGATTTAGGGATGCTATCTGAAGTTTGCAAACACACTATTGCCCGGGTGATAATTGACGAACGTTGCATGGACTACTTCAGATTACAGGCTGCAAAGTAGATTGGAGACTAGTGCTTCTCTGTCACTTGGCCTCTTATGATCCGCCACGATCAGAATCAGGGAATGATGGGATACAGCCTATTCTACAGAGCCTTATTTGATAACATGGGGACGAATCTGAAATTTTCCTCTTCTTTCCATCCCCAAACAGATGGTCAAAGTGAAGTAGCAAATTCAACAGTGTTAGATATTTTAAAATGCTACGTGGCTGACCAAAAATCAGATTGGGAAAAGTACCTTCCACCAGTGGAGTTTGCATATAACAATACTGTCCACAGTTCCACAAGGAAAGGCCCATTTGAGGTCAGTTATGGAAAGGTGATTTTGCCACCTATACTGAGGACCAAAGACCAGATATTTCCAGATGATTACTCCAAACAACTTTCGGCCAGGTTCGGACAGCAAGAGAAAGGTCTCAAGAAAAGCATAAGAAGGCTGCAGATAAGCATAGGAGACAGCTAGATCTCAAGTGAGGGGATTGGGCACTTTTGAAGTTCGAAAAAGCCAGGCTCTACAAGCTTAAAGGCAAAGAGAAAGTGTATGCAAAGTTCTCTCCTAGGTATTATGGCCCTTTTAGGGTTTCATATGAGATTAATGAGGCTGCATATAGATTGGAACTGCGAGAGCATTAGGGGACTCACAATGCCTTTCACGTGAGTCTTCTAAAGCAATATCCATGGTTGGAGCCTACAGAACCCGTAACAGAAGATCCACTGGAAGTGGATGAGCTAGAGGAAGTCCTTAGCCAGAGCAGATTGTGGGCCCTAGGGCAAGGAATTTTACAGGTACCTTGTAAACTTCAAGAACTATTCAGCATTGAATGCCAAGTGGATGTGTCTTCTGATCATCCACAACTCCTGGATATTTACCAGGAAGCTTTTTAGTTGAGGTCAATTGAATAGAAGCCAAGGGAATGTCACAAGTCAAAGTTGTAAATGCTCCAAGTCAAAGTTTCAGTTGACCATTTATTTGATCACAATTATAGAGTTCTCCATTTATTTAATTATAGTCAAAGAGTTGTTTTCCCATTGGTCAAAGATACTTAACTCTGGTTAAGTAAGCCTAACCTGAGTTAGGGGACAGACTTAGCTTTAGCTAAGGAGGGTTGACTTCGGTCAACCAAGTTATTCCTGACTTGAGTCGGAGAGCTTTGGCTCTAATTAAGGCGCCTTACCCTTGGTCAAAGCCTCTTAATTACGGCCAAGAGGGTTGACCTCAGTCAACCAGTGTTTTCCTATGTTGTGTGCACATGTTTGCTTGGTGGGGATGCCAACAGAGACTAGGATTAGTCTAGAGATTATTTTTGCATGGAAGCACTAATGATTAATGGGTGCCATGGCTATGTACATGTGATTAATTGTTATAGGTACAAGAGAGTGGTTTAATACCAAAGTTTTATGGAGCCTAGCAAGTAGCCACGAGGGTGTCCATGTGACCAAGGGCTACAAAGACCCAGAGTTTACCCTTTTGTGGCATGTAACTAGAATCTTGTCAGGCATTGACAAGTGGCATGTTGCCAACATTGAGAGCCATGAGCTCTTTGTAAAAATTACCCTCATGTATGAATTTGTATCTCAGCCTAGGTGTTGACTTTTTTTTTTACTGGGAATTTCTTCAAGCAATAAAATTCATTCGGGGGGTCCAACCTGACAATTTGTCCTGGGCCCTAGCGTGCTTGCAAAGAGAGAGAGAGAGAGAGAGAGAGAGAGAGAGAGAGTCCTTCGCGGGGCGTCCAGCCCGACAATTTGTCCTGGGCCCTAGTGTGCTTGCAGAGAGAGAGAGAGAGATCGATCAACAAAATTATAGAGAGCGCTGAGATCTACTCTTGCGGGAGAGACGGCAATTGACGATGAATTTAGTTTGAGAGAGAGAAGAGATCCATGGTAGAGGAGGGCCATCATAAGGCAGATCTTGAAGAGTGTGTCCACAGATGGAAAGTGCAGATCTGGCCAGGGTTTCCAACAAGTAAAAGTCGGCAGTTTGGAAGGCCTAAGGGCATGAAGATCAGGCTGGAATACGTGCATGCCTGCCTGTGTCAGTGGCAGCCTGCCACGAGGCCAGGCAGGGCCAGCCAAAGTCTGGTAATGTGCCCTAGAGAGGGGCTTTATAGGCTGCTGCAAAAAGTTGGTTTGGGGGGGCTGTTTGAGTCGGCCAGGATGCCCCCCTGCTGGTCGTTCTTTTGTAGGGGATGAGCCCCTATAAAAGGGGCCATTTGGAGCCCCATTCCTCATCACTTGGAGCAGCCCTCAGACAGCAGATAGGAGCAGTAGTTAGGGCATCCTTGGGCCTTATCCAGGAGGTGAAGGAGACCTTGAAAGAGGCTGCAGAGTAAGCTTCAGGTGCTGCCCACCTAGGTTGGCTTTCCGGACAGCAAGGTGGAAGGGATCTTTGGACAGAGAGTCTAGATAAGCTCAAAGGAGCATGCGGGCTTAGAGATCTAGAAGCGCCAGGCATATAGTAGGAGGACATTTTGGTCATGTAGTGTGTCTAGTCTATGGACGGACAGAAATATATAAGTGTTTCTTCTATACTTGTCTTGGATGCAATGTCTGTTCGGCTTGCACACACCCATCTATGAGTGTGGAGTACACACAGTGAATGAAGTTTGATTCCGTAGTGAAACAATTCTGCGTGTAATTCTTGGGCTCATCTATCAGTCTTCCACTGGGGGGATATTCTCTAGTGGGATTTTCATTTTCTAACATCATCTACCTGAGGCGTAGAGCTACGTGGACATGCATTGGGGGTAGGCATCTGTTAATGAAGGTAGTACGTTAGCCCCTTCTTTCCACACCTTTCGTCTTTTCTTCCTCGAGGATAAGCTTGATAGCACGAACTATACCCATTGGAAGTTGAATATGAGGATATGGTTCATTCACAGGGAGATTGTTCATTGGATGGAAGCCTGAACATCCCAAGAGTTCTATATATTGGGATGCTGACCACAAGGATGCCTTCTAGGAGGAGCTTACGGACTGGGAGGAGGAAGGCTCATTCAGCATTGGTCTGGAAGATCACGATGGAGGTTTCTCTAGCTGTCAAACACTGAATAGGGCATATGAGGTATGGTCTAAAGTGGAGGATCTCTACGCAAGGGAGTCGACGATGCGAGCTGTCAATTTGCAGGGACAGCTATACAATCTTGAGTTCCTCACAGGGAGTACCATGTAGCCATTCTTGATGCAGGCTAAGGTCCTCCGTGATCAGCTGTAGCCCTCACATCTCTCCAGTTGGCGGTGCTCAACCTAACTAAGCTTCCACCACATTACGACATGGTTTCTTGAGCTTTGAGGTGCCAGGCCACAACAAGTCAATTGGACTTTGATGACTTGTACTCTCCTCTCCTTGAGAAGGAATCGGTTCTTGTCTCCTAGGGTAAGCTGCAAGTCACTCCAGGTGGTGAAGCACTTTTGACAGTGCATGAGACCAGAAGGTCTACGTGCTATGCTTCCGGAAAGAGAGGGAATATAGTGTGTCCCCCCCCTCCCCCCGTGTGCTCTCAGCTTTTCGGCCCCCTACCTACCTTCTTGCTCTCCTTCCTTTCCCTGCTCTTTGGTTAGCCTCCATTCGCCTCTTCATCCTCGCCATTTGCTCGTTTCAAGGCCGCCCCCTAGTAGGATATTTCTTGCGGTTTGTTGCAAGAGCTGGGAGCTCTTGAACCTGCCTGCACGTATAGGAGCCGCGCCTGTAGGCGCCATAGCTAGGTGCCTCCTTGCGCTCAGCCTTCGGGCTGCTTCTCATACAATTGCGACCTCAGTTGGGGGGCTTGCCAGTGCACCTGGCTAGCCTGTGACCTTTAGGAGAAGGTCTTGCTTGAAGTGACCTCTGCAGGAGATCCTCTCGAATGACCTGGTTGGTGTGTGGCCTGATCGGGATGGTGGGTGGGAGTACCGGAGGGGCATCTAAACTGTACTGAAAAGGAGGTATCCTATCGATGTGGAACCCTAGTCTCACAAACCATCTGTGAGTTTGTGCATACCAGCATCGCTCGTCTCCCTCTCCTACCAACCTCATGGAGGAATCGAGAGCCAACCATGGCAACCTCTGTCTCCCTGATGTGCAGTCCCCATATGATCTAACCCAATGTAGATATATAATGGTATGAAAGGCTGCATCTAGCTGGAGTGGAGAAGCACCAAACTTTGCCTGAATGATGTGGTGTGGTACAAACGGTTTCCCCCGGATCATCCGTGAGAGCATGAGGATCTGTAGGCGCTCCACCCGTATCCACTCTATCTCTGACATGTCAAGCCCCCAACAAGGACTGCCATACATATCGGCTAGTCGGAACTTGAGCTATCTTGAGTAGTGCCCTTGCAGTAGCTAAGTTTTGGGGCTGCTGGTTTGGGCATTGCAAGCTCCTCTCCCCTTCAGGAGGACAACGAGGCCTCGAGCTCCCGGGCTTCTCCCCGAGGTTGGGTTCTTGGTGTTTGAAGCCAGCCCACTACTCGGGTGCTTCAAGGGGTTTCTTGCTTTGCACGTTCAGGTCCATGTGAACAAGCTTTGACAGGCTCTCAGACCTTCGGAGGCCTCTCTTTCTTTTTTGCATCTTTTGGGGGTACAAAGCAGCCTTCCTATCTGTTCCCATTCCTTTTCTCAAGCAATAGTGAGCTTTTTCCTTGGATCAGGTGAGAAGGTTCTTGGCGGTGACTACTTGGTTGGCCAGAGGGGCTCAGATGGTAGCACCCTAGACTCCCCAAGCCATAAAAGTTCTTGTTTCGCCTAAGGACAAGCAACAGGTTAAGCAAGCAGTTCGATCACTTCAAGACAAAGCAATAGTGGACCGGATTGTGGACATCACTCCTTGAAGGAGATAGGATGGGATTGAATCCAGGCGAGCCTGGCACTAGGCAGTGACCACATCTAGGAGGTCAATATCTATGTGAGAGGCGTCTTCCTTCTTTAGCTGAGCTCTCCAACTTGGTCCTTGTGGAGCAAATTCTTCTATATCTTGGCCTGCATCTAATGTATTTTATTCCTTGGTACCACGGCTTCACGGTTGATGATATGGACTCTTCTCATCATGTCCCCTACTTCTCGATGATGCTCCGCTTCCCAAGGTTACTGTGAGAGTGCAGGTCCATTCTCCACTCTATTGGGAGGGCTTTCTGCACAGTGCTATTGTACCTCGGTTGAGGTTGATAGTAGAGCATCAGCCCTTGGTAGAGGAGATCATTTTTGAGACCCAGTGAGCTCATACAATGCATTGAGATCTTGGGGCTGCAAGGGTAGTGACTCCGCTACAAATAGATGGGACATCTGGCAAGTGATTGCAGGAGGGGATTGAGCAGAGCTCCTTCTCACCAGGAGCAGCCTTCAGACTCTAGGGGATGAGACTGTCTTCGATGTTTCAGAAGACCCCCCGATGGTAGAGATCTAGGACACACATGCTCCTATTTAGTAGCAAGATGTAGGAGCTCCCGCCGTCGCTGTTGCGGTGATCACTATCCCACTCACCGACCTCCCTCGCATTTTGGGTCAGGTATTAAAGGGTCTCAGGCACTTGCGCAGTAGCGCGGCACATGGGATTTGGATTCCACAACAGCCTTTGCTCCTCCAGTTCGCCCTCCCCCCCTTTTGTAGTCTCCTCTCCTACTCCCCTGCTATAACCACCGCCACTACGTGCCCCCGCCTTCCCGCTCTCCGCCAGCTTCTTCTCCCCCTTGCTTTGCAGCAAGTTAAGCAGCATCTCCCACCTCCTTCATCCCCCGTTCCTCCCCTAGGCCCGATTCGGTCTCCCAACCCTTGGGCAAGGGGGAGGCTGGTTCCCCCCCCCCCAAAGACCGCGGCTTCCTCTTCTCACCCTCTGCCCAGTTCCACCTAGGACAGCCTCTACAAGGTGCCAGGGACAGGGGCGTGTTTTCGAATCTTCCAAGTCCGAGGGCCAACCCTTGCTAAGGGAATTGTGGAGGCTTGGACCATGAAATTATCCTGAGGTTCCGGATGTGTATCCGCTGGCTTTAGAGGTGAGGTGCTGATTTTGCAGCTCCGAAAGGGGGGATCCAACGGTTTGGTTGGTTCTCGTAGTCGCCTTTTTTGGAGTTTCCATTTCACTTCTATGGGAGAAGAGCAGTGGACCCCATCTCTATTTGATTGTATGATGGGAGAGCAGATGTACCGCATGATGTAGCATTGGATGCGCTCGCAGGGGATAGACTTGTGGCAGTGCTTCAGCTTTCTATGGGCCCGGCTTTACAGTTGAGACAGTGGGCACAGGTTTGGCAGTAGCAGTGATCCGTTTGCTACCAGAGGTGGAGCACACGCATCCGACTTACTGGCAGCTTCAGCACTGTGCCGACAAGTTTGGGGTGGACGGTTCCTTCGTGATGTAGTGGGCACGGAAGGTGGGCATAGACTCGGTCATGCCCTTGGTGGATCAGCATTTGGCTGGCAACATGGCGGGGTTGGGTGGAAGGTTTTTTAGTCCTGTTATTCTCTACCATAGAACCTCCACACTAGAGGGCCTTCACATCGAGTGAGAAACCTTAGCCTCTTGCCTTTTCCCCTCTTTCCCTCTTGCTTCTCCTCTCTTTTGGTTTCATATGCATGTACTTATAGTAGCTTCACTCCAGTGTCTTATTCTCAGCATTGGTTCTTCTTACTTGTTCTTTTTTTAGCAAATCCGTTGATCTTTGTGTTTTTTGCCCTGTACTCATCCTCTTAATACATACTTGTGAAAAGTAAGACCGTCTATGAGTGAAGTGTGCTTTGAGCTATCCTTGGATCATAAGGATGATATTCAAAACAAGAAGTCTTACAGAAAGATTACAGGAACCTAGAAGAATTTGTAAAGTCAGGTGAAGATGTTGATGTCTGAAAAAAGAAAGAACAACATCTGTAACGATAAAATGGGGTAATGCAAGACTGTTACTTGCCAAATTGTGTTGTAACAGAAATGGGATCCACAGGCAGAATCTTCGCTGAATGTCTCTAAAGAATATCTCAAGAAGAGCTTAGCACAGTTAATGTAACATTCAGTCATGGAATTCGAATCTGAGTTCTTAGCCTGCATGGTAGTTGTGATTTGCCTGAAGTTGAGTAACTTATGTGGTTGTGGGTGAATTTGGAAGCTCTTTTTTTTTTCCCACAGAGAAGAACTTCCTAGTAATGCTTGAGATACGGAACCTCACTACATAGCTAAATTTGTTGTAAAAGATTTACTCCTCAGTCTGTGTTCTGTTTTTCAGGTATATGTGCTTGTGACGAGAACCATAATTGTCAGTTCTGTGATTCTACCCCTTTTTGATTTACACTTTATGATCTGAAATCTGAAAAGAAAAGAAGCAGCTCCTGGACACCGGCATCTCTGGCCTTGCCAAGGATGTTGGAGAGCAATATTGCAAAATTTTCACTGATTATTTTCTTGTGGTCAGGTGGATTTGGCTGGTGCACTGGACCTATATCAGGAGGACAGATTTACTCTTTTAGACAAAAAACTTCATACAGGGGCCGTGCTCGAGCTGCATCAGGTTTCCCGGAGTAAGGTGCTTTACCTCGTGCTGTCAGGTTTTCTGTTAAGATGAACAAGTGACTTGATTATGTATAATTCCATATTTGTTCCATCAATAGTGAAAACAATAAGTACCTCGTAAGGTTTCATCTGCAAGCAATTGCAAATTCACATCATGGGGGTTATTCACGGGTTACAAGTTGTCTTGCAGAATCCCTTGTCCAAATGTCTCTAGCCTTTACCTGTAAATTGATCTGAACATGTGGGCTCTTACAGATGGCTAAATTTCTAGAGAATGCAGCAATCATGAGTGTCATGGTAGGAGCTGGGATTTTCGCCTGGCTTGTGGCTGCTCGCCTGAGAGGGCCTCTTGGAATGCCTGGCAAGACGCCTGCTTCAAATTCTGTAGTGTTTGCAGGTCCTGTCTTGGAAATTGAACGATCTCAAACCGGCACAAAAGGAGATGTATGCCTTGCTTCCCAGATTTATGTGTGGTTTTTAAGAAATGAGTTTCTGCTGTGCTGATGAAAACATGAGCAGGGATTTTCAATAAAGCATGTAATTTTAAATTGAATAACAAGAGTCTCTTCTGCATTATATTATTTGCAGTCACTACTCCCAGTAAATGAACAGATACCTGCAAAAGATATGGAAGCTTTATGTGAGCTGGTTGTTTCAACAGTTGTGAAAGCTTTTGCCTGGACGGGTCGAATTCAAAGCAGTGTGGAAAAGGGTACTTGGATGGACACTCACGATGATGCGTTGAATGCTCCATTAGAGATGCGGAAAACAGAGACATTGTCTGGAACTCCTTATGTTGATACTGCTGAACATGAAAATGTTGTCTTGGAGACCAGTGTTGGGGAAGAAACAGACGAGCTGTCTATGTTAAAGCCTGCAGGTGCAGAAAAACTTCAAGCTGAGGATGAAGTGCAGAGACACAATGGTCATAACAAAAAGGAGTTATTGCGCTACCAGGTAAGCATAAATTCTCGTTCCATAAAAAAATTAGCAAGCTAGTTGAAAATAATGCATAGAGGTTATCGAGGGGCTGGATTAATTATGGAGAGAGAGAGAGAGAGAGAGAGTAATGTTCTTGGAAGGCCTCATGGGCCTATGAGACAAAGTATACACCAAAAAAGAGTAGCTACTACATCTCTGAGTATCAGAGAGTCAAGGAGTGCACATGGCATCTCAGCTCAAAGTTATTATAGTACACCACTATGTTCTAGTGGCCTTCATTACATCAGTTTAAGATTGAGAGTCTTTGGGTTTGGATTTGAAATCCCTGCCAATCTCGGCAGACAGCCCATTTGCCCGCTTTACGCGCCTCCTTCACTTTAGTGAGTTTGGTGTTCCTTTGTTTGAGCTGGGTCGGAGTAAGCTCCTCATATATCCATATCCTTGTATCCTTCAGCTTGTGTGTTTGTCTGAGAATCTTAACTTTTGCTGCCCTCTCTTTGAAATAAACCTGCACTTGTGTCCCCTTTTGAGTGATACAGCTTATATAATTTTCATCCCACTCAACTTGTGGTATTTCCTTTTTGAGACGTGATTTTTTCGTCTTTTGTGTATCCCTCCTTGTCACCAAGGCAGCCAAGGCAATCATCTTGCGGTACAATAGCTTCATGCTCTTTTACTTCCACCTAAAGATCCGCTCTATTTACTTAGGTGTTGGCATCGACATCCATTTCTTGCCTGATTGAGCTCACTTGATTAGTGATCGTCTCCTTGACTGTGGAGACAAGCATTGGTGCTGGTGGAGATGTATTGTATTTGCGTATGACAATGATTTCCTACTTTCCACTACTCTCCATAACCTGCAGTTTCATCCCAAGGGCTGCAGGCTGAAGCTTGAGCTCTCTGATTTCTTGTTGCAACAAGTAGTAAATTTGCTCCTGTGTGTTATTCTCAAGCTGAGGTAACATGAACTTGGAAGGGCCAGTCGGCATTTTCCCTTTAAAGGACCGGCAATTGTAAATAATCTACATTGCGCTTTATGTATATTGTCAAGTTGACTCGTCATCGGTGAGGGTGATTTGTGTGACTAGGTGGGTCTAAAGGCCTAGGTCTAGGTGTTCCTAATTATGAATTGTGCCTAGGGGGGAATGGTTTAAAGGAATCCCAAGTAGGGGTAAAAAGGGACATGTAACTATGGCCTTACAAAATGGACATGCCAAAATACTTTTCTGGTTTATAATTGGCAATATTTGATATTTTAGCCATCCTAGGCTCTACCGTACGTATCCTAGTCTCAGGCCCCATAGGAGTTTTTCCTTTTTCTTCCCTAGATAGTCTCGCAGATATACTTAGAACCATCCTTCTAAGTTCAGACTGCCCTACATTAGCCTGTAATTGCTCAGTCAAATTTTATTTTAAGGCATCCTCTGACAAAGCAATCCTAGCTGACAATGTATGGGTCGCAGGGCGCAACATTGTTGTGTTGGCCGGACTCCCAATTTTACAGGATCCACCCGTGAGGCTTCTTCCTCAAGTTCCATTGCAATCTCCTTTCCATTATCCATAAAGTCTTAACTCTTGAACTCAAAAAGTTTAACCTTGCTTGGGTTTATTTGGTTTTGGTTTTTTTTTCCTTACAATGAAACCTTTAAGGCTTCTTCCTCAAGTTCCATTGCAATCGCTTTTCCATTATCCATAAAGTCTTAACTCCTGAAAGTCAAAAAGTTTGACCCTACTTGGGTTGGTTTATTTGGTTTTAGTTTTGGTTTTTTAACACTGAAATCTTAACATACATAAACCAAATCCCTTTTTCACAACTATACAGGCATAACCCAAAATGATCACATCCACTAAACCAATATCCTTTCCCTATGCTAGGGAAATATCTGCAACCTTGAAATACCGCAAACACGAAAACCCTGCAGCTCCAAAATTATCGCAAAAGCTTAAAATTGTACTAAGAACCAAGGGGACCCCAAAATTCGAACAATCTAAATACAAGGCTTCCTGGTTAAGACTCTTGCGTAAAGATAGTTAGGATTGACAGAAACTCCTGATCGATGCCTTCAAATAACCTATTTACCACAGCTTGTGCCTTGCACAATCACCTTCACCTCTATGGTGATAAACCCTTCGGAGAGTATCTTCAACTCCTCTACCAACTCAAGTAACTTCTTGTCAACGAGCTCACAAACCTCCTTGCTGAACTGAAATAGCAAGACGACAACACCACGTCGCATGAGAACTAGACGACCCACAAAATTTGCGCAAATCCAATGCACTCCGTTTCCGCTCGTCATCAGAAAACTCCACACAAGAACATGCTTCCCATCAAATCATCTGAGCACTTTAGTTGACGAATGACTTGCTACGTTGCTTCAATCTGCTTGTCTTTAAGGATCGCTTGATGTAAGGAAAACTGGGGCGCTTGAGGGCAATGTGCGTAATTCAATTAGCAAGGCTACTGCAAACAGTGGTGGAGCTCTGTTGCTTTGGCACATAGAGAATTTTGCATGGTGCACTATTTTATGACAAACTGCAATATAACAAGGTGGAGTGATTGAGCTTGAAAGAGAGTCTTGCCTCGTAGAGCGACGTTTTCCTTGACCTACAATTCTATAGGTGATTACATACAAGACGCTTAGAAGACTTCTGTGATGCAAAGATTGTGTAACACTGTTCTCTGCTTATGTCGTTTTCCATTGATGATCAGTTTGACGAAGTCAACAAATGGACTGCTTCTCTAGGAAGTGGCAATGACCAGCAGAGAGCTCAAAGGTGCACGTGGGCAAAATGCTATACAAACATAGACGAACCTTGCTTGAAACTGGAATATCACGGTTGATTGCATCAAATAGTCCCCAGCTATGTTCTCCCAAAACTCGTGTCCGATACAGATCCCTACATTGATTCACCAGTTTTTTTTTTTTTTTGCAGAACCCCCAAACTCCCTAGATGGACCTAGATTGCCGTTGGATGACAGACCGTAGTTCAAATGCCATAGAGGGCTGTTTGCACAAATGGATGAAGCATTCGCCATTTGTGAAAGTAGAAATGACATGAAGAAAATCCGCGAGGCCACTCATATGTTTACGGAGGTAGTGGATAGGTGGTGCATCAAAGTACAAAAGGATAATGTGGCATCAGCTACTTGGGAAGGGTTCAAGAAAGAGTTTAGAAAACACTTCTCACCTCTTGACGAAGCATCTCGAGCTTGGGATAAATATAGGCACCTTCGTTAGAGGAATTTGTCCAAGAGGAAAGGCCAATAGCCTTTGAAAGCAAGAATCTTTGTCTCTCTCAATGAAATTAGTTAAATAATAAATTAGAGTTGTACGTTATTATTCATGCTTTGAAAGCATGGAGGCATTATTTGTATGGTTCATAGTTTTACGTGGATGTGGACCGCGATACTCTGAAGTATTTTTGTAAAGCAATCTGACTTGAGTGGCCGCCAAGCTAGGGGGTAGAGCTCATGCATGAGTTTAATGTGAAGATTTGGTACCGAAGAGGAAAGGAGAACAAGGTTGCTGATGCGTTGTGACACATTATGCATAATATGAGTTTCACTGTATTAGAGAATGTTCTGATGACCGAGATTAGGGAAACTTAGAAAGTGGACGAGTTTATTAAGAGCCTTTGGCCTAAGGCTCATGTGATTAAACCCGAAAAATAGATGATTTGGCATCTAGGAAAGACCAAACTTATGCTGATATATCATAGTAAATGGTATGATAAAACGCAATGGCAAGGTAGTTGTACCTACTCAGGATGATCTTAGGCAAAGGGGCATCAACTGTAGCCCATGTGCAGGACATCCGAGTGTCGAGAAGACACACGACCTCCTGAAGTGAGATTTCTTTTGGCCAACGATGAAAAGCATATTCATAAATATGTGACGCGATGTTTCTTGTGTCAAGTAAGTAAGACAAAGCGAATGAAGCCACCTGGCCTTTTACAACCCTTGGAGATACCATTAGGAGATGGCATACTATTTCCATGGACTTTATTGTTGGCCTGCCTGCGACACAGGGTAGATATGATTCAATCCTTGTGGTGGTTCACCGTCTTACCAAGATGACTCACTTCATTTTGACGAGGGAGTCTATTAGTGCCCCACAAGTTGTGGACTTGTTTATTAAGCATATGTTTTGTTTGCTTGAACTACTCAGATCCATAGGATCGAACAAGGATGTTCATTTTTGGACTGTAGTGTTTGAAGCACGTTCGGAATGAATAGTGGAACGGATGGTTAAATATAAATAGTTAACAAAACTTTAGAGGATATGCTCAGCGCATATGCATCATTGAGGCAACATACATGAGACAAGTGGTTACCATTATTAGACTTTGCCTACAATGATAGAAAATATTCCTTTATAGGATAGAGTCCATTCGAATTGAATTATGGTTACAGACCAACAATTCCAACCACGGTTGGGATACCTCAGAAAGTGCATAGTGCCGCGAACTATGTTGTTCAGATGCGGGAGATGCTAGCACTTGCGAGAGCTAACATCCACTAAGTTATGGATAGAGTTAAGGCATATGCAGATGAAAATAGATCTTTGAGAGAATTTAAGGAGGAGAAAAAGCTTTTCTCAGAATTCCTTCACACTCCAAGTCTTTGACTGCCAGAGAGTGTGCTAAGTTGTCACCCTGATATTGTAGGCGGTGGCTATTCTTAAAAGAATAGCTTTTAAGAATAGCCAAGGTGGCATATAGATTGGAACTACCGTAGGGTTGTAAGGTATACCCATTGTTTCATGTTTCTCATTTAAAATAGTTTTTGCACCCAAATTACTTACTAATCGAGGATGTTGTTTTAGTTCAGGAGAGAGAGGATAATGCAAGGCACAAACCAACATGAATTTTGGACCGAGGAACAAGCAAGTACGCAATCAGAAGATATCAACATCGTTGTTTGGATGGCATGGTTTACCTCTATGTGAGACGACCGGGGAATCGGTATACCAGATGCGGAGAGCATTCCCAATTATCATCATCGAGGACGTTGATGCCTGAAGAGGGAAGAAATGTTATGCTCAAGCTAAGGTAACATGACCTTGGAAGGGTTAGTTGGCACTTTTCCTTTAGAGGACCGACAATTGTAAATAATATATGGTCAAAGGGACTCAATGTCAAGTCCATCAGTGAGGGTGATTTGCGTGACTAATTGGGTCTAAAGGCCTACTTCTAGGCGTTCCTAATTATGAATTGTGCCTAGGGAAAAATGGTTTAAACGAATCCCAAGTAAGGGTAAAAAGAAAACATCTAAGTGCAACCTTACAAAATGGTGAAGCAACGTATTGATCTGGATTGGACGTGAGTTTTGGCAAAACATGGCGGGGAGGTTATTTAATGGAATCACTCGTAATATACCAGTTTCAAGCAGGGTTCATCTATGTTAGTGTATCGCTATGGATCTGAGATGATCTTCTACTTTATGTATGTCTTAGCATAGGGGGTAGGTGTTGATAGGGCTGCAATGGTCGAGTACGAGGGCTTGCTTATTGGAGAGGAGATGGCAAATGTCTTCTTGGGAAACTCCATAATTCATGCAGACCCCCAAGTTGGGCCAGGGGTTCAGTCCAATCTGGGGTGGTAATGTGACCCAAAAAAAGAGGCTAGAGTGATACGCGAACCTGTGAACAGGACTGAAGAGGAAATGTGGACTGCAAAACTGAATAGGTACCTTGCAAACTGAACTGAGAGAGCTTGGAAGTGGTGCGGCAAACTGGGAGCTGGGAGCTGCTGCAGTAGTGGTGGCGCAACGACCTAGGGGCTTGCCTGCCCGCAATGCGTCCTACAAGATACCTGTGACGACCTGACGTGATGCCTACTTGCACGCCCAGTTGCTGAGGCAGGAAGGGGGTGGTGGTGATGAAGATGATGATGACCATCCACAAGAGGCTGGATACGACCTAGGGGGCCAAAGAATTGTGTTTCAATAGTAGCAAACAAGGTTTTTGAGGTGGAAGAAAACTTACTGGTTACTGATGGTGGTTTCTATGCTGTTGTGAAGTCGCCTCCTATTTTCCATGACCTTAGCAGTGTAAGTGCCCATTGCATTTGCATGATCTTAATGAAGGAGGAATCGAGCAATGAAGTGTATCTGGCTGAAAATGCATGCTGCTTTCAAACTGTCAAGGATCTCATCTATGTGTGGGATTGAAAACCTACTCTTGATCTTCATCTTCTTTAGTGCTCTATAATTGACACACATCTTCCAAGGCCTATTCTTCGTGAAAGAGAGTAACTGAGTGCATAGGGACCAAGGTTGAGGGGGCAGGGCATGACCATGTGCCACCCTTCCACGTAAGAGGACCTGTTGGATGTGGCTGGCTGTATGCATATGAAGTGTTAGCTGTGGTACCCTCGTGAAAGGTGCCACCACCATCGTAGGATGGTTGCTCACTTGCTCTCTCATGTTTCATATTAATGGTCAGATTGTAAAACACCTCCCCGTGCTAGAAAGGAAACAAGGACCCATGCTCAACTTGAGCTGTTTTTGACCATAGAACATCCACAAAATCTCGACTACCAGTAGAAGAGTTGTACATTCAATAGAACTGAAACCGTTGAGATTGGTCACTATTCAGAGTGATGATCCATTGGATCCATGTCCTTAGAAAATTTATCATTGGTCTGGAGGCTCCTTTAGACTATCGCCATAAGATAGAAGTACTGGATTGCCTAGGACCTATTTACTAAGCTGTTTGGTTGGCCTTCACATGAAGGTCTAGGAATGGCTTGTATGCATTTTTTTAAAAATTGTGTTGCCTATGATTTATTGAAGAATGTAGCTAAGATTACACAAAAGATCCTATAAAAAATTAGTGTGGACTGCCTTTCACAAGGGGGGACAAGATTGATAGTTGACATGTAGAGCATGCTGCAAACAGACTATCAACAATAAAATCTGAAGGGACTTTAACGCTATCTGAACTTGGTCATGACTTGGGAGGGTACTGTATCTGCTTCAGAGTAGGGCATGAGTTAGATATGAATTAGCTGGAGACAAGGCCGTTCTTGCTGAATTGTTGATCAAAGGCATTGCGACTCCGTGACAAGGCAAAAAAGTTGAGAGCTGCTTGATTTGCTAGGAAAGGAGGATGCTCCAGATAACTTTGGAAGTAAAAGGGGTGGCGGGGTTCATATGTTTTGTGTGTATGCAAACATGCATGTGCATGCATGAGTGTGTGCGCGCGTGTGCGTGTGTGTGTGTGTGTGAGAGAGAGAGAGAGAGAGAGAGAGAGAGAGAGAGATCTTAGTGATTATTTATTCTTGCAAGCTTTTATAAAGGTCGTACTTTCAAGAGATGGAAATCTCTTGGGTTTTCAACCACTGAATCGAGAAGCTGTCTCTTCATGGGCCATGATGCCTTTTGCCAAGATTCTACACGAAGGACAAAAGCTCTCCCCAGGTATGCTTCCATTGAACTCACACTTTGTTTATTAATTCTGTAAAGGAGGTGATCTACATGCTGGAATCCACTTTTACAGGCATTTGGGAGCGGCCATTGAAGTATAAGGGACCTCCAGCAGATGCAGTGGTGTTAGAGCTGTGTATCTTAGATGATCCTGTGTCACCATTTGTTTCTGCCAGGCCATTTCCTACCTAGAGAAATGGTAATGGAATTCATTTATGAAAATTTTGGGTGCATAGTTCAGAATCTGAGCTTGGTTGGTTTGTTATTTTTGTGCCTCTTAAAAAGATTCAGATTCCCTCCACTTCGTTCATATTCCCTTCTCTCTGCCAGGCAAACTCATCTGTTGTGTAGTTTTGAATTGCGGGAGACTCTCTCTCTCTCTCTTTCTCCATGTGCATGCCTTTTTTTGGGGGGGAGGGGGAAAGTCTGAATTTGGATTAGCATGGATAGCCATCAAATTTTTGAAGACCTGGAATATCTTTTGTGAAATTTGCCATTAAGAAATTCATTTTACTTTTATATGGTATCACATTGTGAGCAGCAGCACAGAAGTGCCCTTTGTGGGTCCACAATATAGATTTTGGGACAAAATACAGGCCTGCTATTTCTATTCACATTCGCAAGGAGTGTGTCCATGTGCTTCCTTGATGAAATTCTTGATAGATGGTCTGCTCTTACTATCAGAATCTGAGGAGTCTAGTTTAAGGCAGACTGTTGATGAGGTTGCAATGAGCTTTAAGTAATATATCATTTTTATTTCATATACACCTGAAATAGAAGACAGCAGGGGCAGCTCCACGTGTCAACAAGGCAGGTCCAAGGGCCCCAAATCTGCTGTGACCTGAATCGTGCCTGCTCCATACACTGCAGCCCCCGAACTTGTGTTGTACCCTACGCAGCTACTGGCATCTGCAGTCCTGGAACTGGCTGGATCCTCCATGACACCCTGGTAGAAGATGTGGCCCTGATACGTGTCTACCCTCCTCCTAGGCTAGCCTGACTTAATAATGTACATCAGGAGATGTTAAACTCTAACAATGTCGTACTTCTGATGCTACTTTTGATACATTTTTAGAAACTCAAAGGACCAATTTTGTGGCAGGCAGGTATCTTTCCAAGTTCCAACCAATTCAATGATCATGAAAGAAGCATGCATTATTTTCTTGGCATGCGTAGAGCCTGTTAGCTGGCAGGACTGGAGTGTGGCATGTCCTTCTAAATATTTCATTGTGCTCTTGTACTCGTGATTTGGTTATGACTCATGAGCCTCCTAAAAAGCCTTCTCTATTCTAGGAAGATCCTCAGATTGAACTCCTTCCCCTGTTTGTCTACCACAAGGAAGCTCCAAAAACTGTTAAGCCAGCAGGTAGTGCTTTCCTTTTTGTTGAATAGAATATATTGCCACTCATCATTAACATTAACTCAGTGTGAATAAAGGAAAACGTGCTTACAACCTCAAGAACAACGGCCCCTTCTCAACCAGAGAATGTGATCCTCTCTTACTTAGCTGGAAGGAAAGACTCCAGTGCCTGCTGTCTAATATGTGCTTTTAGAAGCACCCTTCATGAAACATTTGGCAGAATTGAAAGCACTAAAAGAGGGAGCATCTCTGCTAGCTAAGCGAATTAGCTTCCATCGTAGGCAGTGAAGCAAGACAATCACTAAGAACACTCCTGTCAAGATAAACCAAACTTTGCAGGCTTTCTGCGTCAATGTGCAGTCATCTTGGTCTTACCTTTCTGCTTGCAGCTCCAGAGCCACAATCAAAACATCACCATTGTAGCAGATTGAACGGGCTTACAATTTGCAATGAGCCACCAAATACCCATATCAAATTACCCCATGGTAATTAGGATTCCAAACTTGGCATGTCATAAACTTCAACCTTTACCAAACAAGTGTGCACACAATATCATTTTTAACTCGATGGAAAAGAAAAATGTACTAAAATAGGACAAAAATTTAAAAATGTGCTTATGTAATCTAACCTCAGCTATGTTTAAGTATGGGTCATTAGAATCGTCATCATCTATGTACATATGATGGGACGTATGTGTATATACGTCTTGTACACATAGGGTAGATGGTTAGAACATAGAGAACTCTAGGGGACGTAAGTTTGGGTATGAATAGTCCTTATGAGTGTAGGACAACCCACATTATTGTTTTGTATATATTGTGTTATGTTAATTTTGTTAGTATAGGGAAGAGTGTATATTTTGTATAGCTAATAGGTTGTGTCTCTTTCCTCCCTCTTCATTCTGTGGGTAGCAATGTGTTCACTTTAACATGGCATCAAAGTAGAGGGTTCAATAAGTGATTGATCCTATTATGTCAGTCCCCTCTCTTTACTACAGTTTCCTTCTTTGGAACGTGTGAGTTGAGGATCTTGTTTTTTGTGTTAATATTCTATTTTTAACTCTCAAATTCTATCATTGATCGTGCGTCAGTCCTTCCCTCAAATACAACCTCAGTAGCCCAGATCATGCTGTCCCCACCCTCAGTACAACCTCAGCAGCCCACCTTCATTCCAACCCCTCTCGAGATCCAGTTCCCACCTGGACCAGGACATCTTAGGTCCCCACCAGATGCTTGGGACTCCCTATTGGCTGAGATACACAGCATTCGGGCATGTCAGGCAGAGTTGACACATTACATCCAGGAGCAGTCCCGATACACCCAGGAGCAAGTCCGCATTATACACGAGCAAGGCACTCTTATCGAGGGACTCAGACACGACATCACACAGCTTCGAGAGAAGCTCGAGATCCTTAGAGCAACGCCTGGAGGGGCCCCAGTCACAGAGATGGAGGCACAAATAGCCACGATATAGTCGGTTATAGCAGAGACGACTAGATGGGTGGACGTGGCGAAACGAGAGCCCGCAAAGGCAACCATTTCAGTCGCCATACAAGAGCAACAGCAGAGGGCTTTGAAGGCCCTCAACATTCGGATACGAGAGATCACGCGAGATAGCACCAGTACCACTACGACGCCCATGGAGGAGGCGATCACCTTTGTGACCACCACCATGGGGGTCCCTGACCATGGCATAGAGGGAGCATGGCGTGTTGGGAGAGATCCCAACCGAGAGCAGTCCCTAGTCATTCGCTTAAGAGATTCACATGCTCGATTAGCGACACTCCGACGTCGAGCCGCTCTACGAGCATCCCACCTTGTCCATGGACGAGGATTTGACACCACTATAGATTGAGGAGTGACGAGTTCTTCTGTAGCAGCGGAATGTTGCCCGCAAGGAGGAAAAATGGGATGTGGTCCGAGATGGTAGGTTGTTGATCGGCACCCGTCGAGCTCCCACCCATACTCCCTAGGGGAACGGAGCCTATGAGACTCAGGTTTCCAAGACCCTAGATTGCACCATTTGGAACTGTAATGGTACCTTATGGTCAGACTCAGGAAACTTCTCGGAGTCTTATACAGGACGAGACAGTCTTTTACACGGAGACACACCAAAGCCTAAAGCGTCCACTATCGATAGTCAGTGGCTACACATGGGAGTCAGCCTTCAGGGATGAGATGAGGATACAGGGGGAGTCCAAGGATCAGACGGGGTCATAGTATTGTACAACTCTTTTCTCGTTGGAGCCATCTCCATTGAGAGGAAGGATGCACACTCTCGATTCATGTGGATCCGGATCCGACACACAGATACTCGTGACCTTTTCATAGCAATATGCTACTTTTCGCTAGACACATCCCACTTCGGCAGAGTGGCACGAGAGGGTGAGACATCGCCATATGCACCCTTACATCAGGATATCCTAGACCTTTCAGTCTGCGGGGAAGTTCTCCTTATTAAGGACTTCAACGCCAGGACGAGCATGTGCCAGGCACCAGTCTTGGACTTTCGAGACGACTCTATCATGCTACCAGACATGGACCTAGACAGAGCAGGTATGACCAGGACCTCATTGGACCGACATGGGCATGTTACACCATATGGATACATGCTCCTTGATCTGGGTAGGATGCATGATCTCATCATCTACAATGGGCTTGATCTATATTCCTCCTCAGGTGGTTTTACTTGCTTCCCACATGGGGGGCACTAGTGTAGTAGATTACATCATGGGATCCTGTACCTTCACTTTATGTATCACCGTAGCACCACTCCCTCCAGGAGCTGATCACACATACCTATTCTTCACTATCGCCACCCCATGCTTAGCCACACCACACCACATAGGAAGCACGACACCTACCACGACATACACTTTGATCACAGTCTCTCATCGGCCTACTTTGGACGTCTAAACACTCCTAACCTACATCGATCACATACCACTCATAGAGGACCGTGTTGCCCTGATTAGTTGCACACTCCACGAGGCTGTCCTCCAAATCTTTACCCACACCACACGATCCACTAGACCACCATCTCTTGGTTTTGTACCTTGCAACAATTGATACGATGCGGAGTGCAAGGCTTATCGTCAACAACTCCGACTTGAAATCAAATGTCACCTCCCGAACACACCAGACACGGTACGTAAGTATCGATGTCTCGTACGTCGGACGAAGCAGGCATTTCTTTATCGAAATGAGGAGCTGTTGCACATCTTGTACAACAGCAACTCTAAGGATTTTTGGTGGAGATTCCTTGAGCGTAGGTCTCCATCACCCCTCATTGACACGACAGTCTGGCACATGTATGCACACCATCTTTATGATGTCCCACACTAGCCCACTCCAGATGTCATACACACCTCGCCCTACCACTTGCACGTTGTTCACCAGGGGGGAGTTAAGGACGCGACATTGAAACTGCACAACGGTTGAGCTAAGGATCACGAGGGGCTATGCACTGAGTTTATTGCATATGGGATCGACAAGTTAGCCCCGATCCTAGCAAAGCTATTCAATGATGCTATTTGCCTTGGCTTCCCTTGCACTTGGACACTCAACACCATCACCCCCATCCACAAGGCAAGGATCACGAGGAGCTATGCATTGAGTTTATCGCATATGGGATCGATACATTAGCCCCAATTCTAGCAAAGCTATTCAATGACGCTGTTTGCCTTAGCTTCCCTCGCACTTGGACGCTCCACACATCGATGAGCTTGAGACTTTCATGGAGCGTTTGGAAGGATTGGTTGCTCACTTGTCAGGATCATCATCAGGATCCTTTTTTATGCAGATGATGTGGCACTCTTGTTGTCCACACCCGAGGGGCTCTAGCGACACTTGGATGCACTGCAAGCTTTTTGTTTATCCCATGATTTGGAGGTCAACCTTGGCAAGACTAAGGTCATGATCTTTAACACCTCTCGAGCAAACATGCAATGAAAGCAGTTTACTTTTACTTTCGGTGGGTCACCAGTTGAGATCGTATCCTCATACATTTACTTGGGGGTCATGTTCTCCGGCCCGATCTTCACGATGAGACCAACGATGCAAGCCAGATTGAGCAGGAGATACGTCTCATTGGCTTGGCTAGAGAGACAATGCTTCCACTCCCACTTCCAGGACCCTCGGACCAAGGCTCTTCTCTTCGACTCCTTGGTCCCCGACCAGCTAGTATGTATGGCAATCCTTGTTGGGGGCTTGACATGTCAGAGATAGAGTGGACACGGGTGGAGCGCCTACAGATCCTCATGCTCTCACGGATGATCCAGGGGAAACTGTCTGTACCACATCACATCATTCATGCCGAGTTTGGTGCTTCTCCACTCTAGCTAGATGCAGCCTTTCAGACCATCACATATCTACATCGGGTTACATCATATGGGGATTGCACATCAGGGAGACAGAGGTTTCCATGGTTGGCTCTCGATTCCTCCATGAGGTTGGCAGCAGAGGGAGACGAGCGATGCTGGTATGCACGGACTCACAGATGGTTTGTGAGACTAGGGTTCCACATCGATAGGATACCTCCTTTTCAGTATAGTTTAGATGCCCCTCTGGTACTCCCACCCACCATCCCAATCGGGCCACACACCAACTAGGTCATTCTAGAGGATCTTCTATAGCTACACACCTTTAGGACCTGGTTGGAGCCAAGGGAGCTTCCAGTGAAGCCGAGTTTCTACAAAGATTACGGTCTTTGTATTTGGGAGGAAGGATTCATCACACCACCGGGGTACACTGAGCTTCATATGTCTCACTCACTACGGATCTGCATTGGACAGTTTCGGGTATCATCACATCGCCTCCGCATAGAGAGCGGTAGAGCAGAGGGGATTCCTAGGGAGCATCGCTTATGCATATTGTGCGACTGTCAGGAGGTTGAGTCGGAGGAGATCCGAGGTTGCTACCATTGCCTCTTTAGAGACAGCTCCGGGCTCCTTTTCAGATTCCTCGCCTACCCAGATCAGAGATGCCTCGTGACCTTCATTCATAAGGGGGTTCGACATAGAGAGTACTTACTCAGGCGACGGGGCTTGGCCACATCATCAGACACCTCTTAGATCAGGATCACAGAGTTGTTCTCATCGAGTGACATTGATCGTCTAGTCTCTAGCTGCAAACGTGACAGAGACCCTGACCCGACGATCGTAGCACGATAGACGAGACATCGAGGGGACACAGATCACTCTGGGGGACCTCTCGTCATTGTTTAGACTCATTGTTTAGACCCGGGATACATCCCACGGGAGTCATGGTGGCTCTGGTCTTGCGTCGAGCCTTGCCCAAGAGACCGAGGCGCACGGCACCCCTTGATGGGCGCCAGCGCCCCATCACCAGCTATGCACCAACCAGGGCGACATGACATATGGAGGATTCCGCTCCGCTCCAGTCCTTTTCTTTTCCAGATGTATTTGATTATGTATGATCAGACTTAGAATTCAGCACGGGTAATGATGCTCACTTCAGTAGCTCCACCCTTACTGTGATTTGTATAAGGTTTTCTTTGAGTCTCATAGACCCATCGGTCTTCCGGAGACTCTAACAAAATTTCTTTCTTTCTTTCTTTCTCCTGATTGTGTGTGTTGCTCCCTCCCCTAGCTATGTTGATTCCCTGTATGGTTTCTCCAATCTCCTTGGACTCAGTGTCGGTCCCTCCCTCTCTTGACTATGTGTCCTCCCTCTATAGTTGAGTGTGTGGGCTAGAGTTGAGTGTCAAATATTTGAAAGTAAGTGATTTTCAATGTGTGGGACTAGATTGTGTCCTAGTGGGAATGTGTCTCTCTTCCTTTATTGTTTTAGTTTTGAATTTTCTTGTGAGAGATGTCCTCAGGTTGATAAGGTTGATTGGGAGTTCTTGAAAGCTTGTGTGAAAGGGTCTCGATTTTTGAGGGAGACATATTTTTAATCTTCATCAAGAGTTGACGATCGAGTCTCAGATATATCCTCAAATTTCTTATTTTTGAAGTTCAAGGATGTCCTCATCTACCATGGATCTAGTCACATGCAACCTTATCAAAATTAGAGAGTGCTTAAGTAGTGTGCGACTCCCTTAAGACCATTCTTTGAAGGCCAAGGAGATATCTGAAAGAAGGTTGCATAGAAGAAGAAGCAAGCCAAGCAAAGAAATTTTTTGAAGGCTATGTAGGATCTGAGTGATAGAGAAGAGGATCTCTATGAAGACCAAATGAAACAACATGAAAGGGACTACTCAAGAAGAGCTTGCAAGAAGATTGAAGCTATGAACAGAGAGCAGAGGAGCTAAAGAGACTTGATGGAAGGTGAAGCATGTGAAGGTTTGCTTGAGCTGGTAAACAAAGGTCTGCAAGAGTGAATTGTAATAGAGCAGAGACCAGTGGCTATGGTTGAGAAGACTACGTGATGGCGGCTCTGAGGAGAATCGTACGGACAAAGAGATGCATGGGTGACTTCCATAGAAGGAGGGCATACCTTGTGTAAAGGTTGATTCTTTCAGCCATGGTAAAGGATCTCAACTCACCCCCAAAAGTAGAAAATCAAGGACCTCATCTCGTAAAGTAAGAACTCCCCAAGTTTTTTGTTGTTGACTTATCTTTTTTGGAAAATTCTCTAAAGGGGGAGGTCTCTTAAGGCCATTTGGCATTTCTTTCTGGACACCTCATTTGCGTCAAACTTTGAGAGGGTATAACTTTTTGTCCATAGCTTGGAATCCAACGCTTTCCAAACCATTTGAAGAGCTAATCTCCATCTAGATTGTGGATTGCTTAATTAGCATTTTTGAGCAACTTGGTGGGCAATGACATTATTGGACTTCTTGTTAGTGTGCACAAGAAATACTTGTGCAATCCAAATTCTTGTGTCATCATCAAGATGCCATAAGTACAAGAATTTTGTGTGCACAAGACATACTTCTGCAATGTCCAATTGCTTGAGTCAGCATCAATATGACATTAGCAGAAGAATTTTGTGTGCAAGACACTCTAATGTTTGATGGGAATATCCTCCACAACTAGAGATGTTGAATAAAGAATCTCTTTATGGGACAAAATTTATAGGTACTTGCTTGATGGAAGTTTGTGTGCTCCAGCACAAAATGCCACACAAGTAGAAAAGGATGCCTATGATTTGAATATGCCAAATCTATAGACATCTTTACAACATGTCTAAAGATATAGTGTTTTCCCAACTGATGCATTTGACAAAAGCATCTCATGTATGGACTATGCTAGTGTCTAATTATGAGTGCAAGACATTCATCAGACATCTCAATTTGAAGATACAGCTGACAAATCTCAAAATGAGAGATGGTGATGTAGTGACAGACTATATAAACACATGAAGGTCCTCAAGGGCAAACTAAGTGAGAATGGATTTGAAATAGAAGACCCAAGTCTACTCCCATCCTTTGAGAGCCTTAGGGTGGTAGTGATTACTATGGCATGCTATCAAGTCTAATGAACTAACAAGCCTATTGATCCAAGAGGAGGGTCATAGAAAAGGATTATGTAAGCAGGGTGCTTTGGTGGCAAATATGGATCATTTGTAGTTCAAAGGTGATAAGCTTCAAAAGAATGCATAGCAATGTGGAAGTTCTTAGTCCAAGCCTAGACAAAATAAGAACAATCAAACTCAACTAAGACATTAGTCTTATGACGAGCAAAAATCACCAACGAGAACCAAATAAAGTGTCATGATTATGGCAAAGTTTCATGATTACGACAAAATAGACCACATTGCTACAGATTGCACTAGCAGATCTAAGGTTGGGAAAGAAAAAAATGGCAATAAACAGGTCAAGCCACATGCAAAAGGAGTGCAATATGCTTCAAAAAGTTAAAAAGGGATTGTGTAATGGTAAGAGTGCTAGTTGGGGCATGCAAGCCATGTACAGACCTTGGACATCTCAAGGATAGACCATATAGAGACCATGCATCACAAAATGTGTGCTGTAGAAATGATTAGGTTAAGACATTTGACCCAGTCAAGGGAGCTCCAAATGGTCTATTGGAGACAATTATCCACTTTGAATCAAAGGGATTTAGCTTCCAAATGGTGAGAACAAATCCATTTGTGATGTGCTTTATGTGCTAGTAATCATGATTAATCTACTATTAGTTTTACAATGTGTTGATAATAAGATTTGGGTTCTCTTCATTGATGATCTCGATCGCTAAGGATTGAGAGATGGAATCTTTTATACGATGGCAATTACACTTTATTAATAGAGAGCATGGGTGATTGCACATATTGACTCTCAACTATGGCACGAAAGCTAGGGAAATCTTCACGAAATCTAGTGTTGTGAAGATGGAACATGGTCAACAAAATCCCATCCATTGTTATGTATATTTATGACTACACTAGAAAAGTATTTGTCCACATCATGAAGAAGAGGTTTGAAATCCTTGAAAGGTGTTAAGAATTCAAGGCTAAGGAAGAAATTCAATTTATTTTATCAAACCAAGTGCCTTCACAATCTGATAATGGGGCAGACTATGTCTCCAAAGTGCTTACCAAGTTTTGCAACTAGTTGGGAATATGTAGTAAATTTTCCTTGCCTAATACATAATAGAAAAATGGAGCAATGAAAAGAAAAAAAAAGCAACATTTTTGAGTGTTTGGAGCATGAAGCAGACTAGAAAAGATTGGTAAGCCTTCGGTAGAAGTAGTTTGCACAGTAGTGTTTATTCATTAAACCAGCCCCCCACTAATGCTTTATGTGATACACACCAAAGGAAGCGTGGAGACATAAGCAACATCATAGGGCCTTTGCAAGTTCCTATGCTCATGTGCCAAAGGACAACAGCCATACATGTGATTCCAAGAGCAATAATTGAATCATGGTTGGGTATGAAGAGGAATATAGGTCTTATAAGCTATACAACCCTGCAACTCATAGAATATAGTCTATGTACATCTTGTGAATATTATACATTTTGAATAGCCAATAGCTCGTGTCTCTTCCATCCCTCTTCACTATGTGTGTAGAGCATTTGAGCTATGTGTTTACTTTAACAAGCTACCATAGTTGCTGAGTTGGATGCTATTGGACTTACCAAGTGGTGGTTATGAGGCATTATGGACAAGGTAGTCTGTGTGTTGCTGACATGGTAGCCACATTCTTGATGTCATCAACACGTCACTATATCTTGATATTACCATGTGATGGTCACCATGTCACTATATCTTAATGTCACCATGTGTGACCTATCTTATCACCAATAGGAGGGCCTTGTCATATCTACAAGTTATTTGTGATGTGGTTAGAAATTCCACATGATGATGTGGCATTATGATTGGAAGATTTGGAGCTGTGTGGATGTCTATGAAAATCCTTTGATGATACATTGCATTCAAGAAATTCATTTGAGAAAGATGGCATTAAGAAAGTCATTAGAGAAAGATGGCACACGGAGTTGAGAATAGGATGTGAAAGATCACCATGGTTGAGGTCATGATAAAGAGATGAATTGCTAGTTGACACAATCGTTAGTTTCTTATTTGAGGCTAGGGAGATTCAGGGTGATTTGAGCTCGAAGAAATCATGAGTCTCCTCTTGGCTACTATGTGTGATGGGGCAAAGGATATTATAGAGCTATGCTACAAGGTTATAGTTTCATCTTGTATATAGACACATGATTATGGCTAGTTTCTATGCAACGTGTCTCAAGGTGAATATGACTCATGGATTCTTTAGCTAGTACACGTGGGATTGCGGCTGTCTTTGAATAGTGTGGGAGCTCATAACTCTCTACTTGAGGGTTTTTGCAAATCATTGCAAGTATCTAGGAGGCTATGGAAGGGCTAATGTTTCTTGAAATCATTGTGCCAGCTTTCTTCTAGTTTCTTGAATTCATTGTGCTAGCTTTCTTCCTTTCTTGATTCTTTCCTTCTAGCTTTTGCACAATTAGTTCCTCCATTCTTACCACGTAGTTTTCTCATAGCTCCTTCTCTTCCTTAGTTATGGACCTCCTTCCATGTGAAGTGTAGAACTCGTCATGTTCATGTATAGATTCTTCTCTTCCTCACAGAAAGACCTCCTTCTAGCTTATGCACAAACCTCCTTTAACCACATGCACTGGTCCCTCCCTCAAACACACAAAATTCTTCCTTATGCAAACTACATTTCTAGATATCACATGTGCTTCTCTTCCAATGGAATCTTTGTGCTAGCTCCATGAAATATGGTCTTTGTTTTATTAATAGAGCATGCGTATTTAATGTTAAAGCATTCCTATGCCATCTACAAGAGGAATTCCAACAAAATGGCCATTGGATTGATTCCAATGTGCATGCATATGCTTGATCAAATGAGAAGGTATTCATTGAGAATAGATAGTGGAATGCAACGAATTGAAGAAATTATGAAGAAAATGGGATCATCGAAACATGCCAAATGAGATACACATGAAAGATATCATGCTTTGTTTTGAAACCTTCATGGATAGAGAATCCATTATTCTGGATGAGTATGATATTTTCAAGGAATATGTCAATGATGGTGTTGATAGTGGTAGCCCAAGTGATGTAGAAAGCGATAGTGATAGTGATAATGAAGCAGTTAGTAGGACTTGTAAGCATGCACCTAGTGTGCATGTGCGTATGTTTTGGTATTTTTTGAGCAGACTTCAGATCCTTGAACGGAACTAAAAATTCGTGTTTTCACCTTGCAAAATGCAATTGTAAGCAATGTACTTGTACATTAATTTTCCATTTCATCCATGCAATTGTATGCAATTGACCTTTTGAGGTGGATCGCCAGGAAACAATTTGACAATTCTTTAAATTTATTTAAAGAAACATTTTAGGCCTTGGCTACTCTAAATGCATCGGTTTACTTGGGAATTGTTTTAGGAGGAGAGGTGGTAGAGGGTCCCATTGTGACTGAACATCAATGGCAAAGTCAGTACATAGGTATTTGGTTCCATGAATTGAAGAGGACATCACAAACACCTCTCTCTTGTGTTGAATTTTAAGATAAATTGATGGTGAAATTTTCAAAAGATGGTAATGAGCTTGAGAACTCTTTTGACTCAATGGAGGTGTATAGCAATAAATTTATCTTGTTGTTGCAATAAATTCATCTTGTCGCAACACAAGTTTCATTTCTTTTCTAACTAGGTATGATGATCATCTTACCACAGTTGTCTCCCATGAGATTATTAGAATGAGATTTTCCCAATAAAAGCTACATTAGTGAGGGATGGATGTTAGTTTGCAAAGACCTATGACAATACCATTACACCTGCACACCTTCGAATGGTTACACTCATGGAACTATACTTGGGATGGAGGATGAAGTTTGGTATTCACAGACTGCTCTTTGATAACACTTTATGTCATAGACATTGTAAAAGAGAATGCACATACTAATTTCAATGAAGAAGCTCGTATTCACATTGATCTTGAGGGCACACCAATGTAAGTATAAATTGTCTGACTTTTAGCCTGTTATTGTTAGTATAAAAAACATATTTAAAATATCTAAGTTGCCTTGGTCAAATGTGTAAGCATGAAGTGTTACCCTCTTTGTGTTGGGATTCGTCTTGCATTTGTGTGCTACTCCGTGCCATAGGAGGAAAAATTCACATGAATGGTGCATAAGGGGCCATGAGATTTCTAAGGAAATGCATTGGTTTGCCCTCAATAATACAAAGGAGTTGATGAAGAAGATTGCTAGCATGAATCAATGTGTATGCCCTAAGTGAGTGCATATATTTTTCACATATTAAATGATTTGAGATACATCTACCAATTGATATGCCTGCATCCTAGTACTATATACTAGTACTTTGCTTCGTCCCTTCACCCTTCTCTTTTCTTTGATGTGCAGCGTGATTGCCTTTTTAGATAGACAAAGAAGTGCTCATTTAGCTAATGAGTGCAAATCATTTTGTAGTGAATACTTGTGAGGGGTAAGGGGGAAACATGAAACCTAGAAAGCTAATTGTAAATAGACAGAAAGAGCAATGTATGCATAGGAACTAAGAATTGCTTTCTTTTTTACTTAGTTAACATTGGCAATCATATAAAAATGGGTCAAAGGATGCACTCTTTGCATTCATTGCCATGGTAGATGGAATGTACCAAACTCTAGGACTTTATATACAAGATATCTTCCAACGTTCATGGTGGGTACTACCCTCCACATTTATAATCAATTTGCACCTCCTCATGAGAGGGATAGGTGCAATTACACTGTAATGGACGTTCTAACATTTTGTGAACCCCCTTTCCATCACCATTTTGGGTAGGTCCTGTAGTAGCCAGCCACCAGTCGCCAGCTACCAACCGCCAGTGCATTTAAACCCCATTGGCCCTGCATATTTAATTCGTATTTAATTGTAGGCCCGACCTTGCTGCATCTTGTTGTCCATGGACTGCTGCCATCATCTCTCTATCATGCTATGTGTTGTCAAGCTATAGCCACATCCTCTACACTGAGTTGTCTTGTGGCTTACCCTTGCCTTTGTTGCACCGCCCAAGTCCCTGCCCCTATGAAGTGCCAATCAAAGAGTGATTGGACAAAGGCTAGGGCAAAGTGGAAAGTAGTCCTTACCCTTGTCATCATTGTGTATTAGGTTCCCAGTCCTTTGTGGATGGTGCTACCCAATAAGGTGAGGCAACACTACATGACATGGCGAGGTAGAAAGAACCCCAGCACTTAGAGGCAACTAATCTCAGTGGAGCAGTAGTAGAGGAGCTGAAAGTTGAAACAGATTTACCTTTAGTATTATTGGGATCTATGTGGCTTCGAATAGTTTTCTTGATAATTAATCATGCTTGTAGAACCAGTGGATACCATATTTGGTTAAGTTGGGCTATGCTGCAACTTCTTCAGTCATCCCTATCCCACCTCTTGGCACTCAATGCATCATCTCTTGTTTCAAAGGTCCCGACTTCCACAAGAAGCTTCTTGACTTCGAGATAGAAGATTCCTTGAAAAAAAATGTTTCAGCTTTCATTGTTGCCTCTATGAATGATTGGATCTCCCTCCTAGTCTAGTCTTCCTTAGGCTCTAGTTTTGGATGAACCGAGATAATATCATGTGACTCTCCTTTGTGTTCAAATATTTGATGGCTAGAGCCGTTTATACTTTTTACTAACGATGTTATCCATTGTATGTGAAATAATTTGTCACCATCCAAAGATTCTAAATGTATACCAAATTTTTTATTGAATTGGATGCTATAAAGATGCCAAAACTAATCTAATGTTTCTTGCATTTGGCTTTCCAATACAAAAATGGTCTAGTCCTATTCTCTTGTCCAATTTTTTCCATTTCCCTTTGTGCATCCTCCAGCTTTTGAGAAATAAAGGCCACTTTAGCAGGGTCTGTGATGGCGGACATCCTAGCAATTCTACGGAATTTGTTTGAGTTTGTCACCGGAATTTCCTATCGAATACAGTTATCAACCAAATCAGGGGATTGTCCAACACTAAAGATTTTTTAAGGGGTTAGTTAATAAACAAGATTAAAAAACCAAAAGCTTGTTTGTGAGTGTGTGTATGAAGGGGGGTTAACAAAGAGGATGTAGGGGGGTCAACCGCATCCTTGTGAAAAAATAAAGTTTACAAATTTCCCCTTTAGTCTACGTGAAGTAATATATGTGAACTATGCGTCAAAAAAACCTCTTAGGGGGGTGCTCCGCACCCTTAATAAAGAAAATGTTTAAGAACAAGGGGGTATTCCACATCCATACATTAAACATTGAAAAAAAAAAGTAAAAAAAGAAAAGACTTGGGGGGTAATCCACACCAGGCCAAACTATGAAGGGAAGTAGACTAAAATATAAAGGAGTTAGCTTAACGTATAGTGAGAGCTCGAAATTAGAGTAAGTTAGAAAAATTGAAACACATGAATCAATAAAATGTAATTATAACTTACTACTATTGAAGAAAACATTACCCTTGCTAATAAAATATGGAGGAGTAAAATACTTTGGATAGAAAATTCTTTCTTTTGTCGTAATGTAAAAATAAGCTAATATAAAAAATGTTAAATTTTAATTAGTATTGTAAGAGCACATTTAAAGGGAATAATACTATACATATCATTGTAATTATGATCATAACCAAGTAAGTATAAAAAACTTAAGAAACAAGCCATAACTTCAAGGAAATGAAGCAAGACATCCTAAGAAACCGAAATTAATTAGTATAGGGACCTTTAAAGTTGATTAAACAAAAATAATACCCTAAGGGGCACTAAAAAATCTAATAAAAAAGCCCAATACACAAGAGAAGAGGTCATAAAAACTTTCGAACCAAAGTCAACCATATGGTGGACTCAATAAAACAGCGCGTGATAACCGTGCAACCACACCGTCAAATTAACATGTTTCAAGAGCAAACTGCACACCGACGCAGATCCAAGTCCTGCTACGAATTGCGCAATGTTCACACTTGGAGGCTGGAGCACTTTATACAATGCGGCGGAGCAGCACGAAGCAATTAACTTATCAGAAGACTATGGAAGCAACGCTACAAGTAAAGAGGTAAGTCAATGTCAACGCTGCCAGCAACAACGGACAACAGAAGCTCACGTCAGTATCACCCTCCGCGCGGAGAACAAAAAAAGCATCTATGAACTGCTAGTGGGCAGCTACGTTACAAGCAATAGGAACCATACTAATGGTGGATGCAGGTTACGCAAAAAGGAGAAGAAGCGAGTCTCGTAGATAAGAGGCATTCTTAAGAGAAGAAGAACAACCCGAGCAAGACGGCACTAAGTCGTAATAGACTTTTAGACAAGGTCGGTTCCAGTAAGTGTGCAAGCATTGCAAGCTCTTTAGCAAAAGAAGACAACAAGAAGGTACTGGTACAGCTTTGAGAGGACGGCCAAGTAGCTACCACTTGAAAGACTAAAGTGTTCCAGAACTAGCGGAGCAAGTCCGGTGAAAACGTACTACGTAAAAACAAAGGTCGAAAGATATAAAAACCCGCAAGCAGAGAAGGCAATCGAGTTCGTCGTTTAAGAAGCCGAGGCCAGCAAAATAGTCAGTCGACATGCTATCCACAAAGTTTAAAGTGCTTGCAGCACAGCTAGAGCACCGCGAAGGACTTCAGAGTTGCTAGAACAAGTACGACAATTGGACGTGCCACGCCTGAAGAAGAAAGCCAACAATATACAAGGGGCTACAACTAACTCACAACAATTGGAGTGGAGGAAATCCAGCAATCCGTGGCTATGAAAACCAAGACCGAAATGGCAAAGCAAAAGTAGTAAGGCAACGTAGAGATGAGCCAGGTGAGTAGTTACCTGTGTAACTATTGAAGCCATAACTAGTAAAAGGACGGAAAGGCACAATTGGAGGGAGCAGGGAATAGCTCCGAACGTGTATAAGGGAAATGAACTGTAATGCTCCTATACTGTGCATAGAGGTGTTACAAGACCTCAGGTCGTGGGCGGCGGTACCATACTATGATTACATGGACTATAGTTTACGTTACTTAGGTTGTTAGCGGTAGTTGTGTTTAGAGGGTCAAGCAAATAAAAAATTAGGGGAAATTACATTTAACTATAAAGCTACAAAAGATCTTACAATCGGGGAATTAGGGCAAAGGGGACAAAAACTAGCGACCAAGGAGTAAAACTAATAAATAGGGCGGGAGAAATTTTTAATAAACAAAATGTTAGGGCCACATTAAAGGGGGGTTAAAAAGTTAAATGTTGTTTAGATGAGGTTTTTTCTATTAAAAAGGGTTTAAAATATATATGTGTTAGAGCAAATAGAATGTCCAATGCTACAAGTATAATAGAATTTTTAAATATGGGGGTATGGTCAATGCATGCAGAGCTTTTAATTACTATTAATATCGTGCTTTATTAAACTAGAAAACTAGAAGAAACACATTATAAAAAGGGGGGAAAAGAAAAAAGAAAAAGAAAATTAATGATAAATACAAGACACCAGCATCAAGTAATCAACACTAGATTAGGTGAAATTCCAAAAAAGGAGCTCTTTGAAAAAGTAAGACCAAATTTTTAAAGAAGCTACAAGAAGCACTTCAAATCATTCATTAATTTTTCAATAGTTAGAAAAAACTAGTGAATAGACTAGTAGCATCAATTTTAAAAACTGGATGATTGACATGTGTATTAATGGGGGAGGACATGTGGATGCTTGAATGCATCTGGAAATGTATTCGTGCATGAGATGAGAGAGAGAGAGAGAGTCTAGTGAATTTGTGTGATCTTTTAGCCCTTTTTATAGATTTTCTTTCATATGGACTAAGAGTAGTCTCTTTTGGAAGGGAGGTTCAATTGAAGTAGAGCATTATTCCACCCACTTCTTTTAAGCTTTGCGCCCTCAATTTGGTACTATGCCAAGTTTTTTCCATTACAACCTATGGACACGTTTTTCTTATCCTTAATTTATTCTCTATGATTGCAACCGCTCTCATAAGAGCCAAAAAGACAAAATTAAGCTACCAAGTAGAAGAGGTGGGTGAAATAGAGTCTATTCAATTATGAGGAATGTTTACAAGAAAATGAAGTTGAAAATAAAACTTTGTGGTCGATACAATACAAGGTCCAAAAACATCAGGCTCTATCAACCACCTATGGCAAAGAAAAGATGGGGAAACAAGAGAACGATGAAAACAAAGGAGACTATTGAAAACAAAGACTATTGACAACATGGATAGGACTTTAGCAACAAGAACCAACAAATTTGGTAAGCCACTAGCAAAGAGCACCACCATCAGTGGTAAAATATGATATGAGATACTCCACTACAAAAAGTAAGAAATGTAGAAATCTTAGTATAGACACCATTGATACATGATTACATGTTATCATACATGATGGATTATGATGAATAACCTCTTGATCAGCCAATGTTATCATTGAAAAGAATCAAAGAAAAGACACGAAACAAAAAAGTTACTCCAAGAATATTTCGAAGAGCAAGAAGCAATGCAAAACCACAACAAGTGCCAACTTAGAACAATTGATATAAACTAGAACAATATAAGATTTAGTAGCTGCAAAATAGTATTTAAATGTAGAAAATAATTCCAAGATAAAAAATCGCACGATTTTAGCAATTGATATTAAAGAAGGGCAAGACAAGTAGAAAGTCCAATGTGATCTAGATATTGCAAACACTACATGTGACATCATAGTAGAGCCATTTCTTCTACAAGATGCATATACTAAAGGCAATACAATTAGACTACATCAAGTCAAAGATCATATAAGCACATAAAAAAAATGCCCTTAGAATCAAGTCAATAGTGACAATAAAGATAGCATGGTAACTCACGATGCATGAATCTGACATTCAAGTATGCATAACTTCAAGTAGAAAGGGAAGGCATGTATAACATGGAAATAGATTCTGAGCAAGAAGAATTCAAAGATCTAGTAGACACTGACATAACTATGGATCATGTAGACGTGCAACATGCATCAAAAGCAAGAGAGGTCCATTAGTTACATTGTCAAATATAAGGAAATTACAATTAGTTATACCACAATCAACTAGTACTAGGAGAAGCACAGTCAAGGAACAAAATGCAAAAGAAGAAGAACATAGAATGTCAACATATAGAAAACATAATGATGCTTAAAGTGAAGAATATTTGACATTTAAGAAGCTCCATCAGAGAGCTAGCAAAGATGCATAATTTATGCACCACAAGTTCAACATGTAGTAGCAAATCAAGCTAGATATGCAAATTATAAACCATCCCATGGATTACAGTGAGGACCAAGTGTCAAACATTAAAAAAGATGTAGAAGAAGACCAACAATGTTTATTTCAACTCAATGAAAACATGGGCAATCTATTGAGTTGAAATAATCATGGCCCATGTATTCTAACTAAATGAAAACTAATCCAAGTAGAATGCATGGACAATCTTTGTTTCAACTCAACGAAAAGAAATTCAAGCAGAATACATCGACATTTAAAAAGATAGAATTTAGAGTTTGGCAAAGGGAAGCATAGTATGCAAAGGCAAAGATCTATACAGAATTATGACCCAAATGACAACCTAAAAAAAGACTATTTAGAAAATGCAAACATGCAAATGCACAGTTAACAATGAATTCATAAATTGAAAATATGCACATGAACAATGTCAAAAATCAAGGCCAACATAGTGACATGAAGAGAAATGCCAACACAGTGACATGAAGAGAAATTCACCATGGTCTATGCCGATATGCAATCTAGAAAGGAAAAATGTGCAACACCCTTTTTAGTATATGCAAATTATATATATGAAGATGATGGTATTACAAATTTGAGATACAAGAATTCCCAAAACAAATACATAAACACACCCCATATAATGGTGAGCTCATGTCTCACTATCGTTGTGATCAGACTTGACAAGTCAAGGATAGAAGATGAAAGCTCCAACTAGCCTCTAACAGCAGCACAAATCTCTCTCATAACAATATTTTGCTTGCACATGATCCCATAGATCAAATCCATTATGACATGGTGCGTGCATTGGCATTAGGTCAAACATTACATCTCTATTGATTAAGACATTATTTGCTACTTATCACATAATGTCAACAAAGCTATATTTCTTGTTGATAGAATCTAATTAAATTTGTAATGTTTGTGTGAGCATGAACAAATGTAAAAGATCTAAATACTCTCAAATATTAGAGTCTTAGCATGCTGCTTGTCCGTGCTTCTTTTGGCTCTCTGTCAACGTGTTAACTGGATAAGGGGGATCCCGATATTCAAATTTTAGTCTTAAGTTCATATTGTTTATTGGTGGTATGAGCTTGAAGAAACATATGTATATATTTTGTGCACTCAGTATGATGTGGCATTTTTGGAAAGAACCATGCTTGAAAGTACCACTATTATGTCACCATTCGTAAAATGTCTTCTGTTTGATGGTAACCATATGTGAAACCTGTTGTCCAGGCCCAAAAGAAGCTATCAAGACCGTGCTCCTGACTTGAAAGTTCAAATTCCAGGGATCACCATTTTTGAAACCTCTCAGCTTCATGGTAACGGTATGCGAACCTATTCTCTTTGTCAGCTAGAAGCTTGTGTAGTGTAATCTGCAACTCCTGATTGATAATGATTTTGGCAATGTATAATCTATGTTCGTAACTTCAACCCATTGTAACTGCTCATAATGGCGGGCTTCTATTCGTCCATCCATGTTCCCCCAAAAGAGCTGCAGCCCTTTCACGTGATAAGCCGTGCCATTTTCACCAACCAGTCTTCAAGTGATTGTAGTACATTCCCAACAAAAATCTGCCGTCCCCAAGAGATATCTTGAGAGAATCATTGGGACAAACGTCAGATATTAATTACATCTGCTGCCATACCTAGCTGTTGCACCCTCCTGAATCATGAGAGAGGAGTCGTGCAACAATTGCTGGGGGCAAACACTGTTGCCATTCCACAAGAAAGTGGTCCGCTCGATCAGGTCCTTTAAGCTCTCACTTGTCATATATATTCACAAAAACTTGGTAGGACATTGGTTCTTACCCGCATGGGTTTCTCAAGAAAAATATCTCATAACTTCATCATGCTTTGGTACCCAGGATAAGAGCATTTTCCCGTCAGCCCATGCTGCGTCGAAAGTAATCCTGTAACTTAACCCACTGAACCAGCCTTCAAAAATGGTCATTGCAGTGTACGTGTCTATGTTGGGGATTACGAATAAAAAATGGAGCCAAAGGTTTCTCTGGCCTTCCTCATTCCTGCCGCATTTGGCTAGACAATTGCAGAGCAGGCAACCCCATGAAAATGTGGTCTGATCAGCCAAAATTGAGTGACCCCCCTAATCCGTCTTGCAGCCCTTATTCTCGTCATATTTGGCCAGATATTGCAGTGCAAAGCTATTGTTCCCATAGTCCATGCTGCACATACGCTCCAATTAATTCCATGCATGAATGATAAGTAGCCCTTCTCATCAAGCATCATGCGCCCACTCATCAAACATGCTGACAGGAGCAGAATGTGCATCTTACTGAAAGCAAATATTCATTGTTGACTGTGGGGTACATCTGTTTCTATCTGCCATTGCCTGGTTCACAAGTGTCATGCACACCAAGATAGCATTGCCATAGTATCATTACCCCCTGCTGCCATAGTTGCAGCCATAAATGGCCATGTCCCTTTCAAAATGCAACGTTCTCTGCACCAACTTCGAAAAGATGCCTTCTAGCATTTTCTCCTCGCTCCACGTCAATATGACTTCTACAAGCACCGAGCAAGGTCATCCATGAAACAAAGCTTGGTTGAATTGGCATGTTCGTTATCAAGGCCTCTACCATTTCCAACTGTCCAGTCCTTCCCAGAAGGTCAATCATGCAGTTATAGTGATCTAAAGTGGGTGTGACATTGTAAACTGCAACCATGGAAATGAAAATGTAGCAACCCTCCTCTACCAGACCACTATGACTGCATGCAGAAAGAATACTTACGAATGTGACTTCGTCTGGCAATATTCTCTCTCTCTGCATTTGAGCAAAGGAGTGGAGTGAAAGATGGCCCTCTCCCTGCTGGGCATACACTGCAATCATAGCATTCCATGAAAATATGGTGTGTACAGCAATGTTGTCACAAATCCTGATTGCCTCCTTCATATTTCCACTTTTTCCATACATATTGACAAGAGCAGTTCCCACAGCAACATCTGACCCAAATCCACAGCCTATAACGTGTGCATGTAGGCATTTTCCCTCTCCTACCCCCTGGCTAGATGCAGAAAGTGCGCTGACAAAGGTAGCCTTATTTGGGATGATTCCTTCCTGTTGCATTTCGCGAAAAAGAAAAAGGGCATCCTTGCCCTGACCGTCTTGGGCAAGCGCTGTGATCAGGGTACTCCATAAGACTATGTCTCGATCATTTGATGTGTCAAAAACCCTCCTAGCATCCATCAAGCTACCACTCTTGCTATACATGTCAACAAGGGCACTGCTTATGACAATATCTGTCTCCAACCCACTTCGTACAATATGAGCATTAATCCACTTACCTTCTTCTAGGGCTGTCTCACTGCTGCATGCAGAAAGGGTAGTGAGGAAAGTCACCCTGTCTGGCATTATTCCTTTCCTTTGCATTTGGTTAAAGACTTGGAGAGCCTCCTTTCCCTGCCCATGTCGAGAATATGAAGAAATCATAACACTCCATGAAACACAATCCTGCACTGACATGCTTTCAAAAAGTTTCCATGCATCCTTCAGCCCACCACATTTGCAATACATGTTAAGAAGTGCATTTGTCAAATTGATGTCTACCACAAGTCCACAGTCCACAATATGGGCATGAATCTGCTTGCCAGCAGTTAAAGCTGTCTGGTCAGCACATGCAGAAAGCATGCTGACAAAAGTAATCGTGTCCCACTCCAGCATTCTATCAAACATCATCCATGCATCTTCAAGCCTGCCGCACTTGCCATACATATTGACAAGGGCATTAGACACAGCCATATCACATTCAACACCACTGCCCAGGATGCGTACATGCATTGCCTGGGCTTCTGCTGAGGCCACCTGGCTGGTAAATGCAGAAACCATACCAATGAAAGTGACTTTATCTGGAATCTGTCCTTCTTGCAGCATTTGACCAAATAGCTGGAGAGAATTGTTGTTTTGTCCATGTTGACCATATGCTGCAATCATGGCGTTCCAAAAGAAAATATTGCGCTCAGATGCTTGATCAAACACTTTCCTAGCTTTATCCAAATCACCACACTTTCCGTACATTGTGACAAGGGCAGTTGCCACAATAACATCTGTTTCCAATCCACTGTCTGTGATGCAAGCGTGCACGCTCTCCCCCTCAACTAGGGCGGTCTTGCTTGCACAGGCAGAAAGAATGCAGACAAAGGTGACCTTATTAGGCCTAACTACTTCATGCTGCATTTGACCAAAGAGTTCAAGGGCTGCTTCGTCCCGCTCATGCTGGACATAAGCGGTGATCATGGCTGTCCAAGTAATCTCATTTCGTGTAATCATTTTGTGAAAGGTCCTTTCTGCATCCTCCAGTCTGCCACACTTGCCGTACATGTTGAGAAGGGCATTCCCCACTGCAATTTCCGATTCCAATCCACGGTTGAAAATTGACTCGTGTATCTGCTTACCTTTGAGTAAGGCTGCTGGGTTGGCACATGCAGAGAGGATGCTGGTGAAGGTGAACTTGTCTGCCATTATTCCTTCGTGCTCCATTTGATCAAAAAGGCCGAAGGCCTCCTCACATTCTCCGTGCTTTGCATAAGCTGCAATCATGGTTGTCCAGGTAACAGTGTCCCGTTCGCGCATTTTCTCAAATGTCCTTCGAGCATCTTCCAAGTCGCCGCATTTGCCGTACATGTTAACAAGGCTGTTCCCTACCACAAGATCTGACTCAAAATCAGTATCCCATATACGGGCATGTATCTCCTTGCCTTTTTCCAACGCAGCCTGACTTGAACATGCAGAAAAAATCCCGACGAGGATGTTTGTATCTGGAATGACCCCTTCTCTTTGCATCTGGTTGAAAACGTGAAGGGCCTCCTTGGCCTGTCCGTGCTGGACATATGCTCTTATCAAAAAATTCCAGGAGAATTGATCCCGTTGCTGCATCGTGCTGAACACTCTACTAGCATCCTCCGGAGCTCCACAGTTGCCATACATCTGTACAAGGAGATTTCCCAGAAACACATTTACCTCCATTCCACATTTGATAAGATGGTTGTGGGCGCGCTTGCCATCCAATAATGACTTCAGACTTTTGCAGCGGCGTAAGAGAGTCTGAGCATAGGACGAAGTGTTTGAGAGCTTCCGATCCAGCGTCTCCTTTTGAGGCAATACCGCTGCTGTTTTGGCGAGAGAGCGAAGTTGCTGAGAGCTTCCATGGTGAGTGAAGACATGAGACGTTGTAGGCCTGCGCGACATCAAAACCTCTCGCCACCATGCACAAATCCCATCCTGGGTTTCTCTGTACTCCCCAAATTTAAAATGCTCTTTCCAAAAATTAGCCTCGTTTCAATTTTTGAAGGTCTTTCCTGGAAATTTGCCGGCTAAGCTTTTACAAAATTGAGAAGATATTTTTCACACATTAACATCAAAATGTTGCTTGTTCATTGTGTATAGTTTCCCGGTTTTCTGTGAACACTGTCACGGGAGCATAAAATGGACTTCTCATTTATAGTACAAATGACAAGGTGACTATGGAATTGCTAGCGTTATTTCCATACGTAGTATTTATGAACTTTCGAAGTTGTGAGTGTGATTCACAATCTCCCTATTACCATTGCAAAAAGGTTAAAATCTAAAGGTGAAGGCTGGGGATTTAACTCCATTGACCCAAGCCTTTGACGATAAATGGCAGAAAGCCTGAACGCCCAACTTAGGGATCGCAAAAAAGTAACACGTGTTGACATTTTTATTGTGGGGTTAAAGTGCACTGGATCTTTGACCATGGTCTCCTTCATAAGAGAAATTAGGTGGAGCAATAATCTCGTGTTCCTCTTCTACTTCTCTTACGAATGTTGCCTCCCGTGCTTGAACAAAATGTATGGACCAGACAAACTTCAAGGGCCTTTTTCCACAGCCTCTGAGTGTGCGTGTTTGGGTGGTGGACACACCATTGGGCTAGTTCATACGTGGGGAATTCAAGTGGTTGATCGCAAAATGGACACCAATTGCATACATGGGTTTTTTGTGGATTCATTTGGCCTTTGCATGAGAGGCTCTTTGCTTTTTGTGTGTAATGCACGAAGGCTAATTGGTGGCCTCCTCATGGTCTCGCATCATGGTTGCCGACATCTCTCCTAATTCTTGAGAGAAAAAGAGAATCGATGGGAGCAATGGGGGCAAGAAGCAAGTGTTCAAAAGTGAAAAGCAATGACAAGTGAGGAGAAATGGCAAGGAGTGAAAAGCAATGGCACGCGACGGACACACATAGGTGGAGGAAGGCATACAAAGTTATGACTTTCTTGGAAACAGCATGGGATGCATCTTTTTGGCCTGCCAAGGGGAAGTTTGAGTTGAGGCCATGCTCCCATGAAAGGGAAAAATACATAATTTTTATATACATATGGAAGGTTTTTTGTATTGGTTGCTTACGGTGGACATACTGTGGACATTTAGTATTATGGCAAGTCCTAGTGCATTTTTGGTGCAGGGCTATTCTGCTTCTAGAGGTTTGATGGTGACAAATTTTGGAAGTATGCAGTGCAGGTTCTTCTCTCTTATGAGAGATGTTTGCCCATGGATTTCACATCTTCAAGCCTCTGACCTCGTGTGTGGTAGCTAATGCATGCGAGTTTTGGGATGGATTTCGTTTGCATGCAAGTTGCATTTTGGATGCCTAATGCATGCGACGTGCATTTACTCATCGAATTTCATCAAATTCTCTCTTGCTCCGCTGTTTGAGTTTCGCAAACAATAAATGCACCCATTTCTTGCTTGTTGTTTTGCAATATCTTCATGAATTTTGATTCTTGTTGGTAGATCTTTCATAGGTCTCACCATGATTACCCGCATCACACCTTTTGTGTTACTTATACAAGCAATATGGACTTAGATTTTGACTATTGCTCTTGTGCAAGTCGATTGCCAATACATAGGATTGTAAACTAATGGTGGAGCGTCAATCTTCCCATGATTTGATGAACATTAAGAGCAACAACTTTGCCAGAGGTGGTTGTTTGGTTTGCACTTGAATTTGTTCTAACACTTTACTTCAAGCTTCCTTCTTTCTCATTCTTTTTGGCAAATACTTCAAGCTTACTACTTATTACGCTCTTTTGCTGCATAGAACTTGCAAAATTTTATCAACTGAAGGGTGCAAACGCTAAAGCCGACGAAGTGACCTCGTGCATGTACGGTATTTTTTGAAGGATCCGTATATTGTTGCATGTATTCCATTTAAGCCATTTGTAATGCATGAAGGCCTTGAATTGGAAGTCCAACAAGCACTGTATGTGGAATTATGGTCGATTTGCATGCATCCATTTCACGAGTTTCATCGAGTTGCATAATTCTAGCAAGGGATGGTTGCAAGGCTTTCAAGCATGTACTCTGAACAGTTTACATTTCACAATAAGGGTTTCATTTGCAATTTGTGGTTTCTAAGTCATTCTCTTGTTGTTCTTCCTTAGTCCAAACATCTCTCTCTCTCTCTCTCTCTCTCTCTCTCTCTCTCTCTCTCTCTCTCTCTCTCTCTGTGTAAGCATTCCATTGTAGATCTCCTCATTGATAGCTCTATGTTTCGATTTAAGGGCATTGCAGCTTCTTTTCATTTGCCATTCCAGTTGGTATCATCTCCATCACCACCTTGCATGTCCCTCGAATCCTATCAAGCACTTAAAGTCTAATTTTGTTAAGTGATTGAAGCTATAGTAGTACTTTGGTCCTTTGCGACTTCTCTCATTGGCTATGGATCTTCAACTCCTTGAGTAGAAAATCCACCTCTGTCACTTACATATTTTTTTGCTATGCATTTGTTGCCTTAAGTTGCTGTGTCATGGTAATATTCCACCCCAGAATTGTGAACCTGCCTGTATACTATTGAGCTGCTATGGTGGTAGTATTCAAATGTCCACTAGGAAGGGAACAATAGCTTGCCAATTTGTTAGCTTGGCTAGCTAGTTGTGGTCATCGAGCGTCAGGAGCAAGGAGTGGTGGAGACAGCAAACAGCAAGAGGTGCAGTTGATCACGGCAAATCGACCAATAGCTGAGTAGCAATTGGCGCATCGAGTGCATACTCAAATAGAAGGCAGTGCTTTAGGTAGAAATCTAGTTGTAGCAGGCGAGGAAGAAAACAAGAGAGCAGTGTGCCAAGTTCTCTTCCTTTGACCTAAATTGCTAGGTTAGGGATGCAAGCTAAGGCGACTTGGTTGTATCAAGTTGATTTGATCCAATGATAATGAATAGGTAATTGACTCTCTTCTGTTCAACTCTGTTGTTATGCTGCAACTTGACCATGGTTGGGTCAACATGACCCTGGGTTAAGTTAGTCAATGCCACCTCAATAGTGCCACGTGGCAGATTCCTCTCAAGCACAGTTACCTCCTGCAAGGCACACACAATCATTGCATGTGCACCCAACTGCCACATCATCACACAGTGCTCCACTAGCACACCTCTTCACAAGCACAGTCACTGCATGTGACCCCCTGATTGCCACATCATCATTGATCACATTTGCACTCCTTTTTTCCCCTCCACCTAGATCAAGTCATATCTCTTGATCCGGGAAGAATTTGAGGGCGCTCTAAAAAGAAAAATCACTCGATTTTTCATGCTCTACGTGCTCATTACATCACACACACATTTTGGCACAAGTATCACCCACTTTTGATCCTCGTTGAACAAATCCACTTCCTACACACACATTAGCCTCTACATTGATGCATCTGACCCAACACCTAAAAAAGAACCAAAGAAAAGGAATCATTTGCTACTCTTTCATTGATTGACAATTGGTATAGATCTAGATTAGAGTAGACTAGATCACCATAGAGGAGATGATTTGAATTTCTCCAAGTTGCCAATCTAAGCCATGCCCAAAATTCTCAACTAGTTCCTACTCGGAGTTAGTCCCTATGCTCACATATGGTTTCACATCATCACATTACCTGAAACTTGACATTCATAAGTGCAGTGAGCAGACTTCAGAATGTTTAGAGGCATTGCAGATTGATCAATGGGCAGATAGCACATGATTTGATTTCACACACACATGCCATCATTGTAAAGCCTATTTGGCTATTTCACGGCATTATACACTTTATTCTAGCCTTGTAAAGCCTCTTGGCTATTCCAGACATCATTTTCCACAAGCCTTGTAATTAAGATTGGATTATATATTGTAGTTCTACCTTCAATGACAATTCACATTTCACTTCCCACAATCAGTGTTTTGCAATTGATTCAGATAGTGATTTTTTACCACACTTTGAGTACATTTCTTGCACCATATCTATGACTAGCAACCTCAATCTAGAGGCATCTGCCTAATTACGGCACATGGAAATATCAATTGGAGACCATTCTTGTACTTCAGGGCAAATGGGAGTATGTCGATGGATCTACACCTAGACCATTGGATGATCCAGCCAATAGTAGCTCTACTCCACCTGTTGTCACAGTACAAGTAGTGGGATCTCCAGCTACACCAATAGTTTCCACACCTGTAGCATATCCTGCCATTTCCCGAGCACAGGCATAATGGGATAAGAAAGATAAGTATGCATATCATCTGGTCAAGCAGAATGTGCAAGATGTCATGAAGCATGGGATATGTTCATAGCTCTCTACAAGTCCGAGAACAGTTCCAAGATTCTCATACTGAGAAACCAAATCAACCAAAGTTTCCGCAACAACAGCAAAACCAATCATGCTTACATACTCAGGATCAAAGACTACAACAATCAACTCGTAGTAGCAAGAGAGACTATGAATCCCGTAGAAATGGTTCAAGTCATCTTGAAGTGACTAGGAGTGGAATACGAGAATCTAGTCCAGAGTATTGCCATCCAATGGCAATTCTGACATTGGAAGAACTTTAGTAAGTTTTACTTGGTGAAGAACTCAAGACTCAAGCCATTCATGTACGCAAAGGTCATTCTAATGATTAAGCGTTCACAGCTTCAGACAGAAGCAGAGTCAGAGGCAAAGGCAGAGGTAGATCATTTCAGTGAAGTGGTCATCATTAGCAAAGTCAGAATTAGCATCGACATCATCCTCAGCAACATCAGAATCAACAAAGAGGAAATCATTCCAACTGAGGAAGATTCCAAGGACCAGGGAATGCATCCACCGTCATTAGCAGAACAAATCACTACAAACCCTACATGTTACCTACACGACCTCATACAATTAGACCCCATGACTATAATGCAATGCTACATGCATAGGTTCAGAGCAGTTAAAAACTTGCAAAGGTCAGATAGCAACATCCTTGATCTAAGTGAAGACTTATTCTTTGTCAAATTTCAAAACAAAGGGAGCCATAGGACTAGGTTTGCAATGGATAAAAGATGCATCCATGTATGGAGTATTTTAAAACAAAGATATTGAGCCATTTGTTAATCAATTCATCACAATAAACATATCCAAAGTTTTGGCTCATAATATTAACATCCAGACTCACAAGAAAAGAAGACATACTTGAAAAGAAACAAGAAATGCCCACCCATGATAGGGACAAAAGTCTTGCTTCCATTAAACGTACTTGAGATAATGACTTTTGACAATAGTACAAGCATTTGTCCGCTTTTCTTGCCCAAGATTCCATGTTGCTACTGGATTTCAATGCATTTTTGCTAACCTTGGCTTAATAGAGGAGGAAGACATATTTTCATTACGTGCTTCTTTGTCACAACCAACACTGTTGCTCAAATGAAATTCAAAAGACATGTATGTTAACAGCTTTAATCCCACATTGTCTAGACTTTGGGGAGCTAATACTGACGTTCAATGCATTTTCAACCATGATGGCAATGCTACCTATTGCATGTCCTACATCACTAAAAGGGACAAAGCCAATATTGAGGTAGTCAAAGCAACATTAACGACAAAGAAATGTAGTTGCCAATGAGAGAATACGGTGGGCATGTAATAGCATATGGAACATACAACATAACAAGCAGTTTAGTTGGCCCTTTCACTCCCTATAATGCACCCAATGCAAGAACTTATATACATCAACATAAACACCTATGAAGAAGGCACTCTTTTGCTTAAGCAACAAAGTCATATGTAGCAAATTGACCCATTAAGTATGTAAATATATTTGATGATATTATCTTGAGATATCTCCACCACAATGAAGCACTCAAACATATATATCTACCTAAATTTTCTAGCCACTAGACAGTCTCCAAAACAAGCAAAAAGGAAAGAAAATTCCCAAAGTTGGTCCACCTTAACAACTATGGTAGATTGAAGGATCCAAAAAATCACTATAGAGCACAATGCTTGATATGCTTGCCATTCATTTCGAATGAGTACTCGTTGGGCATGACATGTACATGGGATAAAAGATAATCATAGATTTAAACCAACAAAAGGTAAACAAACTTGTTTGCCTTGAAATCAAATCCACTAGCACAAGTGTGAAAGCATGCTCTTCATCCATTGTAACCAGCCTAAGACATGTGAAGGATACATTTGATCTCAAAATGAGATGCAATTGTGACATAGATCAAATCAACTCCACAATCCTAGCGATCTCACCTACATCCTCCTACCAAATAATAAGTATTATAGCTCCTTAAGGGCATTTAACACAGAGTAGTAGCTCATACTAGAAGGCATCATGTAGAAGAAATGAAGTAACCGAAGCCACTAACTTATCTGTTCTTGTCCAAAAATGCTAGCATAGGGAAAACCTTCACTCTAATGCTCTTAGCTCAAGCTCTACTATGCAACTACACACACAACGGTGCTACAGATGTGGACCTTCCACTAGCTCTTTTGCCAACATGCGCTGCAAAAGCTCCAGTCAACATAGGAGGCACAACAATACACTCTTCATTCCCATTGCCTCTCATGCCTTCCTAACTATTCTAGCATCTCACCACAAAGCTTGAAGTGATGTCCACACTTACAAGGACTTGTAACTTGTTTTTGAGGAGGTCTCCTTGATATGTCAAAACACTTTCATACTTGCAAACATGAGATTGTAGAGATCAAGCATAATCACCTCGACCCGTTTGGGGGGGATTGATGTGCTCTTCTATGGCGATTTGTGCCAGGCTATCCCTTCAAAGGACTCACTGCTATTTTCAGGACATTCTAGCCCAATGGGACTATTGCCATCATTTTGGGGGGGATCACGTGCAATACTATGAGCATACTATTCTAATGCGGCAGAATGACATGCATTTCATTGAAATAGTCAATCGGATCAGAGTTGCAAGGCACACAAAAGAAACCATCTTTGGATTTCAGAGTTAGAAAATTCAAAAAGGCTCTATTGTTTTGACAAGGGGTGCCAAGTGTGTGACATTGTACCTCTTACATGTATCAGGCATGTATGATCATGTTGTAGCAATAACCAAGCAGCCAAGTACTTCTTTGTGGCATTGTCGATTGAGACACATGAGCCAAAATGGAATGAAACTCTTATGTTGTTTGGGTTATGTATCGCATTTGAGTTTTTTTTACTTTGAATTTTGTGAGCACTCTCTTTATGGAAAGCAAACTAAATCATCCCATAAAAGAAGAGGAAAGAAAGAGCTTGAAAAGCTTGATTTGGTGCATTCAGGCATATGTGGTCCCATGCCTACATAGTCATTAGACGGGGCTGATTATTATGTGACATTCATTGATGATGCAACTAGGGAAGTGTGGGCTTATGCTATGGCTTAAAAGAGCAATGTGTTACAAGTATTTTAGAAATGGTTGGCTTTGGTTAAAAATCAATCAAGTAGAATGTGTAAATGCCTACGGACTGACAATGGTGAAGAGTATCTCTCTCATGACTTTTAGCATTTATGTGATACACGTGGGATCAAGAGGGAGCTCATGTCCCCTCATACTCCATAGCAAAATCCAGTTGTAGAAAAGATGAACCACACCATTCAAGAAAGGTTGCAATGTATGCTTTCCAATGCAAGTCTTTCTCTGGTGGTTTTTGGGCTGAGGTAATGAAGACCGCAATGCATATGATCAATAGATCACCTAGTAAGAGTTTGGATGGTGGTATTTCTAAAGAGGCATGGAGTTGCAAGAAGCCCTCTTACTCTCATTTGCATATATTTGGGTGTGAGGCATATGCACATGTGCCAAAAGAGCTTCGGAAGACGCTAGATCCTAAATCTAGGAAATGCATCTTTCTAGGTTATGGTGAAAGGGGAGAGATAGGCTATCATCTCAGAGATCCAGAAGCAAAGAAGATCATATGTAGCCATGATGTGGTCTTCAATGAGAAGAAGATGCATAAAACACCTATGAGGGATGTGGAAATGAGGAGAATCACTTTCCAGGATGTGAATCCACCCACATATGTTATAAGGAAGAGAAGCTTAAAGGAATTTCAAAGGTATTTAAAGAAATATTTTTAAGAATTTAAAAAAGAAGAAAATTAAAGAAAGAAATTTAAAGAAGGAATTTCAAAGAAGGGAAAATTGGAAAATTCAAAGAAGACAAGTAATGCCTGTGTTCCCTAGCTTGTTATCACTTATACCAAAATGAACAAAGAACCCTAGAAAGAATCTAAATGTATACCAAAAACTTAAGCCATAAGTGATATATCATTTATTGGATTTTGCTTTACGAGGATATAGCATTTTAGTTCTATTTTTTTGTACAATTGTTTCCATTTCCCTACGTGCCTCCTCCAACTTTTGAGGAAAAAAAGCCATTCTGGTAGGGCCTGTGATTGTGGAAATCCTAGTAGTTCTACGGACTTTGCAGGAGTTTATTATCAGAGTTTCTTATGAAATACAATTATCAACTATATCAAATAAGGTTTACTAACAAGAGGTTGCAAAACTAGATAACCAACCAAAGAGGGGGTATACTACACCAATGTGAGACAAAAAAATCTTTTGGCTCTAAGTGAAGGAGCACAACAACATGGGGGGTACCCATGTAAGAAAAATAAAAAAAGGCCAATCAAAGGGGGGTAGTCCACACCCTTATTTGAGAAAAAAATAAAAGCAAGACTACAAAAGGAAAAAGTAATCACGGTGGGTAATCTAGATTTCACATCCTTGAGTACATAGTATATTTAATATTATTAAATTTATTCTTTTTATGCAAAAATTAAAATAGGGGAATATTTTACATCCATTAGCTATTGCTCACATCACAAATAAATAATCATGGGGGGAGAACTACACACAATAGTGAGTGCCCACACCAAAGGAGTTAAACTGCATCCATTAGCAAGTGTCTACATAAAAGTCGTTTATCCATGCCCATAAGCAAAGTCTAATAATGACCATATTGACATAAATCATTGGAGGGGTAATCCACACCTCCATCAAATTTCATTAAATAAACTACACATTAATTGTTACGTAACCTTAACAAGAAAAAATGTTTAGTAGCATGGGGTCCTTTATGTAAAAGAATAAAAATGTTCATTAACAAGGGATCCTTTATGTTCATTAACATGGGGTCCATTAATTATATAAAAGAATTAAGCTCCAACTAAATATATATAGAAATAAATAAACCCATCCTATATGAAAACATAAATTAGTTTATTAAAAAGTGAAGGAAATTTTGAGTTCACCAAAGATGAAAGGAATTTAAGCCTACTATGATGGATGATCTAGAAAAATGAGCAAAAAGCAATGGTAAAAGTTTAAGAACTCAAAGACAAAAGGAATTTAAGGCTACTATGATGGATGATCTAGAAAAATGAGCAAAAAGCAATGGTAAAAGTTTAACTAAGGAAAGAAAATTTTAAATAAGGTGACACTACATACGCACACTTGATTTGAAAGCAATAAAGTGTAAGTATAGTAAACTAGTAGAGTTAAAAATAAGTATAAATACAATTAGAGAGGATGAGATTGATTAGCTCTATGGTTGGGTGTTGAGTTTTAGATGGTGATTCTTGTAGTGTGGTTCCAACTCTCTAGGTTGGTGAAGATGATCATGGTAGCTGAATTCAACATGGATTTGTGTCACACCGCTTCAGCTTCTTGCATCAGAACACCCAACGAACTGTGGTTATCTGGCTTGGCTAGGGTAGGCCCAGCTATCTTTTAGGTGTGCTAGCTTCTGGTTTGTAGTCCTACTAAAATATATAAAAATCTACTTCGCCACAGTTCAATGGTGAACACATAGCTTCTAGTTTGTAGTCCTACTAAAATATATAAAAGTCTACTTCACCACAATTCAATGTGGTGAACACATAGCTTGGCTCACAAGAAGACACTTGGGAAATGTATAGCTATCCATGTAAATATCATCAAAGTAGATCAGCTTACTAGAAAATTTTTGAAAAAATGTGAGATCTAAGAATGGGACACTCTATTTTTTTAATATATGTATATATATATATTTATATGATGAGTCTCAATGGGTCTACTTTCTAAAATGGCATCCAACAGTTAACTAGATGGTGTTTATCTTGATTGAGTAGATATTATATATCTCAATAACCAATGCAATATCTAAAACTCCTCAAGCTCTATCTTACAACCAATATTTCCTTGGAATACTTGTTTGCACTTTCGTTAGTTTTATGCTTGACCACCTCTTTAAATGAGATAGGTTTGTTCACAAGTGTAACATAACACCTATAAAAGGCATAGTCCTCTGGGTTTTATATCTTTGATAATGTCATCAACCCCATCTAGTGTCACCTTGGCCTAGTTGGGAATTGGTTTTAAATAGAGGCTTCTTTCTCTACATATGACCATGACATGAACTCTTTAGTTGCGAGTTCTTAGAATACCTTAGGGTATAAGTTACTAGGTCAATTGCAAATGGCACTAAAGCCACATTAGCAACATCCCATGTGAGTAGCCACATGGTATTTAAGCCATATAAGCAATCCTACCATGTCAATAACCCCATGGTAGTGCCACATTAGTAGCCACATAGAAATGCCATACCATCCAAGGGTACATCGATCTACAATTTCATCTTATTTAGATGAATCATGTCTCACTTAAAGATTTGTTGATTGTGTGTTAATGTTAATATGTATGAACATTGTCTTGCCCTCGTGTATGCATGTTAACATTGTGATGCTTTTGCCTAAATTAATCTCAGCATGCTTGTATCCTTAGAGTATGCTATAACAACATAAATTATATTGGCATTAAGATCCTCATAGGAATCTTTTTTTTTTGGTGATACTATATATGCCAATTCACACATCTTTCCATCACAAGTTTTGATGACTTTCTTCTAATTAATAGATTCTCACATATGGAAGTGCTTCTTCTATGGCATCTAGAACTTTGAATTGTACAATAGACATGATCATCTAGTTGACCAATGCATTTAAATATGATGTGCATGCTGAACTTGGATTTGTGAACTTTCACTGACACTCTTGCTTAAATATAGCCTTTGATTAATGCATATTATAGAGGGAGTTATACACTTTGATTTGGTTTGGGCAGTCTTGATTAAGCCTTCTAAAGCTACAAGCTTTGGTGCCTATGCAACCTTTAGGTAGACCTTTTGTGGTCTTTGAATGGGCTCAAATGCTCTTTCAATTTGGGTGGTTATCGATTAAGCCCTCTATAGACTACAGCCTTTGGTGCTTATGCACCTTTTATGTAGACCTTTCATGGTATTTGAGTGGCCTCAAATGCTCTTTGAATTTGGAATTTTGACCAAATCAAAATTCAAAATAGCTAGAATATAAAGTTTGGACCTAATCTTATTATCTTAGGAGGGTTATTTCAAAACCTAGAGCACAACTCAAAGGAATTCAAGAGCATAGGGGAAATTGTTTGCAATTTCCTTGGGAACTATACTAAGGAGAGGCATAAGGATGATGAAACAACATGCATGCTTTTAATTCATTATTTTTTGTATTTTTATGTCATTCTCCTTTCAGTCTGTGGGTGTCTCTTAAGGGATTTGAGCCACCAATCACATCAATGTAGATCCCTTGGGCTAACTATTTAGCCCTTTTAAAGCTTCTTGTTCCTAATGTGTAGGTTTAATCTTGCCATTTATCATATAACAAGTGGCCTCAAGAGATTTGTTTTTATTATGTCCATCTTTTGAGCCTTTTGGCACTTTTTCTCAAGTCCTCTTGGGTTTTTGTGAGGCCTTGTTGCCTCTTTTCAGGCCCTCTTCATGAGAGATAATTTACCATTCACCAAAGGTCGCCTTGCCTCCTCAAGCTCCTTCACTAACCTAGAAAATACTTCATATTTCCTTATGATTACATATGTAACATGGTGGGTTTATGAGTCCTTTAGTGAGACCTTTTGTCTTTTTCTTGTCATGAGCCTATTAAATTTCATTTTGATTGCTATTTTGACTACCTCCAAGGGCCAACAAGCTCCCCTTGCTTGATCAACATGATTTGCAAGAGCCTTTCTTGCTTCTTGTTGGAAGCCTATGTAAGCTTGCTAAGGCTTGCCTTTTGTAGGCACTTGTGCTTATAGTGTCTACTTATTGTTGCTGCGAAGTATTATAGATTTGAACCTTGCTTCATGCTCTTGAATCTTGAAGCTCTTTTGTTGGGGAGTCATGGGAGAGAAGAGAGAAGCCTAAGCTTTTAATAATAATATTATGGCTTTTTCTTCACAAGCTTTGTCACATTTCTATTGACATATATAGGTGCTTCTTTCTTCTTCTTCTCTTTTTCTTTCACATATGAAGCATTGGAAAAGCAACATGATGAAGGCATTTCATCCAAACATTTGTATAGCAACCCAAAGAAAAAGTGCATTCCACTATGTAAAGAAGCTTTTGGAATGAAAACCCCTAAATTTAAGTTGACTTGGTCAACCATAAACAAAACATTATTCTAAAAAACTACTTGTAGAGATAGTAGCGAACTAGAGAGCTCAATTTGCACTAATAAAGAGACCATTAAAAGGGATTTTTATGCAGAATGAAAGGTCTTATACCAAAGAGGAGCCACCAAAGAGGAATTGCGCAATGTTGTGCCAAGTCACTCGAGAGAGCTGCACTAAATTTGACTAGTTTTTTTGATTATTTCTCCCCATACACTAAAGCATTTGAGGTCAAACTCATCAAGAGATTCTTAATAGTGTCTCCCAACTGCAACTAGAAGGGCCGCTCAAAATTCTACATCTACAACCCAAATTTTGAAAAAGTGCACCAAACATAGAATGCATTGGTATGTGCAGTAGGAGGACAAGCTTGGAGCTAGAGGTGCACCCTAATGATAAGTTTCTTTAGACAAGAGGGCTTAGAGAATGGTCTGAGGTCTCCTAGATGAAGAGAACAAGCTCTCATAAGAATTTTCAAGAAAGAGGCAAAATGAAGAGGAGGAGGTGGAGGTGAGGAAGAAGATGATGATGTGGTAAACTAGGAGGCTAAGGAGTTTTCTAGAATCTACATTTTTGATACCAATGTTGGGGAGACATGGGAGAGAAGAGATGCATCATGACAAGGGTTGAGAACACAAGAGAAGACCAAAATGTGTATTCTATTGATTGTGAGAGACAAGCCTCTCATTTATAGAGTGGGAGAGAGGGTGTCCTAGATCATAGGCACCTCTCATACATCAAAGGAAATAAAAGGCACCTCTCCTACATCAAAGGAAATCAGCCCTACATCATAGGGACTTCCTAAATCTTTGGCACAGAGGGCACCTTGTCATGCATTGCCACCTATGTCATGGTCCTAGACACCTCATAGCACTGAGTGTTCTACACACACACACACACACACACACGTTCTCTCTCTCTCTCTCTCTCTCTCTCTCTCTCTCTCTCTCTCTCTTGCTCTCGCTCTCTCTCTTGCTCTCGCTCTCTCTCTTTCTCCATCCTTCCATCTTTTAACTCTTTGGATTTTTTTAATGTACCTTAATTTGTTAGATTGGGATAAGCTCTCTCTCTCTCTCTCTCTCTCTCTCTCTCTCTCTCTCTCTCTCTCTCTCTCTCTCTCTCTCTCTTCTCTCTCATTCTTTTTATCTCTCTCGCTTTTTCTCTCTCTTTCTCTTGTTTTCTCTCCACTCTCTTACACATTTACACATGCTAATACCTATTGTTTCAGGTGATGGTACCATAGTTAATTCTAATGGTGATCTGATAACAATTTATTAATTTAATAACGACATATGTTCAAACATACATGTGTCACACACACACACACACACACACACACATGTGAGTGCTAGATGCACACATGCACCTTAGAGCAAGCCCTTGATCACAAATATCACAACATCTTTTCCTTTGACTAGCCATGATTTGGGTATTTATTGGAGTCACTAGACTCTCCTTTCAAAGCCTTATTGGAGTCACTAAATGTTTTGTTGGCCTTCTCAAAACCTTAATATCTCAAATATATTGTAGACTTCATTAACATGAAGCCTTTCTACATAGGCACTTTTCTCAACCCTATTGTCGATTGATCCTTTGTTGTAGGTCTCAAGCACATTAATAGCTCTTGGAAGTCATTGTTGAAGATGACTCTTTAAAAAAAGTAAAAAATCAAAAAATGAAATGAAGAAGCAGCTTTCAACATAATACCAAGTAAGTCTACATATCTCTCATCACTGAATCTAGAAAATAGATTGCCAACTCTCTAAATTGCCTTGGGTATCTTGGACAGCTTCATGTAGCAAGCATGTGGTATAAGTCACTATTGCCTCTATAGAAAAATATTTTATAGAATCCTTTTTGCTATACTAAGTTGCTCTTGGTAGGCCATATAGCAAACAACACAAACCTCTAGCTAAAGCTTGGATGCGAGCCGAGGCAAGACCTTTAGTATATTTCCACCCAATATAGTATCCCCAAACATATTTATCTCATGATTGGCCATTACCAATCCATTCCAAGGCTATCTGATAGGATAACATTAGGGTGGGGTGATTAGCTATCTTGCAATAGTAGCACCCAACAATCACTCATATTAGAAACTTAGCTAGCTGGTCTCTAACAGGAGGCCATTAATACAATATTTTCCACATCAAAGAATCAAACCGTGTGAAGGCCATTTTTGTTAGATCATCCTATGGCTAAATTGCAACACTAAAATAGAACCATATAATTTCTAAGTAGAGGCTAGCAAGTAGTAGGCTATTGAGTACTCTCTTGTAAATTAGATCTACTCACCAAGCATTTTTGTATAGATTTTTTGATTGTTTACTCTTCATTTACCATGTGTCTGGTGCAAGGATCATAAATAGAGTTTTCTTCTAGCATTGTAAAGCATTGTATACTGTGAATAGGACAACAAAAATAAATATAGGGATAAGTGGAGGTAAAGGGGATTGAAATATGAAGTGACGTCATATTTGCCCATATGTAGCACCAATTCTCATAGTGAAAAATATGTGCATTGACTATAGAGGTTTGAATAAGATTACATAGTCAAGCATGATGATTTATTGGATAAACTAAGAGCATCCAAGGTGTTAGTAAGATTGATCTTAATTTTAGAGAGTGCCAAATATGAATGGCATGAGAAGATGTGTACAAGATGACTTTAGATCCGAATCAAGGCATTGTGGATTTTTAGTTATGCCTTTTACACATGACTTTAGATCCGAATCAAGGCATTATGGATTTTTAGTTATGCCTTTTACACATGACTTTAGATCCGAATCAAGGCATTATGGATTTTTAGTTATGCGTTTTGGTTTAAATGATGTGGCTACACAGTGCTACATGTGATCTTGATCATATTTGCTTCAAGACTACACAATAGCATTGACAAATTGTTTTTTAGTATAAATATGGAGGACCATAAGAAACATATGGAGTTAGTATTATCAATTGTGAAAGAAAATCAACTGTATCTCAATCTTAAACAAACAACTCCAACTTTAAGATCTCGGGCATATTATATCCAATGGGAAATAGAATGAACAGAACTACCTATTAAATGAGATTGCCATTAGCTCATTTTCCTTTCTTTTAGGAGTGTGTAGCTTTAGAGAAAATTTGTCACCCATATTTTGGTAGAGTTACTTAGAAAAGCAAAACATTGAAATTGGATTGATGAAAGAATTCAAAATTTTGATGCTTTAAAGGAATTCCCACTTAAGCAATGATATCACAACTACTAGATTTTCAACAAACCATTCTTTGTAGCTGTGACTAATGCCAATGGTTATGCCTCACATGAGTATCTTAACACCTCACCTCCAACTAAGATAGAAATTCCTAGGTAATCCTCAATTCTAATGGCCTCCTCGCAATACTTGGGGAAGTTCGTGGTTTGTTTGTATCTGCTCATCAAGCCCTCAACAAAATATGAGTAGCAAGCTTATCTTTGGGGGACCTTAGGTCACCTAGTGGTTAAGAGACTTAGTGCCTTAACCTTTTATCTCGTGAACCACTCCCGAGCTTTTGTCACTAAGGTATGTGGTGAAAGCACATATCTCTACATCATCAATATTTAATACATTTATCTCATGTGAGAAAAATATTAAAAATATGTTATCAGGTCCTCTCTCCCATTGTATTTTTGCATCATTATGGCTATTGCATTGGGTTGAGCAGATCTGTTGTCATAATGGCATTTAAACTTCACACTATGGCTTCTCCCGAATCATCATTTTTTCCTCTTCTAATCCTGGATTAGGTTGAACCATGTCTGTTGTTGATGGTCCTCTTGGCTTATTGGGAAGTGGTCTCTCTGATATATCATCTCCTCTTCTACCAAGTCGCCCATAGGTTTATTGTTAGAATAGTTTGAATATGTTGGATTGTTTCTAAGAGAAAGGAATCACACATCCACACGCTCCTGAGTGTTGATTGACTTACTTCACTTGAGTGATGCTTTCCTTTTAGACAGTTTTCCCACCATTGCCTTGGATTATGAGGCTAATGATATCAATGATTCCTAAAGGCAAGGCATATGCTTGCTCTAAAATTTACCTTCTTCTGTTGGAGAGAATGATTACTAAACCTTGGTACTAAAAGGTTCCATTTCACAATTTTTGAGATTCTTCCAAATGCCTATGGCCACTCTATGAAGGTCAATTTGTGTGGAGAAGGCCTTTAAGCTCATTACGTCTCTCTCTCAATCCGACTCTACATTCATAAAATATAATCAACAGCTCAATCTCTCCTTGATTAGGAGAGCACATATATCATTTATTGAGAACAATTCCAAAAAAGGTATGGAACAAACAAGCCTTTGTTTCGTTTCCCAAGGGCCTGATGATCAATGAGTCAAGCTACTCTGCTCAGGCTTGGACCCTTGTCATACCTCCCTCCAATTGCTATCAATGCTTTTTGAGTTGGATGGCTAAACCAAACTATTTAGCTTCGATGAGGCACCTAACATGATTCGTCTAACCTCAACCTTATAAATATCGAAGTTCATAGAAGCTACATTTCCTTCTTTCTACTAACGTACTCGACCCCTCTTACAAGTCAACCCATTCAAGCTTTCCATGCTCGCACAAGCATACTCTTTCTCACTACTACACCATTGTCCTTCAATATGGCCAACAAGGAGGTAGTAAACCAACACTTACAAGTTGACAACTCTACTTTAGCAGCACAAGTTGACAACTCTACTTTAGCAGCTGTGAATGCAAGCTTGAAAGCAATGCACTCAATACTTGACTGGTAAAACCAACATCAACAACAATGAGGGAATAATGTGATTTCCAATTACTGAGTGACCCCTCATTTTGATCTATGAGGGTTGCGATGGCCCAAATGAGATACCTTCACCTATGTGAGGACGCATGGCTTAGTTGCCCTATGGAGTCCATGCAAACTCTAACTTCAAATCCCCAAATGGTCAAGATTAAGTGTTTTCGCCCCTAAAATTAATATGCAAGGTATGTGCATGCAATATGGCTCACTTACCCTAGGTCCTTTAGTTGGTGGAGCAATTTAAACCTTGTGCAAGTAGTGGGCATAAAAGTCTCTGTGTGTTTGTTGTGGGTGTCGAGGTGTAGATTAGTGAGGAGTTGCATAAAGATGTTTTTTTAGCATGGAGATTCTACATTAAACAAAGAAGATGGAGCATCTATTTACTCGTTGTGCCATACATTTAGGTTGGATTGTCGTCATTAGGTGCCTCAATGAAGTTCCTAGTATCCAAAGTGTCTCGAGTGGTGAGCTAGCCTTGATGGCGTGTAGGGGTGGTATACTAATGCATCTAAGCGTTTTATGTTATGTTACTTCTCTAATGATGTTTCATTGATTGCATGCCATACGGCTGAGTTGGTTCATTTGGTTCATAGAATTAGGTTTTCAGTAGCCTTGAGCTCTTCGGCATGGATACAATCAGCCCACCAATTATTCAAGAAAAGTCAATAAACTAAGATGCAATTCAACATAAAAGATGGACTAGCACAGATCAAGTCTCGTACAAAATTTGGCATCTTTGCAAAAAATTGCCACTTAGTCCTCTGCAAATACATGTCAGCATATTATCCATTCAGTGTATGATTTGTACACATTCTGCCCAATGAATGGGTAGAATCAATCTTGTGAAAGAATGAACTGTAAGAGCAGACATGCTCTAAAATAAACTTTATCTTAAACCAAGCCTAGCCAGATCTTGGTACAAACAAGCTTGCCCCGAGACGAGTTCAGAGAATATCCAAATGTAGAGCTCATCATACATCCAGGCTTTGTAGACTTACTTGGGATGCAAAGTTCAGAATGAGCTCCTTTCTCATGTCCACCTGCAAAGCACGATGAAAGGTGAGAACTAAAGTTTTGGTCTCCTTCACGTAAAAAAATATTTCAGCCTGCCAACTCTTCAAACCAAAACATGGATGGGGAGAATGGACTCTTCTAAATTTTTGAAAACAGACAAAGATCATCAAATTCAGAGAGAAGCTTTGGAAATTTTCTACAAACCTTGTCACCCATAAATGTTGAGAAAATGAAATTGGCCTCTGCAGCATCTTCGACAGTCAGCTGTTTAAGCAGTCTTCTAGATGGATCCATCGTGGTCTCCCAAAGCTGTAGAGGCATCATCTCCCCCAGGCCTGTTCCATATCTGAATGTTACCATATTCATCCAGTAAATGGAACAACAAAATATGATGTTTCATAGCATGTATTCACCTTTGAAACGTTGGATACTGTAAGAGGCATTTGCTGGAAAACTTTTCCTCAGTCTCTCCAGGTCACTTTCATTGTAGCAATAGTGTATTTGCTTTCCTCTTTCTACCTGCAAGGTACTTGTCCAAGCTTTAGCAGCTCTTTTCCATAAAAGACTCCTTGCGAAATGCATAGATTAACCACAACCAATCATTTTGAAGAGATTTTTGGTACCTTATAGAGAGGTGGCACACCCACATATATGCAACCTTCTTCAAAGAGGACTTTCTGCTCAACAGGAAAACAGAAAGGTTTAGTCACTCCAACTCCTGACCTGCATCTCAAAATCGGAGCTACAAACCTAGACCTTAAGTCAGGAACACGTTTTATTAGTGCAATGCCTTTCATCATGGGCAGTGAGAATTTTCACAATGAGTCATTGTTCCACACAATTGTAAAATGGCCTCTCTCAACACACAGCTCAAGGTAAATCTAGATGAATCCAGGAACATGCCCAAACCCATCCTCTAAAAACACAACAATAGTGCAGTTTCAATCTCATGACAGTCACTTCTGAGGTTGAAAATCATAGACTCCATCATGCAAATCAGGGACTCGCTACTATGACATTCTCACTGATGTCATTAGCACCCAATGATGGGTGTAGAGCAGGGATGAAAACATATGCTCTCACAAATACATAACTGAGCATCCATGTCTACAAAGTACTAAGTTTCTTTCAGCACTCTGAAGATAAAGGGCGGACTCAGCAGGCTTGTCCTTTATTCTAGCCGTTGTCACGAATAAAAATGTCCCACATGCATGAATCATCAACAATCAATTTTGATGATTCATCATCATTTTTACGCGTTCTTTTCATTCAAGCTACAACTGCTTGTGAAGACTTATCTTTCATTTTAGTTCCTCCCAAATGAGCATTTCTAAGCAAAAAATGCTTAGAAAAGACAGCTGATAGGGCAATGCTTACCACTATATCAGCAGGTCGCAACATGGCCAAATACTTCACAAAGTGAAATTTGCATCTCTCTTAATACGATGAGAATATATATCCAGATGAATCCACAAACATGCCCAAGTTCATCCTTTAAAAACACAACAAATACTGTAGTTTCAATCTGATGACAGTCACTCACAAGGTTGAAAACCATAAACTCCATACACCTAGCAAGGACTAGCTACTATGACATCCCCACCGATGTCATCCATGCCCAACGATGAGTGTAGATCATGGTATGAACATATGCTGGCTTAAAATTGAAGACTCAACATAACAACAATAAAATTGCAATGCTATTCTTGATGTCAAGGTGTCTCAAACTGATGTAACATCCTCTCTTACTCAAAACTTTAGGTGCTTGTACGATGGGAAAATGGAAAATAAAAGTTTAGTAGAGCACATACCTGATATCTAAAGAAAAAAGTTAGTAGTAGAGTACGAATGTGTGCACCATCAACATCCGCATCTGTCAATATGATGATCTTGTGATAGCGGAGTGCATCCTTGTTAAAATCTTCACCCTTGACATAGAAAAGACAGGTGTGAAAACTAGCACGAAAATCACCTCAATTCTCTATTGCAGAAAAAACTTTGTGCATTTTCCGTCAAGTTTGATATATAATGCTTACCTTCATTCCAAGCCCTAGGCCAGTTATAAGACTCTGAATCTCTGTATTTTTGTACATGGAAGTTTCATCCTTCCGCTCTGTATTCAAAATCTTACCCCGCAGTGGAAGGATGGCCTGAAAGAGGAGTAAAAGTAAGTCACCAAGTGCATCCAAATAGCCATTGTAGGTAATGCATTTGATATTAAATATAAAGTCTTGTGAGAGTGCCTGTTCCAATGTCACCCACCAAACTTTTATTTATATGTGGTGCTACAGGCTAACTCCAAACTTTTCAGTTTATATTCAGCTTAGCACTACAAACAGAAGAAGACCTGTTAAAGTTCCCATGATTGCGAAGTAACCCTGTACTCTCAAAGGCAATTTTTTTTCAAAGCAAATCATTGCAGTGAGCATCATGACAGTGCAGAATCCCTGAGAAGTGTCAAAAGTTCTACAATCATGGGTGAACATCTCCTTGGACAATGCGCTTGAGAATCTATCAATGCCTGAACGATCTCAGGGTATGATTCAAGTTGTACCCATGTGAAAATTATCCTTGATTGCTATCTGCATTGCTATTGCTTTGGTCCTTTAAGATTCATTCATCAAATATTTGAACATCGCCTCGATGCAAGAAAGGAGGCATAAACTAGTAGGAGTTGAAAAAGTGGGGCCAAGGGGGGAAGAACATACAAAAAATATGAATGCGAGTGTGTGTTCTTATGGCAAAGTTAAGGGCTTTCCTTTTGTCTCTAGAATGCTTTCAAATTGGAAAGAATTCTATCTCATCTCAAATGGTAGGGCCGTACCTCCCTGATGGAAATTCTTTATGGGCTACAAGTTTGCATTGGTCAAAGGTGTTTGATCCTCCCCTTTCTTTGCAAGAACCCAAACGCTCTTATTTCATTTCCTCCAAAGGGATTCAGTTGGTGGTGATGTGCTTCATGCCGATGGTACATTGATATCTTTTCCTTCAGTAGTCAGAAAGTATGGTTTGGGACTGCAATATAGACCATTTTGCCATTCTCTTTCTCGAATGCTTCAATCTTTCTTACCAGCACCAGAGTTGGAGCTCTCTCATAGCCGTACGGATTGGGCTCTACATCACCAGGATTCCAGCAATCGCCCTCTGCTGTTGGCTAATGTATTAGTGGCTAGTTTGTATAAGGCCCTGATGCCTCCACCTTGGATTTCACACCAAGGAAATTATTTGGTCTATGCATTATAATACCAAGTGGTGGCGCAAAAGATTGTGACAACTTTGGAGCTGTAAATTGCCTCTTCGACAACCGGTGTTTCTATGGCAGGTCTTGCTTAGAGTTATACCATTTGGTCAACTCCTAGCACGTAGAAGTATTGCTCTGGCAGTTTTTCACACATGCTTGGATTCAAGGGAATCCTTGCTTCATCTCTGTTTCTACTACAACTGCGTCTCCAAGCCAGATTCCCTTACGCTTGCTTTGGCAAGCTTTCCTCGCCATTTGGGATTTATCCACAGAGACACGAATTTGATATTTTCTTCGCCTGGGTTAGATATTGGGGACTCTGGACTCTGTGAAAAGACAAAAATCATAGAAGTCTTTGGAGAATTCCACTTTTCAAAATTTCACTTTTTCTAGATGTCAGTTAGGCAATCTCTTTATGATTGCCTCTGTGTTCGTCAGATAGATTCCTCTGTCTACTTGTCTTATATTGAAATCTTCTGATGTTTCTAATTGCATGTTCCCTCTTTGGGAAATAGGACATGGATTTCACTTTTTATACATAAAAAGAGTGTTTATACTTCTCCCCCTCCCAAAAAAAAACGTGTGTGTGTGACGTTGTGCACTCAGCCTTACACATGCACGTGTGTGCATGCATGAGTATTAACACTCTTAGCTTCATCATGAGAGATTTCGATTGATTGATTTCTTTTGAAACTATGCACCTACATTGCTGTAACTATACTTGTACTAAAATAAAGATTTTGTTTAGGTAGCATAAAATAAAAAACGATTTAACATACATAGCAGGAAGTACTCATAATCTTCAAAACACTCCAAGTCATGTAGCCATGAAATTATGTCATCGTGTTGTGAGTGGTAGCTAAGTTGCAGGAAACGTTAGGAAAAATAGGGAAACGCCATTTCCCTATGTTTCCTAAATATTTATGTTTCCGAAACGTGGAAGCGCCAACTCTTACATGTAGCCCTGCTCCACCCAAAACTGGCTAGTGGTGTTCACCAAGGATTGGTCAGTGGCTTGTCTGTGGCCATCAGTTTCTCTGACAACTCTCTCTCTCTCTCTCTCTCTCTCTCTATGCAGAATTCTTCTTTATGCCCTTTCATTCCTTTCTTTCCTCCCTCTCCCTAAATGATGGTGCCAATGACGATAAACTACAGTGCTTTTGTATGCATTATGTGCAAAGAGAAGTGATATTTTCCCAATGCACCTGCTTGCTCAAGCTCTCTTTTGCTCTCTCCCTTGACGATGCTATCGGTCAAAGGGCGATCAATTGCAAGTGCATAAGCTTTATTTGCACCCCTGAGTGGTATTGCCCCTTGTACCAACGACTTGAAGCTACTAGCCACCAGGGTAAGAGGCGAAGAAGGCGTTTACCAATTCCGTCACAGTAAGGTGTTTTTCAAGTGCCAAGATGCCTCAGTCTGCACAATATCCCGAGCCACTTTGGAAGTATATTGTAGAAAAGGGCAGCTTTGCCAAAGGACGCAGCAAGAAGTGGTTGTGCTTTTTTTGTGGATGTGAAAGTTGTGGCTCATACTCTCGTGTGCGTGCCCATCTTCTAGGAATAAAGAACATGGGTGTCCTCCATATTTCACACGCATGGTAAGTGCAATTGCTTCATTTGGAAGGGGATATAAACATCCAAACTATGAGAAGCTCCATACGTCTCTTTTGGACAAGGAGAGAGCAAGAGTGTCAAGGAGCCTATCCACGGTTGGATCTACTTGGCCATACTATGGATGCTCTATTGTTTCTAATGGCTGGACCGACATTGCAAGGAGACCTCTTCTAAACATTATGGTTTGCAGTGGACGAGGAATCGTATTCAAGCGATCCATAGATACCAGTGGAGATGCGAAAACAGGAGAATACATTGCCACTGCATTAAAAGAGACTACCTTGGAGGTGGGTGCTGAACATGTAGTTGAAGTTGTTACTGATAATGCCTCGAACTGCAAGCTAGCTGGTCATCTTGTGGAGCAAGAGTTCAAACATGACTTTTGGACCACGTGTGCTGCCTTGGCATGGATGGAGCTGGCAATCTGTCATGGCAAGGAAGTGCAGCAATTCATCTCCAATCATGAAGCACCGAGCTCGGGCTATGTTGTCTAAATTTTCAAAATTGAAGTTGTTGAAGCCCGGTGATTCGCATCAAACTTCATCATGCTCCACAAAAGTAAAGGTAGGCTTGAAGCAGATGAAGCCTTGAAGATTCAAAACACCATATTGTCAACCTCGTTTTGGGAGGAAGTGGAGAAGTTTGTGAGGGTGTGCTGGCCTATCATGCGCATGTTATGATTGGTGGACAAGGATGATGCATGTCTTGGTGTGATCTATGAAGGTATTGATCAAATGCTTGAGAATATAAAAGAGGTCCTAGCTAGAGAAAGCAATGGAGACACAATGTATGAAGAAATAAGAGAAATTGCAGAAGTGAGATGGAATATGCTTCATTCTCCTCTCCATGCCACAGCCTTTCTTCTCAATCCAAAATGGTTTGGTAAGAATCCACAACAAGATGCTGAAGTGATGAGAGGTTGGAGGCAGACTCTTGATAGCGTGGGAAAGGATGCTGCAGAGAGGACTTTGATGAAGGATCAATTGTCAATGTATCTTGGCCAAGTCTTTCTCCAGTTGCTTGGTGGGAGGACTATGGTTCAGATACCCCTCAATTGCAAAAGTTGGCAATCAGGCTCCTCTCATAAGTATCAAGTTCCTCTGCAGAAGAGCAGGATTGGCCACCTATGGGTTCATCCATTCACTCAAACATAATCGGCTTGCCCATAAGATGGCAGAGAATCTTTTGTATGTGCACAGCAACCTTAGGCTTCTTTCTAGGAGTGATCCATCGTATAAGTCTAGCCCTTCTCAGCAATGGGATGTTCATGAGGAGGAAGAGGAAGATGGTGCACTTTCCATGTAATCTTCATTTTCTTAGTGATGTTGTAATGTGTATGTGCATTGTGCACATTTTATTTAAATGCTGGACTTAATGGAACATGTGATGTAGCTGGAATTGTGTCTGCATATGTTGCTGTAATTGCTGCAGAATTCCAAGTGATATCTTGTTCTAATTGCTGCGAATTTCCTGAGTAATTCTGTGTGGGATGTTGCTGTATTTGTTGTTATTACTTCAGAATTCCTAGCTGTTATTACTTCAAAACTCCTAAAGTAATATGTGTGGGATGTTAATGATATTACAGGTTGTTATAACTTCAGAATTCCTAAAGGTATATGGGTTCACAAGTTTTCTTTACTTAGTTTTTACTTCAGAATTCCTAAAGTTATATGTCTGTGGGACGCCTCTGTAATCACAGAATGTTATTACTTCGGAATTCCTAAAGGTATATGGTTTCACAAGTATTCTTTACTGCCGTTTCCTATCAATTGAATAGGTGTTTTGGAAACGTTTCAAACCTTGGACGTTTCATGCAACTTAGAGTGGTAGATATGATACACCTACAACTTGCTATGGTTCAATCCTTAAAGCTAGAAAAGAGATGCTCGCCATATTCCATAGCTATTTTGGGTATGGTTTTTTTTTAATTTTTGCGATGTGCCTAGCAAGGGGTTCGACAAGGTTGATACCTTCAATCCAAATGAAACATCATCCTAGCATGGCCTGTTTCTGCTTTATTACAAGCAGTAAGTGTCTGAGGGGAAAAAAGTGTTCCATTTTATGTTGTGATGAGGAATAAAAATACCACTAGATAGGCCCTTGCATAGAATTAGTTAGCTGGATCATATGGCTCTCAAGCCAAGTCTGGTGTGTAATGAATGAGACTTTGGGGCAGTGAATGTCGACTCTCTTGTTCCAAAAGTGGCAGCTCTGAGAAAATCTGTACACTAGTTATAGAAATGGTACATGAAACAGAGAACGTGGCAGCTCCAACAGACATGCTACATCCCCAACCTTTCAGATGATCTTGTAAGGCACATCTTACTTGGAGACCAGCTCTGTAAACGTGTTCCCTTTCCAGAAGGCATACCTAGCTTGTGCACTGCTCTATCATCATGTATCTTCTATACCTACCTCTTTTTAGCTTGGTTAGGGTATCCTATTTTTGGTACCTATATGTGCTATAGCTGAAGGGTTTCACACAATTTGACCCAAGAACTCTGTGTCAGGGGAGGAACGACATAGATACACCTCCACCCCTCTATCATCTAAGAGACTATATCCATCTAGGGGTTAATGGGTTAAAGTGTTGGTTTTTGTTTAATTAATGTGTAGGACATGAAAGAGTGCAAAAAGGCTCATAATTGATGGGGCAAGTGCCAAAAAACAAGTCCCACAAGGAAAAATGCGCCAAGAGCTCAGTGCCCATTAATGAGCCCCCCCCCCCCCCCCCCCCCCGGGTTCTAAAAAGGCTATTAAAGCCGCCAAGAAGTGGTCAAAAGTAGAAAAGCTAAGCTTTTTGTAAAAAGTACCTTTAGAAAGCAGGTTTAGCTTTTTGCTGGGCCAAGTCTCTAAAAAAAGAGCTCAGAGCTCCAAGGTCATTCAAGAGTTGTACTCAGCTTCATGCTCTTCTCAGAGCCAGTTGTAGAAAGTTATTTTCTATTGTAATAAAGACCTTTGGGGGAGGGGGGCAGCCTTCTTTCTGGCCCCTCATCCTGTGTATTGCCTTTTTCTCTCTTCCCCCACTCCTTCCTTGCTAAGAATCCCTTCTACTGTCTCTACAAGTCTTCCCAACCGCTGTGCAACTGATTCCAGCACCAGATCCCCTTTTCCCTTTGCACATGCGAGCTGTTAGAGAGTTCTGCTGCAAATTGTATTCCAGCCACCAAGGGGAAAGCTACTTGCTGCGATTTGGATTTCCAGCCCTCCAAACTGCCCTAGGCCTGCTGGGAATTGTTCCAGGAGGAGACTTCCCTGCTGCGATGTGCCCAATAGCCCTCTAGAGGCTGCAAATTTATTGCACGTAGGGTTTTTGAAGCCTCTGAAACTGTTTTCAGTGGTATCAGAGCCTAGGTTTGCTGTCTTGTTTGCCAACAATGATCCCAGGAGGGCCCAACACATCTAACATTCGAAGGGGGGTTGCAGTTATTCAGCACCAGGCAAGTTTATCCACGAGCAGCCCCAGCGGTGGCCTTGGAGGAAGGCAATTCAGCCACCAGACGACCTAGTATGAGACATCTTATTGGACTTGATGAAGATCTCAATGTAGAACTCATGCAGGAAAGAATCTAGGAGTACCAGTCCCTGAGCGAACACCTCTATTCCATCACTTGTTTGAGGAGATGATGACTAGCAAGGTTCTTCTCCCCACAAAGAAGAAATTGCTCATAAGCCTTCTCCAGTTTCTAAAGAATCTCCTAGGCAACACCAAACTTTAGGAAAGTGTTCCCAAAGTTCTCCTTCAATTCAAAAATATTCTGATTCAAAGAAAAGGAGTCCAAACCCCAATACAAGATGGAGCAGAAAGCACGGACGGAGATCTCCAAGCTCTAGTCCATCTTCTTCCAGTTCTTCTTCGTCTGAGTCCTCTTCTACATCCAGAAGTGTTCAACTCGTGGACATAAAAGGAGACCAGATCTAGGAAAAGGGACGTTAAAGAAGGAGGTACCTCTCATGAGGTAAAGTGAGAGACCTAAATGCTTTGATTCTATTCCCTCCAGAAGCTACTGACAATTTTATCTCAGAAGACCTAGCTTTGAGGCTAGGAATTAAGATTGAAGAATTGTGACCATCCCTAGATGTAGAGCATGTTTTGAAGGGGATCCAGTTAAAGTCACTCCATTGATTAACCGGAAAGCTTAGAATTCATATGCAGGATTATGTGGACCACGAGGAGTTTTATGTTTCATCCCTCAAGCATTATGATGTAATTCACTATTCACATACAAATACACACACACGCGCCCGCGCACGCACGCATGCATGTGTGTGTGTGGATAGAGAAAGAAAGAAAGTTTATTAAAAGTCTTTGAAAGACCAAAGGGTGGAGCCTCTAATCAAGCATTAACACCCACGACGAATACCACATAGCCATAGTCATAGAAACACCAATACATAAGAATCTCTGAAGCCCATGGATAGGATGGAAGCTACGATGTGGCTGTGATGATTATCTAGAAGCTGGTGGAGGAGTCAAGCCTGAGAGGGAGCCTGGCAATGTATGAGCCTCGACGCTAGCGTCAGAAAATTGCCACTATCACCCTTGTTAGCCGTGCCTTTGAATTAGTAAGCATGGAAGAAAAGCCTCCAAGTCTGCTGGCGAGTCTGTTGTGTCTCTCACTATGGTCCTAAACCATCACTAAAGAGAAAACGATAGCGACCTCAAATCTCATAGTATACAGGGCATCTAGAAGTGAAGTCCTCTTTTGACTCGACTGCTTGCTGATCGCTTTTAGTACAATGCGACCCTCTCTAGGCATGCCCTCAGCCTGCCTACTCTCAATACAAAGGTGGTGTAATGAGACACAAAATGGATCGATTTCCTTAAGTGGGGGGAGAGGTGCATCTAGATAGTATCATGCATTATAGATATGGAGGGCAGTACTCCACGCCTTTTATACAAGTACATGGACAGATCTCAGCAAGCAAGACCACTTGAGAGGAGAGTTGTAAGTCTCACTAAGAATCTAACTTCTAAGATTAATATCCTTGCCGCTTGTGTTTTTAATTCACTCAAAGACATTGGTCAGAGGTCTCACGTCTTGACTCTTGACTCTTGTTTTTTGTCCATTGTCATCTTATGGTTTGATCTCTAAAGGCTTGATTAAATCAAGGTTGTGTGGAATCGCCCATGGGATTGGTTTCACAGACTAATTCATGAGGTAGCACATGTATTGCATACCTTAAGGTGAGCTTGGAAGTATTTCTGATCTATGAATCTCACTAATGTATCATGTGTGCGGAGTGAAGATATATCTTTCAAGATTTTATAATGTTTTCATTAATGATATATGTATGTATAAATATATATACATTACTAACCTTAAAAACCGAACTCCGTTTCCACCATTTCTTCCAGTGGCCAAGATGTCAAAACACTGTTTGGCGCTGCGCTCTGTTTCACCATTTCCAAAACTCCTCGGAACTATCTCTACACAGTCAATAATGACAAGAGCTTCAACTCAGCCTTAAAGGCTAGAAGCCGACTAGAGCTGCTCATTGGAAGACATTTCAGATTCTGCTAACTTGCAAAAAGCCTTTTGGAAGACACTCTAGAAATCCCTCAGGAATAGAAAAATCAATCTTTTCTTTTGACTTTCTATCAATGGACTAATTGCAGTGAACTCAGGGAGATCCATGTTCGGGACAGGCTCTACTTGTATTATTGCCTTTCTATTGAAGAGTCTATTTAGCATTGCTTATGGGACTGCAGACATGCGAGGATCATATGGAAGATAATTGCTAGTATAATGAGCATCTTTATTCCTTCTCCCATTCTTCATGACCTGGGGCTCGATGGCTTGGGTCTCTCTCTCTTGAGGCCTCAAGCATTTTATGAGAGACATGACTCTTATCGGGCTCTCTTGGTTCGATGACATTTGGTTCAGTCATGCTCTCTACATGTCCTGGTTCTCCTTACAAACCTACACATGCCTCTGTGGATACTTCTTGGGAGATCCTCGCGAGCATATAAATGTGGTATATTTGGAGATTGCATATGCACAGAGGCCTTGAACGGTCCCCAGGTCAAACATTCACACACACTGGCGAATATTTCGATAGATACTCTACACACATTGACTGCCATTTGTTGAGCATACAGGGGTCTTCCAGGCAGCTTCTACCACAACTGTTTTCCTTAAGAAGTGGAGTGGCTCCCCAAATTTGTTGTCATCCTCTGCAACTTTGAGGTGGCACTTTCAGCTTCAACTTTGAATTTTTATCTCTTTCTTGCATGTGCTTGGTTTTGCCCTTTTAGGGTGTTTTTTCTCATGACTTGCATGATGTACTTATGCCATGAATAAGGCTATTTTACCATATCTTGTGTTTTATTTTGGCATTTCTATCTTATGTACATACTTTCTCATAGGCCTTAACACATGGCCTCCAGACCATACAAACTTAGCTTAATCTATCCGTTTCATAGACAAGCATTAGCTAAATAACTCATTTTTCCAACATTCAACACCAAGCCTTATGCCCTTGCATTGCTGCAAACTAAACCTTGTGAAGCATCACGATAACTCATTTTTCCAACAATCAACACCAAGCCTTATGCCCTTGCATTGCTGCAAACTAAACCTTGTGAAGCATCAAGACAATGTCCAATCCTATGGCTGATATATAAGGGGATCATCCCTTTTCTCTCAAAATCCCACGAGTGGACTTTTTGGGGGAGAGAAGAAAGGTGGCTAGGAGGGGCCTTGTGCACATTCAGCCCTTGACACACAATACCCAACTATCTCGCCTACCCTTGAAGATGAAATGTGGTCCCTCAATCGTTCAATTGGTATCAGGGCCATAAAGGGCTTTGCTTGTCTACATGATATGACAAAAGCTCAAGGTGGCACACAGGGACTAATAGCACATCATGCAATGCACAATCGTAATTGGCGGCAATACAACATTCAATAGCGCAAGCGGTCACGGTCGGAGTGGCACCCCTTGGTGTTGTGTGGTAGAACTGTAAAAGAAAAATGTTTGACGGCATAAATTAATGGGGGCTACACCCAAATCCAAATATCTCGTGGTAGGCAGTTCACATCAATATGCAGCAGTACATTAACGTTGTCACAAATGGTGGTAAGGCCACAACTCACAAGAGGTCACAGAATGCAACATAGACCGGAGTGCACACATGTGTTTGCCTAGCAGACCTTGGCCGACCCACGGGCAGGGGGGGGGGCTGGATTGGTCTTCACCCTCATAGGCATACATATGTGGAGGGAAATAGGCCATGTGTGACGCATGGATAAGATAAAGCATGGAGCAATAGTATGGCCGAATAAGATGGTTTGTGTATAAAAGGCTTAATGCTCTCTCGAAACCCCTTGAGTTGACTTGCCACATGACCTTAGGCTTATCCTAGCGTGATGTTAAGACAAAGCATGTGACATCTACTTTGGGCCAATAAATTGGTCAATATATGAAAGGCTTAAGGACCTCTCTCAAAATCCCTGGAGTGGACTTGCCCCATGACCCTTGGGACCTTCAATGTTCCTCAATTACTTTATAATTGCCTCATGTTCTATTGCTATAGATTGCACACAGCATAGAGCAAGTTTGACTATTATGCAGAAACCATCCACCTCCTACCCACTTTCATAGTGCTGTAAAATCAAAGTTATACAAGCAACCATAAGATGCTACTTTTTTCCACTTTTACAGCTCAAGACCAACAAAGCAATAGAAATCATAACCAGGAAAATATTCATACAGGAAAGCATACCTGAAAATGACGATCCCTTCCTTGTTTAGCACTTCCCCCTGCCGAGTCTCCCTCGACAATAAAAATCTCTGCCAAATGACAACCATAGTGGAGACAAACACTGTATCTAGTTTTTACGAGACACAATGGGGCAACTTGGACCCATGAAAGAATCTAACTATGATGTACAAAAGACCAAACTTGCTGTCTCAATAATAACAAATGTGTTACATTTATTGTAAATGATTATGAACCTGCATCTCTTGGATCCGTGCAGCTACAATCAGCTAGCTTCCCAGGAAGGGTTGAAGACTTCAAAATAGTTTTTCTCCTAACAAGTTCTCTTGCTCGCTTGGCTGCCATGGCTGCCTGAAAAAATATGGACGTCAAGATTAGGAGTGAAACAACAAACTTGATTTGGTAGAAACGCTCATGAAGGTCATTCAAATAAAGGCATGCAAGTTAACCTCCAAACCATTGAAGGTAATTTAAAATCCTGATATTTCAACTTGATTATAGATTACATCGTTTTTACGATGCTATCTAGTTCATAGAGGTACCAATCTTTAGAGACTTAAATGAAACAAGCAACTTGAACAACTGAGTTTCAAAGGCGAGATTCCATCCTACCATGTTCAAGTGATCTCTAAGAAGAGACAACTACAAGCAATATTAAAACGTCAATTCTGCATTTCAATTATCGCACAGAAAGGTGATCTTGGTTCCCGGGAATATGGACATTATGAAGAAGTGTTTGATAACTTCTAGGTGCATGCTCCTCTACCAAGACACTTCAAAAGTTACACAAAAACAAATGACTGCTGAACACACTTTTTCGTTCTTAACCATAGACATGATATATGCACAGACATTGAAATGACTCATTCTGAAGATGCAACACACAAATATGCACAATGGTAACATCCCCCCTGGCTGAGCTCTTCAGACATATTGAATCCTTTTTCTTTGGCACGATTGCAAACAATCCTTGCTAGGCATTATCACTCGCACTCATTGAATCATTGCACAATGAGTTTTTCTCCTTTCCATTGCATTGTTCAGGCTGGCAAACCAGTCCTTTCTTGAAGCCATACACTCTGAGTTGTCTTCGTACAAACTCCAAACATTTTAGTGCCCTTTCGTGGACAACCAAGTGCACCTGAAAATAATTCGCCCTATACACAAAATATTGCAGCAAGTGGAGCATTATTAGTCCTTGTGTCCTTCAAAACACCAAATGTAGAGAGATGCCCTCTAAAACAGAATACACGAAATATATGCCATCACCACCCAAACTTTTCTACTATAGTCATCAATAAAAGTGACAAAATAATGACAGCCTCTAATAGATGCAGCTTTAGTAGTCCACACATTAAAGTGGATTAATTCCAATGGCCTCTTACTCTCTTGAACATGTCTAGGAAATGGTTTCCTTGCCTGTTTTCCAAATTGACAGGCTTCACATGCCTTATGCATTTTTGCAACCTTGAATTTAGGCAATCCTACAATAATATTTTGGGCCTGCATTAATTTAAGTCGATGTACATTAACATGACCAATGCGTTTATGCTAGATATCAATATCTGCAACTACACCGGTCCCATGTGCAAATATTGCTGCACTCAATTCAGGCATGTCCGCATCCAACGTAAACTTGATACTAGCTTGGCCTTGGCTACTACCATCCCTATACCAGACTATTCCCAAAGTCCAAAACCATCCATAAACGCAGTTTACCTAGCCAGATCATTCAATCGTGAGGGTAAAGCCATGGTTGGTACATCAACCAGAACATAACAATAGTATTAGCTGCTGCTGCTTCTAAATGTCATGCAAACGAACCTCGATACATCATGTGCTCTTCGGTTCAAACTTAAGTGTTTGGACTTGATTTGAGAAAATTGAACCACAATTATTCACTTAAAAAATGTATCTGCATCATGTTCTTTAAACTTAAAATGTATCCACATCATGTTATTCAATTCATTTACTACATATAATGACACGTTACCTTTATTTTGGCTTCTTATGTGTGCTTGCTTCATGCTAACTGTTACGCTCAAGTTGAGGTAACATGACCTCGGAAGGGTCAGTCGACATTTTCCTTTAAAGGATCAATGTTTATATTATATTTATTGGGCTTCATGTAAATTGGTCAAAAGGGTTAATGCCAAGGTCCTAGATGAGGGTGACAGGACACGGACTTGATGGGTCTAAGGCTATGCATCTTAAATGCATTGAATGTGTAATGTGCCTAGGGGCAATTGAAGTAATGGATATCCCAAGAGAGGGGTATATGGTGTATTTAAGAGGTACCCTAGAATGAGGACACGTGGCATACTAGATCCCATCTAGGGAATTGGGGCTTGGTGGATTTGCAAGCAGAAGTTTTCACGTGTGATTCAGATTGTGTGAGAGCTTGCTAACACCGAGATTTGGTTGGGAGGAAAGAAACGTGTGCCTGCACCGTGATTGATCGTAGATTTGGTTAATTGGAATGGCTTATACGTTAGTGAGCGTGTCACTAAAACATGATGTAAGTATTTCCTTTCCCAATCAATTAGGTACAGACTTGGATGGTGCATAATGCATAGAGTGGACTTGCATTGATGAAGTTCTTTAGACAGTACCCCTTTAGAGGAAAAGCTCAATTATATACTCTATTAGAGATGGAGTTTAACAAAGCTTGATTGGAAATCACTATGCAACTACAGACTTGTATCGTACCAAAGTTAAGCCTTGTGTGGGCTAACTTACATCTCAAAATTGGAAGATACACAAGATAAGACGGCAAACTAAATAGACCATACTATCAGCTTGAGTAGGTCTTACAAGAAAGTTTTATTGTCAGATCATAAAGTTTATTTAGACATACTTAAAGGTCAAATGTCCGATTTTGATAAGCAAAGATAGATAATGCAAACCCTAGCTTTTAGGACATTATTGATTAAATTATTTAATTAGCCTAACATTCCCTAGAGTGCCACATATCATCTTAGGACAAATTGATTGCATAGAAATAACCCCTGCTAGCTCCTTTGCCTCTCTCTCTCTCTCTCTCTCTCTCTCTCTCTCTCTCTCTCTCTCTCTGGGTGGATGTCGTCCGCCGTCAGCCATCACAGCCTCAGAGATCTACTGTATCAGCTACATTGGTCGAGTCACAGCAGAGGGCCACAAAGGCCCTCAACATTCGCATTCGTGGTATCTTGCCCTCGGCGACAGAGTCCACGATGACACAGGCTGTGACCTTTGTCTCTCAGACATTGGGAGTACAGGATCATGGCATAGTAGGAGCATATAGAGTCGGGAGGGATCCTACTAGAGAGCAGCCCCTCATTATCAGATTCAGAGATGCCCAGGCACGTCTAGCTGCCCTCAGGAGGAGAGGGACACTCAGAGACCACCCACAGATTTCCATGGACGAGGATCTGACTCAGATACAGGTTGAGGAGCGCAAGAGGCGCTCATGCCTCAGAGAGATGCAGCCCGAGCTCAGGGCAAGTGGGCAGTGATTAGGGATGGCAGACTCATCACAGGCACCTTGAGGCGTGCTCCCATAGTGCTTAGAGATGGCAGACCAGCAGATACAGCCCCACCTCCACCTCCACCTCCTGCCCCGTCCGCTTGACGGGACAGGGCCCATGGGACACACCACCCGTCAGATAGTCTACGCATCGCTGTATGGAACTGCAATGGTTCTTTTACAACACAACCAGGCAATCTACGGGGGGCATTCTTTGGGAGAGATATCATCTTTTTCACGGAGACACACGAGAGTCCAGAGAGACCTTTGCCACGAGTGACAGGGTATACATGGAGATCTGCCTTCAGGCAGCACGCCCGGACATTTGGAGTGAGAGGATCTGGAGGAGTGGCCATTTTGTACAGAGAGCATCTCGATCGGATCATCACAGTGGAGAGAGCAGATTCACATGCCCGATTCTTGTGGGTACGCATCTGCCGCAGGGCCCCTCAGCGAGATCTTTTTATTGCAGTTTGCTACTTCCCCCCGGCGCAGTCGATCTATTCTTCCACTGGACCAGGCCAATCCATATTTGAGGATCTCTCAGCGGACATTGCAGATTTTTCACGTCGCGGAGAAGTCATCCTTTTAGGAGACTTCAACGCGAGGACCTCAGACAGACAGGCCTTCACTTATGACTTCATGGAGGATCCGGTCATACTCCCAGCATTTCACGATGATAGCCTATGTCGGACTTCATCAGACTGCACAGTACAGCCCACAGATCAGGGACGTCAGCTACTGGAGCTCCTCACCTCGCACAGTATGGTCATTTATAACGGCTTGTCCAGGTGGCCACAGTCTTCCATGCCTACATTCTCTTCTGCTTCTGGGCGTGGTACTAGCGTGATCGACTACATCATAGGTCCCCCGACTCTAGTCCCTTCCATCCATAGCCTTACTGTTAGCCCCTTCATGCCCTCTGCCGACCATGCACTCATCCACTTTACTTTGACTCATGTCTCCCATGACCCACCTCCCCCTCGTTATCACGACCGCCAACCCTACTACGAGGTTCATTTCGACCACCAGTTCGATGATGTATATAGCCAGAACCTCAGCCGCCTACTCCGTCCTCATCTATTAGATGCTCTACCATCCACGCGGGACCGGTGGGAACTTGTACATACTTCACTCGTTTCTGCCGCTCACATGTCGTTCCCTGCCACATGTCATTCGTCTGGTCCCCCACCGGTTGGTCTTGTTCCTTGCAACGGTTGGTATGACGAGGAGTGTAAGGAACTCCGTAGGAAACTTAACCTTGAGACCAAGGAGAAGTCTCCCCTCCTTGCCGAAACCAAGAGAGACTACAAGTGGTTGGTTAGGCACAAGAAACGCCAATTTCTAGCCCGGAATGAGGAGGAGCTGAGAAGCTTGCTTTTCAACTGTGACTCCAAGGAATTCTGGAGAAAATTCCTCCGCTCGAAGTCTCAGAGCCCCCTCACAGATCCACGTGTCTGGTTTGCATATACTTCAGCTCTATACGATGTTCCAGATCAGCCAGATATCGATTTATCCCACTCCCCTAGGCCAGCTTCATCTAGTCTCTTCACACCGGAGAGTGTCCGTGCAGCAGTCCACCGATTGAAGAACGGGAGAGCTAAGGATCATGATGGATTGCAAGCGGAGTATGTAATCCATGGGATTGATACCTTAGCTTTTGTTCTGTCCCGTCTCTTCAATGAGTCTGTTTGTACAGGCCTACCACAGTCCTGGTTAGGCAATACCATAGTACCTATCCACAAGTCGGGGGACCCTATGGAGCCGTCGAATTACAAGACCATCATGATTGGCCACGTTATGGCCAAGATCTATGCATCAGTTTTGGAAAGCCGTATAAATGACCATGCCGAGACGACAGAACTCAGAGCCAAAGGACAGGCTGGATTTCGCAGGGATCATTCGACGCTTGACCACATTCTCACACTCAGGGCACTAGTAGAGGAGGCGAAGTCACGAAGGCAACGGCTTTATTGTTGCTTCGTGGACTTCAGGAAGGCATTTGATACAGTTCCGCGATTCAGATTGTTTCAGAGGATTCGCGAGATGGGCTTCAGTGGAGAAACACAGTGGGCTATCATGGCTTTGTATGAGAGGGTCACTGGTCGGGTTCGGACACGCGGACACGTGAGGGGCTCTCAGAGGAGGTATGCAGCACGATTGGGGTAAAGCAGGGTTGCCCGCTCTCTCCTACTCTCTTTGGACTATATATTGATGAGCTAGAGATGTTCGTACAGATGACAGGCAGTGTGGGCTCTACTCTCTCAGGATCCTCCATTCCTATCCTCCTGTATGCGGACGATGTGGTTCTCATTTCCTCTACTGCTCAGGGCCTCCAGGCACATATTGAGGCACTCCACAGGTTTTGCCAGGACAGGGGATTGACCGTAAACCTTGGCAAGACCAAGGTTATGGTTTTCAACACCTCTGATCGTATCTACAGCACGGATGAGTTTTGCTTCACTTATGACGGACAGCCCATCGAGCTTGTTAGAGAGTACACTTATTTGGGGGCAGTTCTCAGGGGACAGATCTTTACCATGACATATGCAGCACGAGATAGGATTAGTAAAGGGTATGCTTCGTTGGCTCATCTTGAGCGTCAGTGTTTTCAGTCCCACTTTCAGCATCCCGATACGAAATCCCTGCTATTTGACACATTGGTGAGACCAGCTGCGATGTATGCAGCTCCTTTCTGGGCAGGAGACCTTGGCGCTGCAGATTGGAGACGAGTAGAGAGGTTACAGATCATCATGTTCTCTCGGCTCATTAGGGCCAAGGCTACAGTTCCGCACGAGATCATGCTAGCAGAGTTTGGAGCTACTCCCCTTGCATTGGATGCAGCGTTTCAGTCGGTCATGTATTTGCACAGGGTTAGGGAGTTTGGAGACTCAGCAGCAGGCAGAGCTCGGTTGCCATGGTTAGCACTTGCATCTTCTATGGAGTTGGCACGATCTGGGGCCCGATACTGCTGGTACTTCAGACTCACTAGGTGGCTCACATCTCTTGGACTAGACATGCATAGACTGCCTCCCTTCCGATACAGCATAGATGCCCCTCATCTCGAGTTGACTCGCCACGAGCTTAGTCAGGTCACGAGAGCAGACCTGCTGCAGCTTCATACGTACCGCACTTGGATTTATCCCACGCAGCTTCCGACGAAGATGGCCACATATCGTGACCACTTCGGATCTCAGAGGATGGATTTGTCATTCCACCAGGCTACACAGGTATCCACATGTCCCACTCACTGAGGATTGCCCTTCGCCAGCTTAGAGTCTCTTCGCATCAGCTCGAGATAGAGGCTGGTAGGATGCAACGCATGGAGGATGGACGGCGTCCAGGCCGAGAGACCAGGATCTGCCCTTGTTGCACCATGGGAGAGGTGGAGTCAGAGGACCACTTCATTTGCAGATGCCCGCTATATTATGAGATCAGAGGGAGATTCCACTGTCTCTTCACGGATGGCTTTGGACCTCTCTCACGAGTGATGGATTATGAGGATCAGCATTGCCTAGCTCTTTATGTCAGGGAGGCCACTATGCTTCGACGACACTACCTCAGAGACCATCAGCACAGACCGGAGCGTGATAGAGCTCAGCCCGATAGAGCTCAGACACACGCTATACCAGATGACAGGTATCAGGAGGAGCACGAGGAGGTCAGAGCTCACACAGGACACATGCCTCCACCCTGTGGATGTACATATGAGATGGTTTGTAGATGCCGCAGGATCTTGTTACATAGGGGACGTACTCGCCGCTTCATCTCCAGACGATCCAGGATGATGGCAGCTTTTCGGAGGAGACTTACTCATGGAGATCTCGCCCTACCAGCCGCTCACCTCACTTTTGCTCAGATTTGTACTCTCATAGCAGGAGGCAGAGTCGATGGACAGGATTTCCAGTATTATTTTGGTTCTCAGACTCCGTGATACATGGACTTGTATCTTTGCATTGACATATTGTACTCATCCCCCCATTTTGCACCCAGGGGCGGTTTCCTTGCATCTAGCTTACTTTGTATTTAGGCTCGGATTTGACATTATGTACTTTCACTTGCATTGTATTGCGTAGCACTTAGATGATATTCGACGATGCCTCTTCTTTGTGGCACGTTGATTTTGTGCTATCTTGTACGCAGAGTTCTTGATGTCCCATGGACAATAATACACTTTCTTTCTTTCTTTCTCTCTCTCTCTCTCAGAGCCCCCTCCCCGTCGCTCAGCCCCCTCCCCTTGTCCGTCGCTCAGCCCCCTCCCCTCGTCCGTCGCTCAGCCCCCCCCCTCCCCGTCGCTTAGCCCCCTCCCCTCGTCCGTCGCTCAGCCCCCTCCCCGTCGCTCAGCCCTTCTCCACTTCCTCTCCCCACTCTTGGCTGGGCTATACCCCAAGCCCAGCCAAGGGGTTAGTCCAGCCAAAAGGGGGATAGTCGATATGGCCAGCCCATCCTCCCCTCATCCCCCCAAGCTTTACTCCGCCATGGTAGCCACAACCCCTGCTCCCTTCGACAGGACGTACTCTAGGTATAAGATTCAACCTCCCCCGACACCGACCAAGCCGCAAGAGCAGATTTACCATCTCCAGCAAGAAGTGCGAGACCTGAGGTCCCAGCTCACCCAAGCCCTAGTTCGTATTGCAGCTTTGGAAGGCCCAGGGAAGCAGGAGATTATTGCAGCAGCCTTACAAACATGTAAAGCTAAGCCCCCAACATCACAGCTGATTTCCACGGTTAGAGAGCTTATCCAGATGAAAGTGATAGCTAAACCCAAGGTTGATATCCAAACAGAGATCCAAGAACATCACCTTCGGAAAGAGAATGCTATGAAGATTCGGATAGGGGGAATACCCGATTGGCAGCACGAGGATGACACTTTCGAGGAGGCAATCGACAGAATCAAGGCAGCAGTCCCGGCCATTGATTGGTCAGCAAGCCCAACAGATGACAAGAATGATGATGAAGAGGAGTCTTCCCCAGTTTATTTATCGCCTAGGAATGGACACGTTGTCATCACCTTCAACTTGAAGACACTCAGGAAGAGGATTCTACAACAATCTTATAAGCTGAAGGGGACAAAGATATGGATTGCTGAGGAGCTTACAAGAACCCAACTGAAGAACAAAGCTATCGAGCTTGCTAAGGTTCGGGCAGCCAGGGAAGCAGGAAAATGGGCAATATATCGTGATGGTCTTGCAGTGATTAGAGAATTTAAGACAAAATCTAAAGACCCTCAGTCTTAAACTAATGTAATGGCCACTCCATAGCCTAGTACTTAGTTCCTTTTATGTTTTATGTTCTATGTGTTTTGTTTTTTTGGAGGAATCTGATGATACTCCCAGGGAGGTTTTGCCTATGGCCCTTTCTGTACTGATGTATAAGCAGGTCTCTTTTGTCCCATAGACCTTTTTAGGTCTCTAGTGGACATTAATAAACTTTCTTTCTTTCTTTCTTTCTCACTTCCCTCCTTCGTGGCCCCTCTTCGATTGCTGTGGCCTGCTCCTCCCACAAGTCTATCATAAGGACTGTGGTGCAAGTCGGGAACTTGTGTTCGGCTTTCCCTGCCTTCTCGTAGCTAGGAGCTAGGGCTGTCTTAGGCACCCTAGCCCATCCCTCTCAACAGGCTCCGCATCTTCATGTTGGTGCATCGCCGCTGCCACCAAACAAAGGGCTCCTATGCCTGATTCGGGCCACCACTTTTGCTGGCTTGGCCCAATGTTGGGCAGACTTTACCTACCTAGGCTGTTTGTAGCTGCTAAGGAGGTGTGCTTTGCCCACCCCGGGCTCTTCACAACCTATTTGGGGCTATCCTTTGTTAATTCAGGCTAGCCTTATCCAGCCTAGCCTGATGACAGATGTCGATGCCCCCTCTCATTTAAACCTCACCTTCATCAACCCAACATGTAACCAACGTCAGAAGCAATCCCCCCCAGCCCTGCCCCCCCCGACAGGTTTTCTTTTTGGGACTAGCGATCCCTTTTCTTTCCTCGTCTTCTTTTCTTCACAAACTAGGAGGACCTCTTGGGATGGTCTTGTAGGCTAGTTTGTGTGCTAGTGTGCAGACACGCTAGAACATTAGCATGAAGTCAACCTTATAACTTCAATTTTGCCCCATGGGTTGACCAGCAGGCTAGGGCTTTAGAGTTAGCCCTCAAAGTGGTACACTTGAACTTTCTCTTTCATTCTTGTGCTGCTGCAATAACTTACACAGCTCGTTTTTCAGCTCTCTAGCTCAGTTTTTCTGCTCTTTTGCTTCCTAACAACCTAAAAGTGGTATTGGAGCTGTGTTCCAAACTTCCAGCAACTTTGGAGCCGTTTTGTTGCGAGAAAAGGAGTCAGCAACCTGTTTGTTGAGCTGCGACTTCATCGGTGATTCATTATGGAGCTGCCTGGGGCTCAATTGTTACAATTTTGGAGCCCAAACAGCTTGCACAACAGATTTCTGGAGGCACATTTGAGGCGACTTTTGCCAGTTGAATTTCACAGCTGTTCAGATCTACTACAAGGCAGTTTTGTGCATTGTTCAGGGCCAGCTTTCTGCAGAAACACATTTTGAAGTGGTTTGGTAGTAGTTTTTTCAGATTCTAAGCTTCTGCCTTAGTTTTGAGGTTAGGTTTAGCAGTTCAGGTCCACTATTTTATGTGATGAAGGGAATGCCATAGCGCTTGACAAATTCAAAACTCAAAATGTATACATGTAATTTATCTATCTCATCTATCTTGATTGCATTACCATAGTTGTGCTTCTTTTGTTATACACATGCACGCATGTGCACACACGAACACACCTATATGAATTTTGAGACATGCCAAAACTCATACTCTAGAAAATAAAACAAATAGTGAAAATTTACCCCACAACAGTCACATAAGGCTGAAAACCACAAACTTCATCATGCATAATAGGAACAAGCTATTATGACAACCCACCAACAACATCCCTGAATCAAATTAGAGCGTCTTGATACAAAGGTCCATGTTCAATGGACATTTTTGGGTGTTTGCATGCCAATTTCATGCCAACATTTTTCCATGTAGGGGTTTGAGGAGCTGCACTTGAATGTTTCAGCGTGGGTAAGATGTTTGGGTGACTTTTATTCTAGACTCACAAACTTGTACAAAATCTCTCTTTTTGCACGCTTTGTTGCCCAGTTTAAAGTGAACATAGATAGAACATTTAGTTTGCACTGAAGGCATATGGCCATTTGGAGTGAGATTTTCCGTTAAATTTCTTTGTGAATTAGATCAATTTAAAACTACAATTTAAGTGGACAATAATTTCAATGCAAATAATTGTAGACAAACAACACAAAATTTCCCGTTGGAAAGTTGAGACAATAGAAGGTACAAGATATACACTATTGACAGGACAATGAGAGGTCCCCTCCTCTATTGAGCTGAATACATAAAGTAAGATACAAAGTGGCCCCAAGTCAGGAAGAGGACAAAATTTCTCATCTAGTATGATTCAGGGAACAACTCCAAACTCTAATTTTTTTCACCAATAGAAGAGACCTGTAGGCATCTCCACAAAAGTTTGGAAATCGATGCATCATCATACGTGCAAATTGCAATTTAGTTTTTCAAGAATTAGGGCACTAGGTCCTATTCTAAACAAGCTGAGAATGACAATGATTCTAATATAGAAAGGTAGAGAATCGCAGAAGGATTTACACCAGTCTCTATGGATTAAGAATGAAAGTATAAAAATGATGGCAAAAGATGAAAATCTGCCTAAGAATGGTCTGTAAAGCAATAAAAAGGTTAAAATCAGTGACAATTGGTATGCACAATGAGAATGGGTTGTGAGGTGAACACATTGGAGTATTGGTGCACGAAATGGCCTTCAGATTGAGGAATTATGGCCAAAACTCAAAATTCAGACTACAAAGGTCATTTCAAAATAATCACGACTCATGACTGAGTTTGCCTTCCAGCTCCGGAGTGTCGACAGAGACTTTTTGCGCCATTTAAATAAGAGTCAAGAATGGCAGTTGAAATCTGTCCAATCATGTGGTTCAAAACTCCGACATTCTTTATTTGCCAATTTTTTTACCCCAAAACGGATGTGGCATGTTCTGTGATGGTGTTTCCAGACTCCTTGGATTTTCATAATCTTGATGTTTTTCATGTTCTTATCACTCATTGGCCTCTCAATTAGGTTTTCTCCTTGCTCATAGGCCTCTCAGCGGCATCGTCTACTATATATCAACAGCCTATGATTAGTCTCTTTGCCATGCTACTAAAAGTAAAATCATGTTATTTTCCTCTAACATCACATACAAAATGATACCTTCAAAGCTTGAATTGCCTTGGACAGGATTGTTTCTAACTCCTTTGGATGACACTCGAGATACTCTGTCAAACTCTCTTGCACCGTCTGCTCAACCACTTTTCTCACTTCTGGGTTACCCAACCTTGTCTGCATACATAGTACCAATCAATCAAACAAGCACATTCACGATTGCAACAAAACTTTTATCCTAGGATAAAAACTGATCCTCAAATTAAGATGCACAAACACACAGATAATCAAGAAGGACCTCCTGAATCTGCTAGACTTACCCAGTTACTAAACAATAAATATTATTTCTGAAATCATCTTGGGTATTTCTGTCTACTTAGAAAGATCAATAGACACTTCGTTCATAGATGCAAAATATGGTAATAAACAATGGACATAAAAATGCTCACGCTCGAATTTCCAGCAGGGAATTGTGTCTATGCATACGTAAATAAGTGTATATATATAAGTATTTCTGCATATATATGACACACATCTTACATTTGTTCACACATGTGAGTGTCTACCACCATCAAAGTATAAGCATGTGCATGCATGTATACACATGAGAAAGAAAGAAAGAAAGAAAGTTTTAAACTTCGGAAGACCAAAGGGTCATGAGACTAAAAGAGCCTGATACATCAGCTGAGGGGTGGACCACTAAGCAGGCATCAACATGCATGACGAATACAAAAGAAAATCCATAATCATCATCATAATGGCACCGATACATAGAGAGAAAACTCTCCAAACTCATGGAGAGGATAGAAAGTTGGCAACAGCGTCAACCCTTGATGCTTTGAAACGTGAAACCCAAAACATGGAAATTCTGAACTCAAATGTCCAAGCTCATTCTTGGTACACCATTTGATACACTTGCCCCTTGGTTGTTACACATATTTGGTGCACCTAAACCCCTATCCTTAGAACCACCTAGTCTACACCATTTCGCCCTCAGCAAGGACCTTGACATTGATTCCTTTAACCACATACTTGAAGCACAATGAAATATAATACAAAAGTTGGCCCTCTAAATGAAAATGTTCACTGACCCTTCCGAAGTCATGTTATCTCAGCTTTAGCGTAACATTGGTTTCTAGAGTAGTCCCCTAGACCCTAGTTATATCTCTTATTTAACATCTTGCCAAATGGCACCTCTTTGTGCATATGCTTGATACGCCAATTAGGCTGTCTTATGTGATCCATCTATCCATTCTCGATCTGGCTGAGGCTATGGCCCCCACACCAAGAATCTTAATAACCAAGTAATTACATCTTGCTAAATGGCACCTCTTTATGCATACACTTTATGCCCATTAGGCCGTCCTACGTGACCCATCTAACCATTCTTGATGCCCTAGGCCATGGCTCCCAAACCAAGAATCTTAATAACCAATCATTGACCGGATGTTCAATTGCAAACCCTAACATTAAAAAAAAACTTGGTTCACACAAATATATACATGTATGTAAATCGAAACATTTCACATTCTCTCTAAGACTACTACCAACTGATTCATCCAAGGTCACGTCACATTCTAATTGCAATGTAACCTTCCTTCCCACTTCAAAATCATTGTCCTCGATGATAGTGCTCTCCATATTTGGTACATGGACTCCCAAGTAGCCTCTAATAGAGATCCATGCCATGCAGCCAATACCGAGTGCATCTTTCGGTTTCCAACATTTGTGGTATACGGTATGTCTTGTTATTTTTTCTTGTCTATCTAAAATTCTTTCTGGTTCATGTTGCAAAGTAAGAGGTTCAATAAGTTAAACTAGGACTTCATTTCCAATGAGATTATCATTGTCATGACAAGAGAAATGATTATTTAGTTAATTAATAGTCATTAGAATCTTATAATTGTTAGGCACCGATTTGATGGTGCGGTTATATGTTTGTATTTATGATCGATCAAGCGGTGTAAATAGTACCACCAAAACTATGTAACATTGGCCAATGATTAGTAATAAAGATGTGCACACACATGTCTAGGTCCTAGGGGCAATAGGAAAGGGAAAGGGTACATTAGAGTACATTGAATGGTAGGTGCATGGGTCATAGGATAAGGGTAGGTGTAAATAGGAAGATGGAACTTGAGTGATCTCAAGGGACATTAATGAAAGGGTATCACCCTTTCATTGTGAATCTCACGTAGCATTCTCTCTACCATATTGCATTCATCCGCCATCTCTCTCGCACCTTGCATGTAGGTCGAAATAGAAACAAGTACTCTCACAAGGGCGCTTTTCCCCATCGGAGGACCAATTGGCATTCAAATTCTGCATGCATTGCACACATTTGCATTCTCGAAAAGTCTGGTTTTTCATATTTGGTATTAGAGCGACGACGGTTCACGAGCGGGACGAGAAGAGGGTGAGAGAGCAACGTGCAGAATCGTGGAAAGGAAAGAATGGAAGGGGAAGGGAGATATAACAATGAACTTATTCCTTTTCCTCCATTACCCCAAGGAGAGAGAGAAAGAACACCTTCACCCCCTCCTGAAGAGGATGGTTTAGGTGAGAGTTACACACATCTTGAGTATGATAACCCACAAATAGATTTACAGAAGTCTCTCCTTCAAGAACCTCTTGATAGGGAGTTCTCCTTTCGTAATGAAAGAAGAAATGAGACCAACTAAGAATAAAGTGATGAGTTTACGCCTTCAACTCAAAACCCAGCACACATGGATTATAATCCAAGTGCAAGAGGAAGAGAGGAGACTCCTGTTGATAAGCTGATTTTCCAGCTTAGCAATATGATTGAGCAGTCCATTATGACAAGATTAGTGGCTAAGAGGACTTTAAACTTTGGGGATGAAGAGTTGAGTACCCCTTCTAAGAGGTCCAAATTTCAACCGCGAGAGAGAATTGAGTTCCCCAAATATGATGGGGCAAGGGAGGCTGACAAAATACTCAATTGGATTCGCCATTTTGAGCTATACTTTGCCCATCAAGACAAGACCGAGCAAGAGAAGCTTGCTCTTGCCACATTGCATCTGCAGAAGGTTGCTCTAATGTGGTGGTCTTTGTCACAAATAGAAAAAGAGCCTATTCATGAATGGGCTAAGTTCGTGGAGCAACTGAAAGCCACTTCATGCCACCGAGGCATGAAGAGAACCTAACCTTTCGTTGGGAGAGGTTTAGGTAGTTCAATAATGAGAGTAATGCAGATTTTACAGCCACATTTTGGAAACTCTCTCTAGAGTTACCCGAAAAGAGTGAGGAAGATAGGAGAAAGAAGTATTTAGCAGCCTTAAGCCCAAAAGTAAGGTACGAGGTAGAAATGTTTAATCCGACCATAATTAAGGACCTCACTAAGCTGGCTGAAATAGCAGAAAGGAAATTGAATCCTTGTAAATCCTTCAATAAGGAGGGTGGGTCATCATCTAAGATCAACAACATACCCACTTTTAGGAAACCAAACCGGTTTAAGAGTAATAAAGGGAAGGGTAAAGCTCTTGTAAGGAATGTGAACAGCCAATCACGTCTTGGATGGGTGCCATTTCCTTCTATGATGGACGAAGAGAAGAGGAAGTTGATTAAGGAAGGAAAAATGTTTTGGGTGTAAGAAACATAAGCCGGGACACGTATGGCATAAGTGTCCCATTCTCTTGGCTAAGATTGCCAAGACGAATTTAGTAAAAGGGAAAGCCAAGAATGCTGTCCATTCAGCCAATACCTTTGGGCCTCATGATCTTTTTAAGGTGTATGGATTCGTGAATGGACAGAGAATAGTGGTTCTCCTAGACGATGGATGTAATTATGACTTAGTAAGTGATAGATTGGTAAAATTACTCCATCTTAAAGCAGAACCTATAAAAAACATGTCGCTCTCAGGAGCTTTTAGGAGACACAATGAAGAAGACACATCCATAGTACGGAATATTCCTTTTCGTATACAAAAATATAGAGATCGAAGGGATTTTCTAGTAGCTCCTTTACAAGACGTTGACATGATTCTAGGTAAACCATGGCGGTAACCCTGCTATTCATCCTCATACTCATCATTGTTTCTTTGTGCATAAGGGTGAAAACATAAGGATCGTAGGGGATTGGGACGTATATACGATTCCATTGATTACTCCTACGTAGGCGAAAAGATTGGTAAAAAGAGGGGTAGATTGTAATCTTGAGTATATACGGGATTAACGAGATCTTCATATCTCAAAAGAAGATCGGAAGAGAAATGAGTTCCTTAGAGCTTATGAGGATCGATTTTCAAGAGATGACTCATTCGAATTGCCTATGAAGAGAGAGATGATCATGCCATAGACTTAGAGCCAGGAGCTTCTCCTCCATGTAGAGCCCCATACAGGATGAACAGGATAGAAATGAAGGAGGTAGAAAAACAAATTGAAGATCTATTGTAAAAAGGCCTGATTCGACCAAGCAGTTCTCCATTTGGAGCACCTGTATTATTGGTCAAGAAGAAGGATGGATCATATCGTATGTGTATAGATTACCGTGCTTTGAATAAACTTATGATTAAGAACCGGTATTCGATTCCAAGAGTGGATGATTTATTGGATATGCTTAAAGGTGCTAAAGTTTTTAGCAAATTGGATTTGAAATTTGGTTATCATCAACTTCATACGAAAGCTGGGGATGAACATAAGACTGCTTTTCGCACTCTCACTAGACATTATGAGTTTTTGGTCATGCGTTTTGGCCTAACTAATGCTCCAGCCCACTTTTAGTAGGCTGATGAGAAGGGTTTTGCGACCCTACTTGGAAAGATTTATCATAGTCTTCTTTGACGACATTTTAGTTTTCAGCCAGAATGAGGAAGAGCATAAGGATCACCTTGCTAAGGTGATGGAGCTCCTAAGGAAGGATCGATTGTTCCTAAATACCAAGAAGAGTGAGTTCTTCAAGACAGAAATAGAGTATTTGGGACACATTGTGTCCGCTGAGGGAATTCGAGTTGACCCTAAAAAGGTCAAGGCCATAATTGAATGGTCAATACCCAAAAATATACATGAGCTGAGATCCTTCCTAGAGATGCGTAATTATTATCACAGATTCATTAAGAGTTTTGCACGTCTTGCTTCTCCACTAACAGATTTGTTGAAGAAGCATTCCTTGTATGAGTGGGGAGAGGTTCACCAAGTAGCTTTTGAGAAGCTTAAGAGAACATTGGTCACTACACTAGTGTTAACACTTCCGGACATGGACAAAGAGTTCTTTGTTGTATGTACGGATGCGAGTGGTACCTCGATTGGGACAGTGTTGATGCAAGGAGGGCATCCCATTGCTTATGAGAGTAGAAAACTTCAAGGGGCTGAATTGAAATATATCACGTATGAGAAGGAGTTACTGGTAGTCATTCATGCTTTAAAGTTATGGAAGCATTATTTATATGGTTCTGCTTTCAAGATTAATACTGACCATCAAAGTATCAAGACTTGTTTTCTCAACCCATTGTTTCTTCAAGGCAAATCAAATGGGCTGAATATATTCAATCCTTTGGGCAACCAAATATTGAATATCAGCCAAGAAATGAGAATTTAGTAGCTGATGCTTTGAGTAGACGGCCCTAAGTGAATCACATTTCTGTGATTAAGGAGAAATCATTAGGAGCAAAGCTTATCCTTTAGATGAGGACTTTGCTGACATTTATGGAAAGATTCAGCATAATGAGGTCGGGGTTTTAGAGGCTTATTCCATCGTGGATGGATACTTATTTTTGGGACGTGCCATATGTGTACCCAAAACATTTCCGTATCTAGTCATGAGTGAGTTACATGCGAGTCCATATTCTAGACATAGAGGCATAAGAGGGACCATTGACAATATTGAGAGATACTTCCATTGGCCTAAACTTTGCAAAGAAGTTTCGAACTTTGTTCAACAATGTGACGTATGTCAGCGCATTAAATCTGACACAAGTAAGACTGCTGGTCTTTTGCAACCTTTGCCTATTCCCTCGGAAAGGTGGGAACACATTACAATGGATTTTGTGTCAGGTTTTCCCAAGGTTGGTCAGTTTGAGCAGATTTTCACTGTTATAGATAGGCTGAGTAAACAAGCTCATTTTATTCCCTGTAAAAAGGAGTTGTTTGCTCCTAAAACATCAAAGTTATTCATTAAGAAATCTTTAGGTTACATGGGTTACCAAAATCTATTGTATCCGATAATGATGGCTGTTTGAATAGCAACTTTTGGACAGCCTTATTAGAGAATCTCGGAACCAAACTAAAATTTACTACAGCCTTCCATCCTCAAGGAGATGGACAAAGTGAGAATGCCAATCAAACCATAATTACTTTACTTCGAGCTTACGTCCATGACCAACCTAGAAGGTGGCCAGAGTTCTTGCCCATGTTAGAGTTTGCTTACAATGACACTGTACATAGTTCCACCAAGAAAACCCCATTTGAAATCCTCTATGGGCAATGTTTACCCACTCCAATAACACACTTAGGGGAGCGAATTTTTGCTGCTGACCAGTTTGTTGAGGATATGTCATAGGTTATTCAGCAGGTAAATGAACATATTAAGAAGGCCCAGGTTCAACAATCCAAGGCAGCCAATAAAAAAGGAAAAGAAGTTTATTACAAGGAGGATGATTGGGTTTTACTGAAGATTGATAAAAGAAGAATCAAGTCAGTGAGAGGAAGTACAAAACATGTCAAGTTAGCACCGAAGTTTTATGGTCCATTTCAGATTTCAGCAGCTTTATATACAGAAGAAGGATCTAGAGCGTATGAGCTGAAATTTTACCAGCCCACTCGTGTATGAAGAATATCTTTCATTTGAGCAATTTGAAGAGATGCCATGGCGATACTTCTGCGTTTTTGGATACTCAGCATCAAGAAGAACCTGAACTTAAAGATGGGACTGAAGTTCTTACTTTGGAACAGATCGTGTACCATAAAGAGAAGAGTACTTGTGGAAAGAAGAGATATATGTATTTATTGAAGTTTAAAAACCAGCCAGCTAGTGATGCACAATGGATGGAAGAAGAGTCCTTTACAGATTTTCCACAGAGACTTGCAGATTATAAAGAGGCGATGCAATTGTGGAAGTAACAAGAGAAAGTGCACCTAAGAGGAAGAGAAGCAATAATCCAGAAGAGGACTTCTGCTCATTCAAGCAGGAGGGAGTGTCATGACAAGAGAAATGATTATTTAGTTAATTAATAGTCATTAGAACCTTATTATTATTTGGCGCCAATTTGATGGTGCAGTTATATGTTTGTATTTATGATAGATCAAGTGGTGTAAATAGTACCGCCAAAACTATGTAACATTGCCAATGATTAGTAATAAAGATGTGCACACACGTGTCTAGGTCCTAGGGGCAATAGGAAAGGGAAAGGGTGCATTAGAGTGCATTGAATGGTAGGTGCATGGGTCATAGGATAAGGGTAGGTATAAATGGGAAGATGAAACTTGAGTGATCTCAAGGGACATTAATGACAGGGTATCACACTTTCATTATGAATCTCACGTAGGATTCTCTCTACCACATTGCATTCATCCGTCATCTCTTTCCCACCTTGCATGAGGTGAAAATAGAAACAAGTACTCTCACGAGGGCACTTTTTCCCATCGGAGGGCCAATTGGCATTCAAATTCTGCATGCATTGCACACATTTGCATTCTCGAAAAGTCTGGTTTTTCACAATCATCATCTCCTAACTTTCTTTTAGCCTACTCACATGAAAAACTAGATGTACTCTACATCCCTCTAGTACGGCTAATTTGTCCACAATACCTAGGAGACTACTTTGAACATTTACATGTTTTAAGGAATACTAAAGATTCACGTACCCTGAGATAGAGTTTCTCATTTTCTTTAAACTCTGATCTTTTACAGAGGGGGTTCGCATAACTTGTTGCTCTATCCAGTGAAAAGAAAGATAACTTCTTGGGCCTAATGTTGTCTTCAGCTAATTTAAGCATTTGATTCATATCCTCAAGTTTTTTGCCAATTCTTCTTTTTTTGGAGTTAAAATCCATACACCATCATGAACATACTAAAACCTGTAGCCGATCCTTGTTACTGTTATATGCAAATTCTAATATGGACAAATACTATTCGCAATTAGTTTGTTGTTTACTTATATATGCTTGAAGCATATCCTTAATGACCTGATTGACTCTTTCGGTTAAATCATCACTCCGTGGATGGGTGCTCATACTCAAAGAAGTTTCCAACCTCATAAACACAGCCCCTCTAAAAATGACTATTGAATTTGCTATCCTCGTTACTAATAATACCGGCTATAGCCCCATACAATTTATAAATATAATCCACAAATAGCCCTAGCTAATTCTAGAGTTTTAACCTCTTCATTAGTTGGAATAACGTGAGCCATCTTGGTCAATTTATCCACAATTATCCACACAAAGTCACGTCTCCTCTGTGTCCTAGGTAATCCATTAATAACATCCATGGAGATGCTTTCCCATTTGCAAGATGGAATCTCCAATGGGTGTAGGAGACCTCTACCTTAAGGTGTTCAACCTTATTGACCTGGCATTTTTGGCACTTCAATACATAATCTTGGACGTCCTTATCTATTCCAAACCAAAAGAATTGCCTCTTTAGAAGCGCGTATGTCTTCTAAATTCTCAGGTGTCCAACACTCTGACTATCATGACACTCAAAAGGAATTTGGCGCCTAATGTCATTATTATCTGGGACACATACTCTACATTGTGTCCTTTATCACTAACCTGTGGTGTGTCACCATTTCCATAAGACTCCTCAGTGAAAGTTCCTTGAATAGTTGGATCCTTCTTCATAAATACTTTCCATATTTCAAAAAAGTGAGAATCAAACTCACATTTTTCTTTCAAGGACTTTAGGAAATCATTCTAAAATTGAGTAATACTCAATTCATTGCCATTGGTCGACCCTTTGTAAAAGTATTGCCTCAACAACGAAATCATTGGCATTTGTTTCAACCATGAATGGTTCATTGGGATCCACTACCTTTAAGACAAGAGCAGATGCTATAGCTACTTTAAACTTCACAAAGCTATTCTTTTGAGGTTCATCCCATATGAAGGAGCTTTCCTCCCCCGTCATCGGAATGCATAGTCTTGGATGAATCTCCTATAAAATCAGGACAAACCTAAGAAAGTCTTCAATTCTTGCAGGTTTGTAGGACGTGGCCATTCCAATATAGCCCTTACTGATGCCAAAGCATATCAAGGCAAAGAGATTTGGATGTTGCTGCTCCCCGCTCCTCCTGCTGCCCTCCCCTCGACTCCCCTCCTTGCTGCCTCCTCCCTCCCCTCCCTGCCTCCCTGCTACCCCTTCCTTTCCCCTCTCCTCCCCTCCCCTTCCCTTGCTGCTGCTCTCCCCTCAACTCCCCTTCTTTCGGCCTCCTCCCTCCCCTCCCTCCCTACCTGCTACCCCTTCCCTTCCCTTCTCCTCCCCTCCCCTTCCCCTGCTGCTGCGCTACCCCCTCCTGCGTTGCTGCTGCTCTACCCCCCCGCGCTGCTGCTGCGCTGCCCCCCTCGCCCGCACTGCTGCTGCTTGCACCCCCCCCTTCCCTCTCCTCATTTCCCCCCCTCCTTCTCTCCTCCCCTCCCTCTCTTCTCTTCACACCCCTGCTGTCCCTTTCCCTTCTCTCCCTTGCTGCCCTCCCTCTCACCCCTTCCAGCTCCCCCCTTTTTCAACCTCCCTCCTCCTTACTTGCTCTCTCTCCTCTCTCCCTTCTTCCTTCACCCTCTCCCTTCAGGTGTACCCCCATTCTTTGGGGGTCTCCTGGGCATCAGGAAAGCGGACGGAGTTATTTTTTCTGTGTTTGAGTCGACCTTCCCCACCTCGATTGACGAATGGACAACCATTCAGTCAATCCGTTACCGCACACACCGGCTGCGAGAACCGTCACATTTTCAAAAGACGAGCTGCAGCAGTTACAAAAGGACTTGGAGCATGAGTGTTCCACGACTCTCTTCGCACGCATCTTTGGTTCACACCCCTCCAAATCACAGGCTAGAAATTGGATGCTTGTGGCGCTTCCTCAGGAGCTCACCCCCCACCTTAAGGATGTTCGTTTGTTGGGACGAGGTTTCTTCCCCGAATGTCACGAGAGACTTGCTACAACCGGGTTTCTATTTCTCTTTCAACTGGGCTTTGACCCAGTTAAAGAGGACAAGCAGGGAGTTTCTGTTTTCATCAGGTTCCCTGGTCTCCCCTCAATTTATCACCGGCTTCTTTCAGTTATTGGCGAGGGGTTTGGTGTGGTAGCAGAGATCCCTCCTCTTCCTCGTGAGCCCTCTTCGGCTGTTGAGGCGGTCAGGATGGATGGGGTACCCAGGGTTAGGGTTATTGTCCAAGACCCTAATATTTCAGATGACCACATCATGCTACAGCGACCCGATGGGTCTTTCTTCCACCAGAGATTTGAGGTTGCAGGTCGGTAGGACCAGTGCAGGATTTGCAGATCCTTGGGGCTGCCAGAGATTGCCCAAAGAAGAAAAAGAGGCCCACAAAGCAACTAGCTCGTACTAGCTTATGACAGAGAGTAGAAGCAAGACCTACCACTCCACAGGCACCGCCTCAGACACGGGCTTCCCCCCCTCCTAGGGCTACTCGAGTCCCTCTTGCACCCCGCACCACCTCTGGCCCACGGTGGGTCCCAGTCGCGGTTAGGCCCTCTACTTCAGATCATACCTCCACCGCTTCGGAGGCTACCCCCTTGGAGCCTCGGGAGGCTAACGCCTTGGAGCCTAGTGGTCAGGAGCCTTCTTCCACTCCACCCTAGGATCAGGCTATACCTCCCTCAGCAGCCCAGGTTGTTGGCACCTCATCCGCAGCACTTCTTGATCAGGACGAAGTACAGGTGCCTCCTTTCATGGATAGAGGGAAGGGGGTCTTACATTCTCTCCTTGCTTCGGTAGAAATCCTTCGGACCCCCTCCCCAAGACTGGCTCAGCGGAACTCCTCTTCCGCTCTGAGGACCTCTCTAACCTCCCAGATGATGATTTTTGGAGAGCCAGTTATGGGCATCCCTTTTGAGAGATCTTTCTCTCTCTCACCTGTGGACTTTCCTCCCGTTGGACCTCGTGTGTATGGCAAGAGGTCAGCTCCAGTGGAAGGTTCTTTTTCTGCCACTAGGTCGGGTAAGGTATTCCAACCCACTTCCTCCCGCCGATGAGGATAGCCAGTTGGAATATACAGGGATTGGGCAGCATCCCTCATCGTTGTCGCAGACAACTGATTAGGAATCAGCTCCGTCCAAGTGTGTCAAGTGGGTTCCTTAGACATTCCTTTTCTTCAGGAACACAAATTGGATGTAAGAGATTGCTCAAAGTCAGGTGAGTTGCTTTCAGGCCGGACTTTTTGGCTTCCTGCCTTGGGAACCAGAGGAGGTACATGCATATCGGTTTCAGATTCTATTCTCCCTCTGGTCATTGGACACAGTACCATCACCCCCTCTAGGACCCAGTGGGTTTTATTTCTGATTGACGGACGTAAGGTTGGTTTCCTCAATCTCTACGCTCCGAACAACAGAGGGGACCATGTCCTGTTTTAAAAAGAGTTGCTCTCGTGGGCTGACATTGCAGATTCGTGGATTATTGGAGGTGACTTCAACATGGTTGAGGCACCATTTGATAAGCAAGGGGGCAGAGAAGGTGGTATTCATTCCCTTGAGAGAGCAGCTTGGGATGCCTTCTTGTTCAGGTTCAATGGCAGAGATGTTTGGTCAGATGATGCATTTCATATTCAGTCTCGGTCACTATTGTTTTCGTGGTCGAACCATAGGGTGCAGATGTCTATCCATGCTTGGATTGACAGATTCTATGTGGATGACTGAGCTTTGATAGAGGGGAGACAGTTTGCATTGCACCTGGTGTTTCCACTTCCGACCATTTTCCGGTAGTTTTGTCTATCTCAAAGCCCCATGTGAGAGGACGGTCTCACAATATCAGGATCCCTGATGCCTTATACACAAAGGAGACTCTCATAGAGGCAGTCTTGGAAATCTGGGTTTCTCACATGCAAGGGGGGTGGCCGGTCCTTCACATGTGGCCACATCACTTGCCAGTATCGACGACTTTTATCACTCTGTTGCTAGTGCTCGGCGAGGAGAGGTACTCAGGTGGGAGATTGGTATCTGCCGAACTAAGTTCTTTTGGCCACCACCTGGTTTGTGTGTTCTTGCTGGGATTGCATCACTCAGGTCATTAGACCAGTCAGGAATTTTCTATGGAGTGGACTTGATGGCACGGCAGATGTTGCAGCGAGGGTGGCCTGGGAGACCATTATTCTCCCTACATGTGAAGGGGGCCTTAATATCATTGACCCAGACTTGCAGTGCAGGGCATTGCACTCAGGTCATTAGACCAGTCAGGAATTTTCTATGGATTGGACTTGATGGCACGGCAGATGTTGCAGCGAGGGTGGCCTGGGAGACCATTATTCTCCCTACATGTGAAGGGGGCCTTAATATCATTGACCTGAACTTGCAGTGCAGAGCATTGCTCTGTAAGGTGGTGGTGAGGGGACTCATGTCTGGGCAGGAACCTTGGAAGGATTTCTTTTTTGGACGCATTCAGGCTTGCACACCTACCTTGGGAGGTGATTGGGTGGACAGCCCTCGCTGTATTTTTACTTCCGCCTCTCTCAGATCTCTTGCCTCTCCTCTCATGACTGCCATCCTCAAAGCTTGGGGGAGCTTCAGGAACACTCTTTGAAGGGTTCCGCCCTCTACCCTCGAAGAGATTGATAGGCAGCCAATCATTTGGAACGATAGTATACTTGATGAGCATGGCAGACCACTGGGCAGTTCCCATTACATGCAGTGATCTAGATGGGAGAGAGGCCTCGCCTACACACTAGGCACTTGGAAGGATTTTATCAGGCTACCTGAGGATCAGAGACTACAATCCGTGAGTCACCTCAGAGGGGTAGCACGCACGATTCAGCAGATAGATGCAGCCATCCCACTGGAATGGATAGTTGAGATGCCTATTACTTCCACCACTTGGATGGGAGCTTTTTCGAGGATAACAGTTCCTCTACACGTGATCGCTCTTCGAGGTCTCGGGGAAGATGCACTGGTCTTTGACGTTGGGGATGGTGGTATACTCTCTAGATCCACGGATGATATTCTTTTAGAGGTTGCCTTTCAGCCTGTCAGGATTGCTGGTTTTGTGGACCATGGAGCGGGCTTGCAGTGGTACTTAGACCCCGACCCTCTGCTCTTGGCCGTAGGATCCTCGAGGTTGTGGTTATATGGAGGTGCACCTATTAGGTGCTTGCAGCGGGACCCAGGAGAGTGGGAGTGGATAGTCCATGGGCACCGAGAGAGGGGGATTGCCTTCTTTCGTATCACGGTTGGTAATGCCAGGAGATTTCAGCTGAGTAGTAGGGGTTGGATTCCCTCCAGAGCCCCCGATTGGGACAGCTTCTTTATCACCGTAGATTTGCGTAGGAATTTTTGGAGGCGGCTCTGGAAATCCCTCAGAAATAGAAAGATCACTCTTTTCTTTTGGCTTTCTATTCATGGAGGGTTTGCAGTGAACCTGTGGAGATCACGATTTGGGGCTGATCCCACTTGCCCTCGCTGTCATTCTAAAGAGAAGTCAATGCGACATTGCCTTTGGGACTGCAGTCAGGCGAAGACTGTTTGGAAAGGGGTTGCTCGGATACTCAGCAATTTTCATACTTCCCCTTTCTTCATGACTTGGGGCTTGGTTGCATGGTTATCCCTTACTGGGCCCCAAGTGTTTTATGAGGGTGAGCCTTCTTCTTGGGCACTCTCGATCCGCCGGCAGGTGATAGAGCTCTACTCTCTTCAGGATATACCACTTACTCCCCTCAGAGCTTCACATGCTTTAGTGGACACCTCTTGGGAGATTTTGGCTAGCATTTCCTCTTGGCACATTTGGAGAGCCAAATGCACAGAGGCCTTGGATGGCACCCAGATACACCCATCACAAGTGTTCACGAGTATTTGGAGTGACATAGTTCACACTTCGATAGCCATATGGGCTAGCATGCAGGGCCCTTCACAGGTAGCCTCTTCTAGGAGGACTATATTTCTTCGAGTTTAGAGGGGTTCCCCTTTTTCTCAGAGGTTTCTACCGGATTGAGATGGCACTATCAGCCCCAATCTTTTCTTTTTGGCTCTTGAGCTTTTCATGCATTGCATGGTGTATCCCGTATGGAGCTTGCTCTAACGGTTTTCTTTAATACTTAATAGCACTCTCTTTTTGAAAAAAAAAAATATATATAGCCCTTACTTTTTTGAGATCCATATGAATCCCTTCTTAGGATATAATATGTTCCAATTCCTTCACTTCTTTTGCAAAGAATTCACATTTAGATTCTTTAGCAAAACGAGAATTTTCTCTAAGCAATTGGAACACTTTTCTTAAGTGTTCCAAATGCTTTTTCCTCATTTTACTATAGATGAGGATGTCATCTAAGAATACTACAACAAATTTTCCTAAATATGGCTTCAAGACACTGTTCATAAGTGTCGTTAAAGTTGCTAGAGCATTAGTTAAACCAAATGGCATCACTCTAAACTGATAATGTTCGTACCTCGAACAAAATGATGTCTTAGGGAAATCCTCTTCTCTAATTCGCACTTAGTGATACACCAATTTTAGTAAAAACTATTTTGCCCCTTGCAATTGATCAAAGAGCTCATCAATGAGGCATATGATACTTTTTTTTATTGTGATTTTATTTAAGGCTCGGTAGTCTATGCATAAACGCATAGTACCATCTTTTTTCTTTACCAAGTGACGACCAAGGTTCTTTCTTTACCACGTGACAACCAAGGTGAGTTACCAAGTTGAAGTTGGCCTTTCCTAAGGTATTCAATTAATTGTCTTTCGATCTCACGTTCTTCTATTCGACTAAGTGTATATGGTGGTTTACAAATAAGGGTAGATCTAGGCATTTTGACAGAACAGATGGTTATATAGCCTCGGGCATAACTTTCAATGGAGTTATTTAAATAACTCCATTATATTTGAATAAGATGGAACAGTCATCGAGAATCAGGGAGAACATGATGTACCCAACTCTTTCCTTATTTGTTCGATGGAATTGGAACGACTTCTAGAACAACAAGAATGTGAGGTGTCTCTCTGTGATATTACTTTTATTGGTGATATTATTTTTCCTATGTCTAAAAAGAATAAATTTTCTCTTGACGTTGTTAAAAAGTGTAAATCTTCTTTTGATGATTTGATGGTCGAGTTTAAATATATTTTTCCATGTGATTTGCCTGATAGGTTATCTCGAGACTCATAAATCGGATTCGATCATAAAGAAGAGAAATGATGATGTGTACAATCTACAACTCTTGAAAGAATAAAATATAAGATGATTAAAGAAAAGTTGTTGTGGGAGACAGCTTGGTGTTCTAATTTCCTACAAATTTAAAATGCCCAAGCCTCCTCATTGGTCTAGAGCCTAATCAAAGGTTAGATCCACGCTTACATGTCTAATCCAAGAGGCCCGTTTTAAGTCCAAATCTCCCCTAATGCCTATATAAGTTGCTTTTAATTGAATAAATTACTTTTTACAGTAAATGCGCAATTATTGCTGGTAGCTACACAACGGTATGTTGGTTAGAGATTAATATCTAGCTCAATTTTGACTCAAAGTACATTGAGTCAACCCCAAGCTGAAGGGTAGGGTGACCCTCCATGCTGGAGTAATGTCATGGTGTTCAATACCACTCTGACACATCATGGGGCGTTGTACTGATATTTAACTCAAGCTATCATTGAGAAGTTCATGCATCACAAAGATTGATAGTGAATAGATGGCGAGCTTTTCGATGGCCGCCGTGTGCAACAACCTACCCTCCAAGCAAGCAGTCGGCTGGAACTTGTACACCATTGCTAGAGCTCCTTAGTTGGCGGAAGCTCTAGAGCTTTGCCTTTGCAGGGCTCGGTGTGGACGTGTTTTCCAGCGCCTCGCTGAAGGTGCTGCTGGCAGTTTGTGCTTGCAGCGTTAGCAGTTCTGGCGCATCAGTTTCGCACCAGCTCCAGCTTGTGGTGCCTGGTTTTTTGGCCTGCTTCAGCGCAACACTCGTTTCCAGTGTCTTGGGAGTTGGGTCTGCTTTGGTGCTCTCCTGGACCAGGTGTTGTTCGAGCTGTTCTTGGGGAGTTCTCTGTATCTTGAACTCCAAGCTGTAAGGTCTGATTGGCAGCTTGGTAGTCTAGAGCTTTCGAGGCCTGGTTTTTCAGTGAAGTCTCGCCAAGGGTCGCTTGAAGTTTTGACCTCTTTTAGACCTCTTCCATCTCCAATCAGCAGGCACTTCTTTGGTGGCCCGAGATTCGGTGGTGTTTTTATTGCTGTTTTTTTAAGGAGCAGCCCAATGCAGACCTTGGTGCAGCTTTTGCTTCACAGCTCTAGCACTACTTGGAGATTCGAGCCTTTCTTCCTTTTTAGGCAGTGCAACTCTTTGTGTTTGTTTCTTGGGAGAACTGACCTTGACAGCGCCCTTGATCTGGCAAGAAGGGCTCACATGGCAGCACCTTCAACCCCCACTATGGTTAAGATTATGCTCTCTCCGAAAGACAAGCAACAGGTCAAGTGTGAAGTAGAGGCTTTGTAGGACAGGGCCCTAGTGGGTGGCATTGCTGGGCTCACCCCGTCAAGGAAACAGGTCACGGATTGCCTTCAGGCGAGCTTAGCCCTAGGGGCTGACCACATCCAGGAGGTCACGATCTATGGTAGAGGAGTCTTCCTCATGCAGCTGAACTCCCCCAACACCACGTCCTCCTTTGTTGAGCAGAGCCCTATCCTACTAGGCCCACATGTCGTCTACCTCCTTCCTTGGTACCATGGCTTCACAATCAAGGACATGGATTCGACTCATCATGTGCCATGATTCCCAGTGACGCTCCGCTTCCTGGGGCTTCCGAAGGAGTATATCCTTCCATAGAATTGTTTAGGCACACTTCTAGCATCTCCGCCACAGATAGCGGCTTCAGTAGTGGCAGACGAAGGGGTCCCCCACCTCTGGGTTATCGCAAAGCATCCAAAGTCCCTCCCGGAGGATATTCTCCTGGAGACCTTAGATGGAGGCGAGTTTAGACAGCATGTGGAGATCTCTAGCTTGCCCAGGTAGCGTCTTCGGTGTAGACAGATCGGTCACCTGGCACGGGACTGTTTGGTGGGCAAGGCCCCTCACCACAGACAGGAGCATAGGGAGGCTCAGCGCCGTCCGTCAACCAGGCCCCAGCAGCAAGCGAGGCAACAACAGACTCAGACACCTTGGGTCGAGCCCTCCCAAGGGACTTGGACCAAGGTGGAGAAAAAGAAGCCCTCCAAATCAGCTTGAAAAAACAAAAGAAGGAGAGCCAGACTTGAAGAGCGCAAGAAGGCGCAGACTTCTTCTTCCCAGGACATAGGGATGGGGAAGGGGAAGGTGCCAACAGAGTCCCTAGACGGACACAGATGGAGGAGGAGGAGACCTTTTTCGATCTCCCCTCAATTCTGCAGGTGACAGCAGAGCAGAGTACCTAGGTTCCCGTTCAACGGGAGTCTGGAGCCCCAATAGAGTCAGCTCCGGAGGTCCCTCCGCCTATCTCGAGGTCGCCCCCCTCCCCCCAGCTGCTGTTACCCTCACACCCCCCCCCCTCCGCCTCTCCTTCTCGCCTCCCCCCGCCCTTCCTCGTCTTGAACTCCTCCCCCCCACCCGCCTCCTGCCCTTACAACAGCCTCCTCCCCCCCACCCGCCTCTCGCCCTTCCTCATCTCGGCCTACGAGCAAGGGGGTGCTTGAGCACTCTTCGCCGCGGCCCGGCCCTAGTTCTGCCTCCTCACAGTCAGGGTCATCGGGGCCCTTTTCTCAGCTTCCAGGTCCTAAGCCCTGCCTTGGTCATCCTCTGCCTAGAGAGTTTTGGAGGCTAGGACCGTGGAACTACCTAGAGATTTTGGACAGATACCCGCTTGCTTTGGAGGTGTCAGTCTTGAATTTACAGCCCCGAAAAAGGGTCCATAGGAGTGTGTGGCTCTCGCACTCATCCCTTCTGGGGATTTCACTTCTTAGCTAGTGGGGAGGAGCAATGGACTCCCATGCTATTTGATCTGATGATGGGGCAACAGATGTTCAGCATGATGGAGGAGTGGCTAGGCCCGCAGGGGAGGGAATTGTGGGTCTCCCATGGGAAGACCGCCACTTTTCAGTTGGGTTTCTTTGCAAATAGACGGGACTTGGGAGTAGCTATTTGTGTGCTTCGCCTAGATCCTAAGGTTCAGCTTAAGCAAGCATCATACTGAATGCTACAGCAATGCACGGATAGGCTTGGAGTCGAGGCCTCCTTCTTGATGCAGTGGGCCATCAAGGTACGCATCGAGCCAATTACGCCACTAGTTCGACGCCGGGTAGATTTGGACTACTCCCCCCCCAAACCACTGGTGAAGTCACAGAAGTCAAAGGTTGTAGTGCAGGCTCCTTCACACAGGAGAGCCTATGGTGAGTTGGGACGTGCACGGGCGGACTCCACAATCAGGCACGTCAACAACCCTAGCACTTGTTACTTCGCCAAGAGTTACAGGGAGCAGTGGCTGGCAGGGCAATGGATTTCCTTTTGGTACATGAGCATATGTTTTCTGCCTCGGACATCAAACGTAGACACCACCTCCTTCCTTGGAGAGGCACGGAGATCTGGTCTCTCGCATTAGGAAGGAGTGGAGGGGTTTGCATTTCAGTCTCGCAGGCAGTTGCATCAGAGGTGTATGACCAGGGGGAGCTCATTAAAGGTAGAGTAGTCTGGATGGGATTACAGATGGGAGATTCTAGGATTGGGATCCTGAACATGTTTGCCCCAGCTTGTAGACAGCAACGTCCGGCCTTCTGGAGGTGCTTGATCGATTGTCTCTCGGATGTAGACTCGTGGATTGTTGGAGGGGACTTCAACAATCTTGGGTTTGGAGAAGACAAACAAGGGGGTGCTTCGTTCTCCGAGATGCCCGCGGCGAAGAAGAGTACTTGGGAGCAGTTTATCTTTTCGGTCTGGAGGGAGGCTGAGTTCTCCAACCCCTGGCAATCTTAGTTTCTCCTTTGGCCAGCACCAACATGATGGATTGCTTGAGAGGCTGGATAGGTTCTACGTTGGAGATTGAGCCATGCATAGAGGTGGTTCCACGGGCATTCTTGCAAGGACTACCCTCTCAGACCACTCGCCGATTGTGCTTCATTTGAAGTAGCCCTGTCGAGGGCTCCCACAGAGGGGGGTTCGCATCAAGGATGCGTTGATGCAGGAGGAGGAGGTGCAACAGGTCATATCGGAGATTTGGCAGCAGCCAGAGGACACGTCGAAGGGTGGCTGGGCATCTTGGACAGTCGAGGCGATTCAGAGGAGCAGTGAGAAGCTCCACACCCAGGCTCTCCGCCGTCGTTTTTCCCTTCACGAGAGAGAGAGAGAGCTTTGAGGCGTGACTTAGCCTCCATTGAGCGTCTCAGGGAGAAGGACACGGAGTCCCAGTGGCTTGCTGACAGATATGAGTGTGCACGTCTGGAGCTTCAGGACACGGAGTTGAGGAGGGTTGAGTATTCTTACCATTCTGCTCGAGCTCGTTGGGTACAGTAGGGCGATAGGATGAGCCGCCAGTTCTTTCAGGCCACGGGGCCTAGGTCGACAGGTGCCCAGTTGCAGAGACTGAGAGACGCTAGCAGCAGGGTGGTTTCGGACTCTCATGAGATTATAGAGTTGGCTTCGGATTTCTATTGACACCTTTTTGAGGCTGAGGAGGAGTCCCCCCAGGTGCGGAAGGCCCGCAAGGCGGTATGGGAGCATGTCCTAGCTGTGGTCTCTGAGGGCGTGCTCAGCCAGTTGGATTCTCCCTTCACAAATGACGAGATTCGGGAAGCTCTTAGGGCACTTCCAACTCAGAAGTGCCCAGGGGAGGATGGGCTGTTCCCGATCTTCTTCACGAGCTTCTGGCCCTTTGTGCGCACCCCCCTTCAGCTGGCCTTTCAGGAGATCTTTGACTCAGGCTGGCTAGAGGATGGTGGAGATAGAGGCAGCTATTCCAGAATCTTGGAGGGAGGGACTCCAGGTTTTCACTCTGGCAGACTGGCTAGGACAGTTCTCTAGGACGGGTGTACCTCTCTCTGCCCGTAGCCGCCAGCCCCACAAGCGCACGGTTCTATGATGTGGGACCGGGCGGACTACCGCAGCCTTGGATCACAGGGGATCAAGAGATGGACGAGGTGTTAGGCCAGGTGGGTTGACAGAGGATCAGAGTAGCGGGGTCAGAGCAAGTCTCTCAGAGAGAGTGGAAAAGGTGTCTTTCTTCTCATACACCACGCAGATAGGACGTCGCATCCAGATGGACGCAATGGCTTGGACCCCTTCGTAGGAGAGACACTTGAGTGCACAGCAAGTGCCCGAGGAGGTTAGATCTAGATTTTGGGCCCCACTTGTGGTCTAGCATGCGTCCACGGAAGATATCCTATTTCTTCTAGATGGTCGCACATGGTGGTCTCCCAATGGGCTCGTGGCTTGAGCAGATGCGGGTCGATGGCAGCTGCCACAGATGTACAGTCGGAGCTATGGAGACTATTCCTCACTGCTTATGGAGCTGCCTAGCAACTCAAAGGATCTGGCTCGGAGCGCTTCGGATTGTGGCACGGCTTCAAAGCACACAGAGAGATTTCACGTGGAGTATGGCAGCTTGGCTTACAGAGGGGGGCCACGCCTTCTCCATAGACACGGTCTCGCCAGCTTACCGAATACAGTGTCGGAGCATTCACACCATTGAGCTTCACTTGGCTACTCCCCCCCCTTCTCACCATCCCCCTCAATCGAGAGAGGATAGTGTCTGGGAGACGGCGGCCAGTTTCACCGCCTGGAACATTTGGGTGGCCCGTTGAAGTTGGATCATGGGCCAGCACCATGTTCCTCCGACGACTACGCTGGTTGCCATTTGGCAGGATATCATTTATACGCTGCGATCCATTTGGGAGCACATCGTTCTAGGTTCTCGAGCTACCGATGATAATCATCCAACACATCAATGGTCGCTTTTAAAAGGTGTTAGCTGTGATTGTAGTCCTACACTTGAAAATCGGTACTAGATCTCCATTAAGAGGAGAAGAGGGATGTGACACATGGCAAGCACATGGCAACCTCAATGATGGAGACCACTGGATCAATGGAAGATCCAAGGGCTTGCAATGACTATGCCTACTCCACCCACCCTCATAGACATGTGGTGCAATCCCGTAGTAGCCACATTGCCCCATGCTTTTAAAAGCCTTAGGCCATAGGCTAGTTTGCATCCATGTGTGGCAGCTGCCATCTTACATGCCCTTGATGAACCGGCTAGTGGGCGCGAAAATTTTAATTTTTGGCTATTGGATCTAAGGTGTATTCAATGGATGGGAATCAACATTGATCATGCGCCCTTGCACGGATATTTGAATCTATGGGCCCTTATTAATTGTGTAGCATGGACCATTGTATGAGATCTTAAATTTGATGGCTAGGGATAGGCATTAAATCAGTGTCATCGGATGATGGGAAAATGCATCCACAAAGAATGTTTGAAAACATTATTTTAAAATATTGACACAGTCCATCGCTCATCATTCGATCCTTTTTCCAACACCTCATTACGATAAGGATCAGCACAATCCTTATGCCAATGGAGAAAGAAATGGGTCTTGAGCCAAGATGGAAAGTAAACAAATCTTCAGCCTTCATGGTGCTAAGATCTGTAGGGCCACAACTATAACGTTGTTGCATGACGAAGGCATGGTCACTTGGCCCTAACTCATTAGCAAAGGCACCAAACCCTCTGCCCCAAAGAGATACTCCCCACGTCAGAGCATAAGATTCAAAGGTAATTGACACAGGAAAATGTCATTTACGAAAACACTCTAGTTCCAACGGGACACCAAGGTAAAATTACAAATCCTCTAGAAAGGGTATAGAGAGGAGGAGATTTCTCCCAGCTGGCCACTCCATGGTGGGGTGATCCCTCGTACAAGAGGCTGAGTAGAGAGCTGATCGAGTGGCCTATAATATCATACAATACCTCTCTCCAAAATGTAAGAAGGGGCCCAGTTCCCAAGTATTGAGAAAGTCATCCATCCTTCTTCTCATGCCGTCGGAGTCCAACTGTGATCGGTCCCATCACCCTCAGATTGTACGCACAATGCCCCGCCTAACACAAGATAGGGACTTTAAAAAAAAAGTTTCCAGGCATCTAAAGGATAACGGTAGCTGCCAGGAGTTTCCCTGACAATACTTTATACTATGCAAGAATTGTAGTTTTAAATGTACACTAATACATTTGATCTAGCTAGAGATTTTGTCCCTTCTCAACTTTAGTGTAAACTGTGAAATTCATAAAATATCATTCATAGTGCTGCTGATGGATAAATGGGCCCTTTTCAACCTCTATGGCTTTCTATCATCAATTAGCTGCTTTTTTACTTTCACAAGCAAAAAATTATAGCTACTACTAGTAGACATCTCAAATATCAAATTTTCTTATGAGTTCTTGAATATTGATTGCCCTTATAAGCTGCTTTCCTCTATCCACAAGAACAGGGAAAATAGGGAAAAGAAGAAAAACCCTATGATGGGCAAAACGAAACATAAGAAGCACCAAGAACCCAAGCACATAGCATGCATCTTACCTTTGTTTGACCCTCGAACTCAGGGTTTGGAACCTTTACAGAAACTATGCAAGTTAACCCTTCACGAGCATGCTCCCCACTAAGATTTTCATCCTTTTCCTACAAACAAGAATCCACGCATCAATGGAGAATCCTAACTGAGACAAGCTTGATTTTTAAAAGAAGAAACCCGTATGAGTTAGATGTACGCCTAGGGACAAACTAATTAAACATTTCATACAAAAAAACTGACATTTCAAACAGAAATTTCCACGATGGAACAATATCATCAAAGGCACCTTATTAAATCAATTTCTTCTTCATTCATAAGCCATCCAAACGATACTCTCTCGAGATTTCCAAGAGGCTTTAAAGACGAATAGAGAGAGTCATTTCGTGAGCCTGAAACTAGAAAAAAACATGTCTAAAAAGAGGAACCTCTTTGACAGCCCTAAAAACCAGGAAACAAATGTATGTTTTTTTGATCTGGTAAAGAGACATCTGACTGGGGCGCTCATTGTCGTGGATAGAGTGATCGGCAAGGAAAATAAGTGTCCGAGCATGCTCGGTCCATGTATCTAGGTTGATCATGGGTGAAAATGACTTTTCCTTCAGATTTGTTGCTCAAGCAAAGCTTGACTAAAACCACCGTTTGGAAGCGAATCAAACATCAGTAGCATGTGCCACTTTGTTAGCGAAAGGAGCATCAAGCGTTCCCTTGAACGAACTTGCACCAAAAGGATTAAAAATATTTATCATACAAGAGGCTTCAGAGGACAGTGCCTATGGGAGAAAATCTGATGGATTTGGGCGTGGTGGAAGGCTTGACGTGTGGCAATGTGTATAGCCTATCTGATGGAGGCATCTTTGGCTTTGACAAAAAAAGGTATTCAATGTTTGCAAGGAGGATGCATTAATTGGAGCTATACATTCTATCTAGCCCCCATGGGAAATTGAATCTGAATTTGCATTTTATGGGCAAAAGCGCGCGGACCAACGAAAGAAGGGAGAACCCTTTTTTACTCAAAAGCTAAAGATGCCTCCATCACATAGGCTTCACACATTGTTGCAAGCCAAGCCTTCCATCACACTCAAATCCATTATATACTCTGCCGTAGGCATGATCCTCCAAAGAAGCTAGTATGAGTGAAGATTGTAAATCCTTCAAATACAAGAGCTTAAGAAGAATGCATGGATTGGAATTACAAATGCAATCTAGAGAACAACAATGCCAAGATTTAAATTTATGCACTCAATGCAGCATGCATAGGGTGGAGACAAACAATCTCATATTGATATGATGCTTGAGGACATGAGCCGGTTCATTCACCATCCAGACCAGCATTGTGCTGCTCTTCTTGTATCTAAGGTCACCAAACATGGATCTAGACTCATGAGATCTAGAACTAGGCAAGGACCTTGTCAATCGGTGATCACAAACTTCTTCCCACGTTTAGCGATAATCTTAGTACAGGTTTTTGAGCCCAACCTTTAGAGACGTTACATCTACAGGAAATTGGACTCAAGACTAGTGAGCTCTCATGTGATCAAATGTGGAGAGATGACCTTTGGAATGTACAAGGCCCATCAACCAAATGCCTTCTTGCTCAGCCTAATCACAAATGAGCCCTAGCAATCGAGTGCCAACCATCCTGTTTGGTAGCTGGCAAATAGCCATGGGGTTCATTACCTAGGGGACAGGATGATGGTTGTGGAGGAGAAAGCCTCGTCAAAGAGTTTCGAGAGATTGGAGCAAGTATTTTCAAAAGATTTTTGCTTGAAGACATCATTATCCTTGGCTCTACCAATTGTAGTTTTTTAATGCCGTCTTTGAGGCATGATGTGGTGAAGAATGTAGAGATAGTACGTGGAGCCGATGGGGTGGCAAGGTCATACACATTGGGTATAGTCTAGTCAACAACCTTAAAAAGGGTGTCACCAACGAGTAGGACCTTGGATAGGCCATGGTGATTTCTTTCTAAGATTTACAGCCAATATGCTGTAAAGGATGCTTTATAGTTCCCCCTCTTGCACAAGAATCTATCAGGTCTCGTGTCTCACAAAGCATCATTACTCTCCAACCTATTTCTTACGAATGTCCTTATTTGATCTTGGAATGCCAAAGTTTCTTAAGCACTTTATTAAGAATTCTCACAAATAGACCCTCTAATGGCTTGGATGTAACTGTGTAAGAAAATGAGTGTTGTTTGCACTCACCCTTGTGGGTAACACGTGTGGCGCTCTCTTGGACATCCACATACAACATTATACATGATCATCTTATGAGTAGTGTATTTGAAATAGAAGCAAGAGGTCAAGAGAAAGAAGCTGAAATGAAATTGCAATAATAAGAATGAAAGATTACACTAGGTAGTCATAGAGACAAAACCCTAGGATGGATCCTAACAAGGGTTAAAACACGTATGGTGACTAACTCACCCACAAACTCAACCTCTAAATTGTTACATTGGCCACTGCCTTAGAGATAAATGTTTCTAACACCCACTTGCAGTGACGATGTCAAAATGTAACAAAGGAACAATATCAAACACCAAGTGGATATAGTGCAAAGCTTTGCGGAAAGCCTTAAGCTTTGGAAGAGGTAATGCTTTGGTGAAACGATCCACCACATTTTGTTGTGCAGGGAAGGCCAAGCTGATCTCCCTTGCATGTAGCCAGAACTTGACATAGTGATAATGTATCTCTATGTGTTTCGTGCATGCAGGAAACACATGATTTTGTGCCATGGCAATGACACTCTTACCTGTCAATGAGAATTGAAGTAGGCTCCTCCAATGACGCATGTGGATCTAACAACAGACACCTTATTCAAATACACTCCACTGTGGTTGTGAAAGTTGCCCGGTACTCAGCCTCACGGGATGAGGTATCAACCGTCAATTGTTTCTTGCTCAAACAAGAAAGTGTCTTCAAGAAGAAAACAAATTACTAGTAGCTGATTACATAGTGCCAAAATCACCAACCCAATCCGAATCTTTGTAAGCATGTACATGCAAGTTACCCCCCCTAGGAGATAACAAACCAAGAAACCGAGTACCTTGCAGGTATCTGAAGACACACTTCACAGCTTGTCAATGTGAAGTCTTAGGGCTGTGCATAATCTGCTCAGCTGAGATACTGCATACTGAATGTTTGGCCACGTATTACACAAGTAAATGAGGCATCTCATAGCCTGGCTGTAAATGGTGGCATCAAACAGTTCACTATCAGCATGCATGGGCAGCCTAAGGATTGGCTCCAAAGGAGTTGAGATTCACTTGCAATTCTGAAATCTAAAACGTTCAAGCAATTTCCCAAAGTACTTGGACTAGAGCAAGCCAATGCCTTTGTCATCTTTCACAAATTGAATGCCCAAGGAAAAATGTAGTAGCCCAAAATCAGACATTTCAAATTTTAACTACGATTCAGTCTTAAAATCTGCAATTCTTGCAGCATTTGTACCCATGAGCAGGAGTAAGTAAACATCGAGCGACTGCGTTCGAGCGAGCCCAGAGTTCGAGCGATGCTTGTGATGAACTTTTTATGAACCTATAGTAGCAATAGTTTTTTTACTAGAAATGGTTGAATCTACATGACCATATTAGAGATTGTTCTTACTTATTTTTCGTATGATTCTTGGCAACATACAAAGATAAAACCTACTATTGGGGATAACTGATAAGTCCATACAAGTTAGCAATGATTCAATGAATACCAAATGAAAACTTATTGGCAACATACCAAGAGAGAACCTATTATTTGATAAATAATAAATCCATGCAAGTTAGGAATCATTCAATAGATACAAAAGGGGAAATGTTGCAATGTCTACACCTCGAGGTAGTCACTCAAAATTATGTAAGGTAGCATGTGAGTTGAACGGGTTTCTTTATTTTGTGGACTTACATACAAACAAAAATAGTCCCATCCATGATATAGAAGCTCCTCCTATAAAAATCCTTCACAAAAAACTATTTGTAGCAGGGATGTTTTTATTGAAGCTATGCTCATATATTAATATAAAATCTTGGCGAAACTTTTCAAGCTCCTTTTTTTTTTGTTTCACAATATCAGTCGAATTTAGTACCTTTTAATATATTTTCTTTTAAACTTTGAAGAAAAAAATGTAAATCCTATTGGTCAAACTTTACTTTTTTTAACATAAAAGTTTCAAATCCTGGCAAATGTTTCCAACATTTATTTTTATTAGGGCATACATACTTTCGATGCCAATATAAAATTTTAGATTCATAACGAAACTAACTTGAAAAAATCATCCATGATTTGTAGCTCATCGATTTTTATGCTACCCATAGATATGATCCATTTTGTACACAAAATGATAACATGAATAAAATGTTTAAACTATGGAGCTAATAAATTATTGATCACCTTATGACCACGATGCTAACAAAATATGGATCACCTTCATATGTCCATGGCCATGTATATACCTGTGGGAGGGAGGGAGAGAACCAAGGACCCGAACTCTATATGAGAAAAATTTAAGAAAATATAAGAGTTTGATAAGGTTTAGCTCTGATGAAACAAAGATAAGTACAAACTTTTTAAAGTTGTAGAATTTAGACACTCTAACATGATAATTGGATTCATTCATATCATTTCGATTGTTTTGACTACAAACATGACCATATTTGGAGTTTGATTAACCAAGTTATGGCCCAAATAAAATTTGGCACAAGGAGCCTCCCAAGAGGCCGCGATATCGCAGCCTCTTAAGAGGCTCCTCCTCCCATTATCTTTTGCCTTGAAAATGGAAATTTCACAAGAAAAACACATACTCTAACCCCTTTCTTTGACCCCTCCTTCTTCCTTGACCCTTGCAAAAACATTGCAAAACATTTTTCATAAATTGTTGTTTGTATGTAAGGCAATTGATTCCTCACAATATCATGGATAGTACAACAACTGTAAAAGTAAGCAATGCATGCTACTTTTTGAACATAAATCATCACATTAGAATGTCAATTTTATGAAAGTCCTCGCTCGAACTGTCACCTCGCTCGAATGCAGTCGCTCGAATTCTGGTAATCCTCCATAAGCAGCAGTTCATCGCCATATAAAACAATAATGAGGAAATCACCTCCTCCTTTCTTGACTTAGAGGGTGCATTTTACATTTCCTGGCTAGTAAAAAAGGCTTGAATTTTTGCATACCAGGCTGTAGAAGCTCGTCCTAAACTTGCAAACCTTGCCAGCTATAAAAAAACCACTGACTTGAGAGACATAAACCTCCCTCAGGAGTTCCCCATTCAAGAATGCACTTTTAGTATCCAATTGATTGATATTCCATCCATAAAATGTACCTATAACAATCACACATGTGATGGTAGTTGTAGCATACTCTAACTCTAACTTACGAAACTCTCCTGCGTTAGCACAATCACGGGCGATGACCTTCGATTTTTCCTCCCAGCCAATTCTCAGGGACCTTGATGCGTCATATTACGTATATTTTTATTCGTTATTTTCCATCATCCTTATCCCTGAGACCCTCAATTCCCTAGATAGTTCTCCTTGCCAAATGTCAGCATTTTTGGCCTCTCCACTTGGTGCACCATTTTACCCCTCTCTTGGGGCACATTAAAATCCACTTGCCCCTTGGCATTATTGCACATTCAGGTGAACCTAGGCCTTAGCACTCAGAACTATCTAGTCAATGCCATTCCGCCCTCACCTAGGACCTTGGCAGTTACTTCTCTTGACCATTTTAATTACGCACATTAACTATTACAAAAGTTGGTCATCTAAGAGAAAATGCCCACCGATCTATCCGAGGTCATGCTATCTCGGATAGAGCATAACATTCCTTCCCTCTTCAAGCATCAGCGTCCTCGATGATGAAATCTGGGAACGCTCTCCGTAACTGGTATACGGACTCCCAGGTAGCTTCCGATAGAGGCTGACCATGCCATGCAATGCTCTGTAATCTATACAGAGGCGAAACGTATCATCCTTTTTCCTCATTAATATCACTGGCGAAGCAAAAGGTGAGAAACTTGGTTGAATCTGCCCCAACTTGAGGTATTCTTCCAGTTGCCTACGCACCTCCGCTTCTTCAGCAAAACTCATTCTATAGGGAGGTCTATTTACAGGTTCTGCCCCCAGGATCAGTTCAATCTTATGTTGAACTTTCCGCTCTGGAGGTAACCCATAAGGTAGTTCATCCCTAAAACATTCAGAGAACTCCTCTGTTATAAGATTAGCCAGCTTGGCCATCTCACCACTTTGCGTAACATCAGTGCTAGCTGAAGACTCATCCACCGACTCTACCGATGCTGTGCAAAGGAATAAAAAATCTACTTGAGCCTTTCTGATTTCCATCACGGAAACCAACGGTCCTTGAGGTATATCTTTTTCACCTCGCAGGACATAAAGCACATCATTCATCTTGAATTGATATACGTGCTTTTTCCAATCAATGGCTGGATTCTTCCTAGAATGCCATGCCATACCCAGGGCTATATCTGCATGAGCAAGCTTGGTCATTTCAAAATCAAGCTTCTCAGCATAGTCCTAAATCCGAAGCTCCAACTGGGTAACCCTTTGGTCCCATACTTCAGTTGAACTTCCATCGGCCATCCTGACTGTATACGCATAGTCAGATGGACTTGTCTTTAATTTCAGCCTCTTCACGAGCTTGGAGTTAATCACATTGTGAGTTGACGCCGAGTCAAACAACACAATGACATCATGACTGGCCACTTGCCCTTTCATTTTAATTAACTCCGTATCATTAAAGGCCGTATACCCCGTTGCTGCGGGCTTAGATAGGATGTTATCAGGTGCACTCGTCACTAACTTAGCAACAGATACACATAACAAACAAGGTACTAACCTCTGAGAAGGTCCCGCCAGTTGCATCTGCATATGTTCCGAACTTGGACTCTCCTGCATTTCTACGTCGCATTCAGATATTATCATATTAGCCGTGCGACGGTCTTTATTCAGTGGACAATCCTTCCACTGATGTCGCTGAAGGCAGCCGAAGCACAATCCTTCTTTTCTAGCTTTCTCTTTTTGTTCAGGGGTCAACAAGGACTTTGACCAAGCCCGGGCTGCCATTGGAGTTATTTTCCTTTTCACCCCAACGGTGGTACTTGCCTTTACTGGTCCCTCAACCGGCTTCACCTGCTTGGTTTGGCCACTTAGCTGCGAGACACTTGTCTTTGAAACCCATTTCCTCGGAAATCCTCCTTTTTTCGGGTACTCGTACTGAGTCCCTGCCTGCACAAATCCACCATATCTGCCTTTGGCATCCTCATAGTTTAGGGCTACTGCTATAGATTCATCTAATGTAGTCACATATTTAGCCCGAACTTCCATTTTGATTTTGTCGTTCAGTCCATAGATATAGTCTTTTAACTGAACCGACATAGGGAGAGGGTCTGTTATTTTCATGACACATTCCCTGAATTTGTCAGTGTACTCTGCCACTGACAGACTCCTCTGACGAAGATTTCTATAAGCATCCCAAGCTCGGGATTCTTCATCAGGTGGGAGAAAGTGTTTCTTGAATTCAGCTTTAAACCCTTCCCAGGTGGTTGGAGCAACTTGATCCTTTTGTTGCTTTATCCACCATCTGTCCGCTGCCTCAATAAACAGGTGTGTGGCCTCGCGGATTTTCTTTAGATCGGATCTAATCTCACAAATGGCGAAGGCTTCTTCCTACTTGTGTAACCAAACCTCGATCACATCAGAGCTGCGCTCGGTCATCCGACCAGCGTACTTCTCCGGTCTATAATTAGCGATATTAGGCACTTTGACCCTTGCGCGCTCTAAGGAATGTATACTAGGCTCTGGCTCTGCTGGAGCTTTGCCCTTATCAATCCTAGACGATCTAGCCGACAAGGCTTGCACCATCTCCCTAATCTCATTTTGACCAGCATTCACTTGAAGTTGTTGGTTCATAATCTGCTGTAAAGCATCCTCTAATATCGAAATCCTACCAATCAAAGTAGGTGCTGCCTGATGTGACATCTGTTGTGTAGACTGTACTCTAGACTCACTAGGATTCACTCTTGAATTCTGTCCTTCTGCTTCCATAGGTTCACAGTGGAAGATGGGGTTTTTTTTTTTTTTTTTCCTTCCTTTGTTGGGGGGTTTTTTTTTAATAATGATGGATTTCCCCCTTTTTTTTTTTATACACAGAAAAGATAAACGACAATCCCTGCTGTATAGAACGAATTAACTGCAACTCAGAATTTTTTTCGAAAGAGGAAAAAAATGCTTCCTGGATTCTCCAGTTCCAATTCCATTGTACAGACTTGCGTTTCCTGACTTCTTTACGTGGATTCCTGTTCTGATTTCTCCCAGAAGACCCCCTCCGTCACGAGCCTCGACACATCATGCTGGAATCATGTCTGTCGTCTATCACACTCCCTTCAGCCGCTTCTCAGTACCGATTCTGCTACACACGCCTGCGACTGTTTTCCCAAACGGACAAACGTAAGTGACTCCTTACGTGGCTGTCTTCTCGTTTCTCACAAGCGTGCACGTCCTGACGAAACACAGCCTTCGTGATTTTCTTCCGTCCGTTGCTTTGGAGATTCACGTCGCCGTCCACAATCGATCACACCATTCGATCCAGAATCGAACGTTGATGCATAGCGTCGTGATCCAATCAGCCTAATTATCTCGATTCAACCCCGTTTTACGTAGTCGACTATTTCCAACGCCAAACTTCCACGATTCGATACCAGATTTTCTTCTTGACGTCACTTCTGCACGACAGACGCGACTGGTTTCTCACAGGCTTACGATTCTGCAACCGCTCAGCGTTTCCTTGTTCAGGTCTCCCACGATTCCTTTCCCACGCTGCTCTGATACCAAAATGTAGCATACTCTAACTCTAACTTACGAAACTCTTTCATGCGTGGATACAAGTCACGTCTCATCTCCTCCTGCGTTAGCACAATCACGCGCGATGACCTTCGATTTTTCCTCCCAGCCAATTCTCAGGGACCTTGATGCGTCATATTACGTATATTTTTATTCGTTATTTTCCATCATCCTTATCCTTGAGACCCTCAATTCCCTAGATAGTTCTCCTTGCCAAATGTCAGCATTTTTTGCCTCTCCACTTGGTGCACCATTTTACCCCTCTCTTGGGGCACATTAAAATCCACTTGCCCCTTGGCATTATTGCACATTCAGGTGCACCTAGGCCTTAGCACTCAGAACTATCTAGTCAATGCCATTCCGCCCTCACCTAGGACCTTGGCAGTTACTTCTCTTGACCATTTTAATTACGCACATTAACTATTACAAAAGTTGGTCATCTAAGAGAAAATGCCCACCGATCTATCCGAGGTCATGCTATCTCGGCTAGAGCATAACAGTAGTCATACGAGAAGTGGGAGCAAAGGTCTTGCCATAATCTATGCCTTTCGTCTGTGCATAGCCCTTTGCAACAACACATGCTTTGTACATGTCTATAGATCCATCTGATTTGCATTTCATCTTGTACACCCTCTTTGTAACAACTGCTTTCTTGCCCACAGGCAATCCCACGTATGATTTTTTTGAATGGAGTCCGTCTACGCTTGCATAGCCTACATCTAATGCACATTATCCCCTGCATCATCAAGGCAATCAGGTTCATCCATCTCAAGTAACTTACTAACCCAAGCCTAGAGAGTATGGAGCAGCCAATGAGGAACCATCCTTTCTTCCCACACTGTTCTTTCTTTTGCCACCGCATCCTCAATTTCTAGCAATGGGCATCCTTAGCATCCCTAATGTCAATACATGTGTGGCCTAGATGAGGTGCAAAGAGCTTGCTCTTCTAGAAAGTACAAAGCCGGGCCAACTTACGTACATGGCGCATGTCACGGGAGCATGAAATTCTAAGTACTTTAATGTACTACAAGACTGTGATAACTTTGGTTTTAAAAGTTGTGGGCTTAATAATGTGTAATTAAACGCGGCATGGTGCCTAGCACATAAGAGTAACCCCCTAGAGGGCCATGTCCTTTAGTGGCCCCCCCAGAGTGGAAAGACTTGAAGGGCCTCCAATTCCTTGTGTGGGATGGCAATAATAGGTTTAAATCTTGGATTTCTTGTATTCAAGAGGGTATGCATTTATGCTATTGTTTCAGTTTATTGCACAGCTCCATGCCATTGCGCCCTTTTTATATCCTATGACTAGTATGTAACATAGGAGCACTCCAGGTGGCCCTAGTGCCTTCTACATGCTCCTTTGCCATTCTTGGACCTTCTTGGGCTTTCTAACTTCACATGTGTGGTTTCTATCTCATCTTCTCCCTTTGTTGAGATTTTGGACTGGTTTTTCAGCCTCCTTCAGCTGAATTCCAATTTTCTTCATAACTCCTCACCCATTTGGATTCCTGGACTTCCGTTTGGCCCGATGGCTTCCCCTCTGCCTCCCCTTTCGCAGTGATATGCTTTTCCCTCTGTGTGTTTGGTAGAACAGGCAGAGCTGAGCATTTCTTTTGCTGGTCGAATTTGCAAAAGTGGCTTTTTCTAGATCTTTTTGCTTCTATAGCCTCTTGGGCCTCTCCTCTTGCAAAGCTATAGCTTTTTGTTGAATTTTGAGTGGTCCCACGCATTGGTTGACTCGTTTTTCTCAGTTTTGGAGGACTTTCCGGCGATGAAACTTCTCCAAAGTGATGAAACTTCTCCAAACCTTCTCAATGCATCCCTCTCTGAAGCACGCTTCTTTTGAGCCCAAGAACTCCCACTTCTTCGCGATAGAAATGCTTCTTTTCGCATTTTTCAATGGAATTCTTGCTGGTCGGCTCTTGTAAATGCTCTTTCTTCATGCCTTTGCACTCCTCTTTGGCTAAGAATGCAATTGGGCATTGGCTACTAAGTCCTCTTGGCGATTGAGAACTTGGTTCAAGTTTTCAGGGCTTGGTGAGTTGTGATTTTGCTATTGCAATTTCTTTTTGCCATAAGCTATTGGTTGGCCTCGTGTGCCGCCTCTTTCTTGGTTCACAGGTGCCCAGGCAGTGCTACATGAGTCATTTTTTGGTTGGGTACTTTGCTGATTTTATTTTGGAGCTTTGAAAAGCTTTGTGAATGCCATCTGGAAACCACTCAAAGAGAGTGCAGCTAGGGTGCAGTGTGATTGCATCTGGACAGACAGTGGAATTGCACTCGAAAAAGAGAATGCCTTTATGTGATGGTCTGCTATGCTTGAAAGCCTTGCTAAGGCTCAATGAATTGAGGCTGCATGCTCAGTTGCAAGGAAGGTCTTCTAGATGCAACTTGTAATCATTTCACTGTGAAATATAAAGAAATATCGAAAGGGGCGCCATGGTGTTTGGGGCCAATCGGGTGCACTTGTCTATGTTTGTTGAGCAGGGGCATTCCAGCCTCCATCCCTTTTTCAGTGGTTTTGTTTGTGAACAAATGGGTAAATGCCAAATGGTGATCATGCAATGGTTAATGGTTTGTGATATATGCTTTGTGAGCTGTAAATAAGTGCTAAAGGTTTAGTACCACTGCCCTCTGAGTGATTAGAGGCCGGTTTCATTGGTTCGATTGCCGGGATACCACACACTCTTCCTCTAGAAGTGGACCTCGGTAGTTTGGTAGAAGGATATCTTTGCTGCACTTTTTGACAGCTGAATATTACAGCCATAAACATGGTGAGTACCCATAAGCAAGAGAGCTCCACAACTCCTCAAAGGAGAAGGCATGAAAGCCTTAATGATCCATCTTGTGTACAGCTGCAGGGAGCACAACAAATGCCTTTTGTGCAGGCCACACATGAAGCTACAACTCAGCTCAACGGTGATACTAGTTCTAGCAGTGAATCAAATCATGCTATTATGTTGAATGCACAGCTTGCAAGTGCAGTGACTGCTTTGACTCAGCTGACTCAAAACTTGGCTTAAATTGTGCAAATAAATGCCAAGAAGGAGAAGAAATCATGAAAGCACAAGCATGGAAAGAGTGAGTACACACATGCATCAGCTTCTCATGGGGGACAGCACACTCATGCATCAGTTTCCCATGAGGGACAGCCATAAAAAATGACTCAAGTGACTTCCGAGAGAGAGGAATCCCCCAAAAGAGCACTTGAGAAAGAGGTACAAAGAGCCAGTGCAACAGTACGAGCAGCCAGCACAAGGCCTTGGTTTGGGTACTTCTACTCCTCAAAATAATAATGTGCAGTCCATAAATGTGGCTCAGCCACCTCAGCCATATTTGAGGCAGCAACGTGAATATTGTGGTACAGATTCTATCTTTGATGCTATGTTGATTTCACCGCCAACTGGGCATAGAAAGCAAGCCATGTATGACAATGTGGGAATGCAGCCAGGCATGCAAGCCATAGCACATGCTCCCATGCCTAATGTTCAGCCAAGCATGGCTCTCCCTAGTGAAGGGAATGCTGCAAAAATACAGCCATCTTTGGGACAGCCAACATCAAATGTATATAAAGAATTTAAGGATGGTGGTTCTCATGCAAGTTTGAGACATATAATGGAGTACAGGACAAGTACAAAGCCCTTACATTCCTTCAACAGTTTGATGCTGCGTTTCTTGGGGGTTTGGTTACAGAAGCGTCCAAGATGAGGAAGGTTACCACCTTTTTGAAAGGCAATGCACTTAAGTGGTACACCAACCTTATGCTTCATGGAGATGCACCTGCTACTTCGCTGGAATTTAAGCAAGTGTTCTCTTCTACTTGGCTTACTCCAACTTTTGAAGTTGAAGTACTTTCACACTAGCATGACTTGTCATACAAACTTTGCAAGAGTCTTGATGATTACACCAAGAGGTTTTGGGGATGCGTCAATTTTATGAGCAAAAACCTATGAGCAAGTTTATCCGAGCGTGTTTTTCAAGAGATTTAAAAAACTGTATTTCTTTAGGAAACATGGTTTTTACACTTTTATTTTCACTAGAACTAGTTCCCTTTATCATAAAAATATATAGACTAGTCACTCATTCATTTTTACATAACATAAATTTTATTATTCATAGACATCCCTTTGTACCCCTGTTATTATCTTAAAAAAGGGTTTAAAAATAATTCATTTAATAAACATCCCTCATAATCACTCTTAATGTAATAATATTATACATATTTAATTACTTATTAAACACATTTATATCATATGGCAATATTTTTCTAGTGTTTTAACTTTTAATAGCATAAATAACAAGATATTTATGGACATGTTTTAAATTACTATAAATAAGTATTAACTTGGGCTTATATATCACTCTCATAGAATACATGTAATATTTAATAATATATATGTAACATTTTTCAAAATATAACTCCATAGATGTGCTCAAATGGGATTTTCCAATCAATTTGAGTGGTTGAGTGACTATATTTGGACATTGGATGTGAAAGTTATGTCACTTTTAAAAGTACTGTCCAAGGTAGTTTCGCCATCGAAACTACCATGGAAGACCTACTTCAAAGGGGTTTCGCTGGCGAAACTACTTTGATGGCTTGCTACAATGAGCTTTCTTTAAAGAAACCCTTTCATGAAGATAGGTTGAAAGAGGTTTTTCAATGTCACCCCCTATTAAGTAAAAGTTGTAAGAAGGATCATAAGCGAATTTTCATAGAGAAGTCTACTCTATATGTTGGTTTCTTCAAAATCCATTCCATTATGTTCTCACCATTCCCAAAGATTCACGTAAAGATTTGTATATAAATAAGCATTATTATGATACTTTGCATATTTCTAAGTAGAATATGTTTTCTTCCGATCCATTTTTGCTATATTTTTGCATAGTTGGAAGCTTTTTTTTCCTTCACTCGGATGCTCGGAAAATGCTCGTCCCCGAGGTTTTGGGATGTTTTGCTGCCATTGAGCTCTTACAAGCATGTTTCTTTGAAAGAGCAAATAGAGAGGTACTGTTGTGGATTGCCTAGTGAGCTACGTGATTATTGCATCAAAACCAAGGTGGGTTCTATGACTCAATTAATTGAGAATGCAAGGACAGCATATGCATGGATGCAGGAGAAGAATTTGGGCTTTATGGACAGCAAGAAAGAAGATAGCAAATGGGCTGCCAAACACCAGGATAAGAAGGACATCAAATCTGAAAATAAAAATTATGGCAAACGACCGTTTCAAAAGGGAGGACAAGCCCAATTCAAAGCTGGTCAAAGGCGTGGACAGCCTAATAAACAGCCCCGTACCAAGTTATCTGATGAAGAGAAAAAGTCACTCATGGAGCAAAACAAATGTTTTATATGCAAAGGAGAGGGACACCACTCTTATGATTGCCCATTCAAGAAAAGAGACAGGTCAGATGATGATAAGAATGATGATAAACAGGCTGATCGGAAGGACAAAAGGCCTAAACCTTCCGCAGGACTTCTTCCAGATGTGATTGGGAGTTTGCCACATGCACATGATGAAGAGGAAACGAAAAAGACTGAGACGTGCAGAGCATGGGGAAAAATCAGAAATCAGAATTGTTTGTTTTTCTTTGATTCTGGGGCAAAGGCAAATTTCATAGCTCCTGATATGGCAAGAAGGCTTGGCATCAAGCCTGAGGAAATGGGGCCATCCCGCATGTGTGATATGGCCAACCTTGAACTCAACACACCTGTCACTCCTATCATTGGCAAGTTGAGGATGCATATCCAAGGATATCAGGATCCAGAGGAATTCTACATTATGCCTTTGCCAGAGTGTGATGCTTTGCTTGGGATGCCTTGGATGTACAGGGTCGGGGCTGATGTGCAAATGAGGAACAAGAAGATTTCTTTAACTCATAGAGGCAAAATTCATGTACTTAATGTAAAGTTGAAAGAGGAGTCCATCCCTGTAGTTTCAGCTTCTTGTATTTCTGATGTAATAAAGCGTCATATTTCAGCGTACTTGATTTTTGTCAAAGAGGATAGCCAACCAGTTCAGGAAGGCTCTACTCTTTCTGCTTTAGATAGAGAAAGGGCTGCTTTTATTTCAGATTTTCAGGATTGTTTCTTAGATGCACTTCCTTAAGAATTACCTCCCAAAAGGCCCGGGGATCATCAAATTGATATAATTCAAGGAAGCTCACCGCCTAATATACCTCCCTATCATGTCGATAAGGCACAACAGGAAGAGATAATGTCACAAGTGAAGGAACTCTTGGAAAAGGGATTAATACAGCCAAGTAATTCTCCTTACTGTTCCCCTGTGTTGCTTGTGCAAAAGCAGGATAGTAGTTGGAGAATGTGTATTGATTATAGGGCTTTGAATAAAGTCACAATTAAGAACCGTTTTCCAATTCCACGCATTGATGATATTTTGGATCGGTTGGAAGGTTCCTCAATGTTCAGTCATATTGACCTTAAAAGTGGATACCATCAGATAAGGATACGGCTTAAAGATGTCTACAAGGCTGCCTTCCGCACTTCATTTGGCTTATATGAGTTCCTTGTGATGCCTTTTGGTTTGACTAATGCACTTGCCACTTTCAATAGAATGATGGACAGAATTTTTAGAGCACACAGAAAGTTTGTGGGCACTTTCTTCGATGACATCATTGTGTTCTCTAAAAATGAGCAAAAGCACAGGAAACACCTCACTATTGTGTTTCAAGAGTTGAAAAGACACAAGCTGTTAATAAACACCAAGACAAGTGAGTTCTTTAGGCATGAGATTCATTTTCTCGGTCATATAGTGTCAAAGGATGGAGTCAAGATGGATCCTGCAAAAGTTGAGGCCATAAGGAGTTGGCCAATTTTGAAAAATCTGCATGAAGTCAGAAGCTTCCTTGGGTTGTGTTCATACTATCGGAGGTTTATAAAGTACTTTGCAGAAATTGCTTCTCCCTTGCATGCTTTACAGAAGAAAGCTGTACCGTTTCGGTGGGGACCAAAGGAAAATGCAGCTTTTGAAGAGCTGAAGCAAAAGTTGTGTTCTGAATCCGTTATTATCTTGCTAGATCTTGCAAAACCCTTTGTTGTAACTTGTGATGCATGTAAGAACAGCATAGGAGGCACTTTGATGCAGGATGGCAGAGTGGTTGCATATGAGAGTAGAGTTCTCAAAGATGCTGAATTGTACTTACAGACATACGAGAAGGAAATGTTAGCAGTGATACATGCTTTGACCACATGGAAACATTACCTTCTTGGAGCTAATTTTTATGTGCAGACAGATCATCAATCACTTAGATATTTTCTCACGCAAAGAAAATTATCTGAAAAGCACATGAGATGGGCTAACTTCCTCTCAATGTTTCATTTTTAAATTGTACATGTGTTGGGTAACAAAAATGTCTTGGCTGATGCACTTTCCAGGAAACCACAGCGTGAAGCAGTCTCCAAGAAACCCAGTGTTTCGGCACTGAGCATTGCTTACAACAATGTGTTAGATGTGATGAAAGATCAGTATGTTAATGATGCTGATTTTTCAACTATTTATGATCAGCTTTCTAATGGCCAAAGGCATGATCACTATATGTTAAAAGAGGGTTTCATTTTGATGCATGGACGACTCTGTGTCACTGATCAGATGCGACAAAAAGTCATAATGGAAAGTCATGCTCCTCTATATGCAGGACATAGGGGAATTACAGCGACAATTACAGCAGTGGAGCAATACTTTTATTGGCCATCTTTGAGGAAAGATGTGGAAGAATATGTGAGAACATGCATGGTTTGTCAGAAAACAAAGTTTGACAGGCAGAAGGCACCTGATTTGTTACACCCTTTGCCAATTCCGAATAGACCATGGCAAAGCATAGCTATGGATTTTGTGTTTGATCTTCCACGTACTCCTATTGGACATGATGGATTGTGGACAATAATTTGCAGGTTCAGTAAACAAGCCCACTTTGTGCCAGTAAGAAAGAAAATTACAGCAGATCAAATGACCAAATTGTTTCTGCAGCATGTCTTCAAGTATCATGGGATGCCTGAATCCATAATCAATGATAGAGATCCGAGGATGACCAGCCTTTTCACCCTCAGTCTGATGGACAGTCGGAGCATGAAAACTCTACCATCCTGGATATGTGTAAATGCTATGTCTCAGACCACAAAAGCAAATGGGAGCATTATTTGCCTTTGCTGGAATATGCTTACAATGATACGGTGCACACATCCACAGATAAAGCACCTTTTGAAATAGTGGAAGGTGCCAGGAAGATACCTCCCATTTTGCATACAAAAGTGAAAATCTTCGAAGCTTATCGTTTTGAGGAAAGCCTTGAAGAGGCTTACAAGAAGATCAAATATGCCTTGCAAAGAAGTCAGGACAAGCAAAAAAGAGCAGCAGATAAGCACCACAGGGAATTGGTATTCACAGAAGGCAATTGGGTTTGGCTGCGTTTTCAGAAGGCAAGGCTGAAAAATAAGAAAGGCAAGGAAAGGTTATACATAAAGCTAAACATGTGTTACTATGGTCCTTTCCAGGTTTCTGAAAAGATAAACGAGGTAGCTTACAGGCTGAAGTTGCCTCCGCATTGGAAGATACATAATGCCTTCCATGTGAGCTTGTTAAAGCAATATCATGGAGATGATCCCGAAAATTTACCTGATGAGGTACAACCTGAAGTGAAAGAACAGGATGAACTTCTGGTCCCACAGCAGATTCTAGCACACAGAGATAGAAAGCTCAAGGGTAAAGTTATCCGTCGCTACTTGGTAAAATTTCAAAATTACCCATCACTCGATGCGAAATGGATGGAGGAAAATGAAGTGGCAGATTCACTTGCGATATTGCAGCTTTACCTTGATGCTTTCCAATTAGAGCCAACTGCAGTCCGGGCTCCTACAAGTAGCTCAGCAGAGCGAGCGTCTGGAGCATTACCTGGTGTTCGAGAGGGGAGTAGCACCTCCACTCCCTCAGTACAAACGGGGTCACCGTGATTTTGTGAGGTTGCTTGATGACACTGTATGTTTCATTCGAGATACTGAGCTGACAGTATTTCTGCTATGAGACTTCATGATATTGATGCATCTTGACTATTGATCGCTGAGGATCACATAGATTTTGAGTAGTGTATATGGATGGATGCATGCCTCTCCGGGCCATATTTTCACTGTCTCTATATACTATAGCTGCAGCTTTCTTGTATACTCTTTCATGGTATATTTCATGCTCGCTCCTGTGTTTTGGGGCAACAAAATGTGGTTTGCTCTTTCAAGAGAGGGGTATGTCACGGGGGCGTGAAATTCTAAGTACGTTAATGTACTACAAGACTGTGACAACTTTGGTTTTAAAAGTCCAAGCGTGGGCTTAATAATGTGTAATTAAACACGGCATGGTACCTAGCACATAAGCATAATTAATCCCAAGGTCCAAAGGCATTCCAAGGCATTAAAAGAGTGGTGGTTGGAAAATGATGAAGTGGCATTTTTAATGGGCCCCCAAAAGGGCAGAGGGCCATGTATCTTCAATAGCCCCCCTAGAGTTCCAGGTGGCTCTAGTGCCTTCTACATGCTCCTTTGCCATTCCTGAACCTTCCTGGGCCTTCTAAACTTCACTTGTGGTTTTCTCTCTCGTCTTCTCCCTTTGTTGAGATTTTGGACTGGTTTTTTAGCCTCCTTCAACTGATTTTCGATTTTCTTCATAACTCCTCACTCGTTTGGATTCCTGGACTTCCGTTTCGCCCGATGGCTTCCCCTCTGCCTCCCCTTCGCAATGATATGCTTTTCCCTCCGTGCATTTGGCAGAACGGGCAGAGCTGAGCACTTCTTTTACTGGTCGAATTTGCAAAAGTGGCTTTTTATGGACCTTTTTGCTTCTACAGCCTCCTGAGCCTCTCCTCTTGCAAACCTACAGCTTTCTGTGGAATTTCAAGTGGTCCCACGCACTCGTTGACTGGTTTTTCTCAGTTTTGCAGAACTTTCCGGCGATGAAACTTCTCCAAAACCTTCTCAATGCATTCCTCTCTGAAGCACGCTTCTTTTGAGCCCAAGAACTCCCACTTCTTCGTGACAGAAATGCTTCTTTTCGCATTTTTCAGTGGAATTCTTGCTGGTTGGCTCTTGTAAATGCTCTTTCTTCATGCCTTTGCACTCCTCTTTGGCTGAGAATGCAATTGGGCATTGGATACTATGTCCTCTTGGCGATTGAGGACTTGGTTCGAGTTTTCAAGGCTTGGTGAGTTGTGATTTTGCTGCTGTAATTTCTTTTTGCCATAAGCTATTGGTTGGCCTCATGTGCCGCCTCTTTCTTGGTTCACAGTGCCCAGGCAGTGCTACATGAGTCATTTTTTGGTTGGGTACTTTGCTGATTTTATTTTGGAGCTTTGAAAAGCTTTGTGAATGCCATCTCAAAACCACTCAAAGAGAGTGCAGCTTGGGTGCAGTGTGATTGCATTTCAACAAGCAATGGAATTGCACTCGGAAAAGAGAATGCCTTTGGATTGAGCCTATGGGTTAAGCGCACTTATGTGATGGTGTTCTATGCTTGAAAGCCTTGCGACGGCTCAATGAATTGGGGCTACGTGCTCACTTGTAGGGAAGGTCTTCCAAATGCAACTTGTAATCATTTCACTGTGAAATATAAAGAAATACTGAAAGGGGTGCCACGGTGTTTGGGGCCAATTGGGTGCACTTGTCTGTGTTTGTTGAGCAGGGGCATTCTAGCCTCCATCACTTTTTCAGTGGTTTTGTTTGTGAACAAATTTGCAGATCCAAGTGTCCGATCGGGCTCAAAATTTGCAGAGGTCCTAAACCCTATGGGTCCAATGCTCTCACATATTTTGAGTCCCATCTGACACCAGATGTGGGCACGACGAGGTGAGAGGGTCCATTTTCACCCTATACACCTCGTTGCATCTGTGAATGAGCAAAATATGGAATGGGTCATTAGGATTTGCATGTCCATGTGTCCGACCGGGATCAAAATTTGCACAAGTCCTAAACCCAATGGTTTCCATGCTTTTGCAAAGTTTAAGTCCCATCCAACACTATATGTGGGCATGAGAAGGTCAGAGGGCCCGAGCTGGTGGGAGTTTGGGGGCGAGAGCCCCCGAGGTGACGGTATAGGGAATATTCCTTGAATATTCCATGGACGAGTAGTTGATTCCACCGACTAGGTTGACTAGTCATGCCTAATGGTGATCATGCAATGGTTAATGGTTGTGATATATGCTTTGTGAGCTGTAAATAAGTGTGGAAGTGATTAAAGGTTTAGTTCCACTGCCCTCTGAGTGATTAGAGGCCGGTTTCAGCGCATCTGCACCAGGCATCACGTTTCTGGAATATCATATGTACACTTGATCTAAGGTCTCGTATGCATCCTCCTTGTTCAGATTTTTCCTCCTCAGGAACTTTGGTCTAAGCTTCCCACCAACGAGGAACTATCCTTGCTTCCTGCACTGCTGTTCTTTCCTGTGCCATCGCATCCTCAATTTTTTGCTACGAGATAGGACAACCCCTGGGCTGAACTGATGTATCAAGCACTTGAAGATCCTGCTGCATATTCGGATTTTCCATAGGCATCTCAAATGCTGCAACATTAAATGAAATGGGCAGGAGCCCGTAAAAGGCATCGGATAAACCCTGATTTTGATCAAAAACAGCAAGGGGAGTTGTCAGCAGAAATGACATCCTTGCAGATGTAGCCCACAAATATACACTTCTCAGTCTTATCATCAAGCTTCCGTCCCAATTCTTGAGGCACATTTGTATAGACTACACATCCAAATGTATGGAAATAACCCGCATTGGGTTTTTGTCATACCAACCTTGACATGGTGTCATCACCTTAAGTGCCTTGGTGCACAATATGATTGTAGCACATAATCGTTCCCATCCAAAACTTATGCAGCAGTCCTTTGGCCTTAAGCATGCATATCTCCCCGTTATCCCACTGAGCCAATCCATTATGGTGACGATTATATTGAACCTTGCACTAATCTATGATGTCTATATTGAATATTCCGCATTCAGATTGATTCTCCACCAAGGCACCAAAGTGCCTAAACACAGTGTAGACTTCTGAATTTTGCTTGAGAGCAAACACCCAAGTGAATCTTGTAGACACTTGGGAGACATCTATGAAAGTGACAAACGTCACTGTAACATAGGACCACAAACGTCACTGTAAAGGAGCTGTAATTGCTTGGAAGCCAGGACTGCATCATCCGAGCGATCAACAGCTGTGAGCAAAATCTCTCCAATCCCTCTAACAGGATTAAAAAATTTGTTGGCACGTGACACTTTCTTGCCAACAAGTGCACATGGTCGCATGTCAAACAGTGTCTGGATGCACCGCTATCAAAATACCATGTGTCCACCATTTCATTCACGTTCAATGTGAGTGACTTGCACAAACCTCACTCACTGTAAATAAGCTGTATTTGCTTGGAAACCTCCAATAGGGAGTTCAAAGTAGTAGAAACAAGGTGCAAATCTGAAATGACTTCTATATTCAGAAGTTGCTCACAAAAATCCTGAATTTTCGTGACATGGTCTACCCCATAGAATCTCCTTCATCCTTATGCACCAAATCAAGCTCTCTGCAAAAATAAAACCCTGGACACATTGCTTCCAAAACATTCTAGGCACTCTTTGAAGTCCAGTAGGATTGAATATGAGGTATAATAGACCTCTTCACTGAAATTGAGATCAAAGATAAGGCATCCGCATCACAAGCATCCTATCTACTCTGCTCAGGAGTGACACATGTAGATGCTTGCGCTTGTGCTTGTTGCCATGCCCTACGCCACCCCACAACCCCCCTTGCTGCGACGAATTTCCCGTTGCAATAGGATCAGGACGGGCTTCATCGACCATGACATAGTCCCAAAGCCCCTTGGAAACCAAACGATTTTTTACCATAAAACTCCAACAAGAATAGTTGGAGCCATGGCTCCAATTCAACTTCCTAGGCAAGCATATTAAAAATATCACTTGGATTCTAAGCCATTCCAAACAAATGCACAAAGGGCAACAAACTTGGTCAAGTTCACGTACTCTGCACACCTTGCACAACCAAAAAAATGCCTACTTTCAAAGCCAATACTTGGCTCGAGGATGCACCTCAAACAATCCACAAAACTACCTTGCAGGGTAGTGTACTGCACATATATGTAGATGAATCCAAGAACATGCCCAAACTCATCCTCTAAAAACACAACATAGAGCAGTTTCAATCTCATGAGTCACTCATAAGTTTGAAAACCATAAACTCCATCATGCATAGCAGGGAGTAGCTACTATGACATCCCCACTGACGTCATTAGTGCCCAACAGTGGGGTAGACCATAGTATTCACACATACAAATCCACACACCCACACATACTTGGGACGCAGAGTCTTCGTACTGAGTTTCTATCGGCACTCCGGAGGTGAAGGGAAGACTCAGCCATGACGAAGGCTAGCACACTCAAAATCTCTACCTAAACTCAACAAGGCATATACCCACTCGCAACTAAACGTACTCAGAAATAAAACAGTCCAAAGAATAACTAAAAATTCCTATGATCCAAGCACAATCTTCCTTGCAGACTGACTGGTCAAGCATCAAGCTATTCAGCTTTGCTTTGGACCAAACAGCAAATTGTAGAGCAGTAAGGGCTGTTCATGCACTCCAGATAGCAAAAGAACAAGCTGTTCCTTCACAAAACTGCTTGAAACACGTTCAAAACAGAGTGTAGACCAGGGCACAGGAATGTTTCGGGAACATCGGATGCCGACGTGAACATTCCGAGAATGTCAGAAGCAGGAACAGGAACACCACTTCATATGACATGCCATCAAAACCCATAGAAATATATTAGCAGCTCTAAACTGTCCATTTCAGCTTTAGACTTTTGAAAACACATACTCTTCTTAGAAAACTGAAGTGTACACGTTTACAAAGTCCATAATATAGATCACAGAGCATATGATATGAAAAAGGCAAGAAAAGGAGGCTATGGTAGTTTTTGCCACATGCCTTGGGCCTCAAGGCCTCACTACAAAATAGGACTCAGGAGTCTCGAGTCAAGTCACATGGCATATAGAAAAAGAGAGGGTCAGCCCTAATAGTCTGAAGGTTGCACGGTTACAGAGACATCTCCTTCATCTTGCTAAGCCTCATCATCCTGGCCTTAGCCCCGTCATCATCCTCATGCTCAGGAGCATCCTTTGCTACAGAGTCCTTAGCTAGTCAAAATCCAATATATGGTTTAGGAGTGCACTTGCCCTGCACTTGATAAGCAAGCGCAAGTTTGCATTAAAAAATACAAGATCATATGCCTTCTGAACCCCAACCCTGTTTCTATTTTTGGATGCAATGTTTCCAGACAATGGAGCATCTTCCCCATAGTTCCTCCCACTAACATACGGTCATTCTGTGCATCCTCAAAGAAAAACAACACTTTTCCTTACCTATAGAATGACAAATCCTCCCACAATTTCCTCCTATCATCTGCACTCGAGACAAGTCATCTCAGTAAAATCTCCCACCCTTTCACCACCTTTGTATCTGTCTCTTGCTCCTTCACTTGAAATTCAAGATAAAAAACAAAGGCTGCAGCCTCCAAGGGTGAATGATATTCCATCCGTTGCAAGTGACCTCAACTCCTCCTTCCTCCAAGCATACACAACATCTATACTTTGAATGGTCTCGATCATCCTATCCCATCCTATCCAACCTTTTGAAACCTCAGCCTACACAACTCAGCGCTCATTCAATGAAACGATTACTCTCTCTCTCTCTTCCTCTCTCTACAAACAGCTAGGGCCCAAGACAATCTGTCAGGCTGGACCCCCCCAAAGGTTTTCATTACTTGAGAGAAAACATACATGAATCACGATTCACCTCGAATGACTGATACAAATCTAGAACTATTAAGATTGGCTCTGTGGTCAGCCTCTCTTCGAGTGTGGTGAATGCTATCTTTTGAGAAATTCCGCATCTGAAAGCTGCATTTTTCTTAGTAAGATCATGGAGTGGAGCGGCTATATTCGCAAAATGCCTAATAAATCTTCTGTAGTAAGAACACATGCCTAGGAAACTTTGGACTTCATGCACAGTTTTCAGCTCTGGCCATTCCTAAATGGCTCGGATCTTTGCTAGATCCATGCGTATCCCATCTTTGGATATTATATGCCCCAAGTAATGGATGTCTTCTAGGAAGAATTCACTTTTCTTGCTGTTTGCATAGAGCTGGTGATTACTCAGCTCTTGAAATATTATAGCAAGATGTTCCTTGTGCTCTTCTTCGGACAATAATGTCATTAAAGAAGGTACTAGTGAACTGTCTGTAGGGTCGGAGGATACGATCCATCATCCTATTGAAAGTAGCTAGGGCATTGGTCAATCCAAAAGGTATCACCAAATACTCATACAACCCAAAAGTAGTGCGAAACGCTGTCTTATGCACATCCTGAGGCTATTTCCTCACTTGGTGATAGCCACTCTTTAGGTCTATCATGCTGAAAACTGAAGCCCTCTTTAATTGATCTAGCACATCATCAATGCAGGAAATCTATTCTTGATGGTCATTTTATTTAGAGCGCGATAATCGACGCACATTCGGAATGAACCATCCTTCTTCTGTACCAATAGTACAGGGGAGCAAAAAGGAGAAGAACTGGGCTGAATCAGCCCCTTGGACAACAAGTCCTGCACCTGAGCCATAATCTCCTCTCGCTGGGTAGCACTAACTCTATTGGGTGGCTCATTGCAAGAAATGAGTTCGATGCCATGATCCTCAGGTCTCTCAGGGGGTAACTCCCCTAGCAAAGCGTCTGAAAAGCAATCTTTAAAATCTTCAAGAAACTGAAATTTATTTTGATCTACCTCACTTATTTCAGCATGCATTTCAACATCTTTCTCTTTTACAAAAACCATGTAAGCTGAAAGTATAGATGTTATTTCTTTTCCAACAGAACTATTTGACACAATGGGAATAGTTTTCCCTCTATTCCTAGCAACCACACGATGTACTTTGCCCCTATGTACAACTCCAGCACTCTTTCAGGAAGAGTCAACTTCACTGCCTTGCGATGGAACCAAGGTATACCCAAGACTACATCATGATGTTTCAATGGAGAAATGAAGAAGTCTTCCTGATCCACATAACTCTGTACATGAAGACGGAGCTTCCCTATCAAGGGAGTGACTGGCACAGGGTTCGCACAGAACATCTGGTCGGCATCCAGTAGAGCCCCGCCCAACTCCTTTGTCTTTATTCCCAGCCTCAGGGCCAAATCCTCTAACATAAAGTTATCGGTAGCCTCTGGATCAAATAAAATTAGCTTGCTGGTCTATGACTTTGCCCCATGATAGCAACAATTCTCATTCCTCTGCGTTTGAAACATGACCCAGTATATCAGGAATTCCTCCAGCCATTGGCTTGTGCTGTCCCCGTGGCTTCTCTACCTCTTTTCCCTTCGGAGTGAAGGCTTTTCTGGGCACTGGGCAGCCACATGCCCCTCTAAGCATTTACCCTCTTTCCCGAAAGTTTCAATCTGTTCAGGATAAACTGTGGTCTTCCCTTATAGGACCTTTGTACTGGGTTTCCCCCCTCAGCTTCTAAGGCTGAAATCCCCTCTTTTGAGCCTTGGGAAACTCTCTTGTTTCAAACTTGGGGGTCGCTAGCTTTTTATCCCCCAGTATCCCTGCCTGTAGTGAAGGCACACTAGTAGGATCCTGCATGTACACGAGACTAGCCACATTGGCTGAATGCATAAGATCTGAAATTTCTTTTATATCTTTAGTGTTCACTTGGGCCTGTATCTTTGGAGTGAGTCTTGCCCAGTACTTCGAGAGTTGAGTCTTGTCAGAGATTTTCTTGAAAGGTGAAACTTGCAAGTAGAAGTCCCAATATTTCTGGTTGTAAGACTCAACTGTATCTTGTGCTTCCATATGTATGCTCTCCCAACCAAGGAGGACATGATCTCGAAACAGTTTGGGAATAAATTGTTTATAGAAAGCTTTCTTGAAGTCGTTCCATTTCCTGGGGGCTACATAGTTGGTTGTTTTAGCTATGCATCATGCACTGGTTGTACCAGTCAAGTGCAAACCAACCATACGGATCTTCGAGGACTCACTAAAATTTTCTAAGCTGAAGGCAGCATCAAATTGCCTTATGAACTGCATTGCCTTCTCAGCTTGGCCATACTGGCCATTGTAAGTGGCAAATCTCACTGACTTCCCATCATCTTTAAACTCTTTAGTCTATGCCTTCTTGCCGGACTTCTTCTTCTTCTTCTTCTTCTTCTTCTTATGCTTTGGCTGTACCAGGAATGAGTTCTATGCCATGATCCTCAGGTCTCTCAATGGGTAACTCTCCTAACAAAGCGTCAGAAAAGCAATCTTTAAAATCTTCAAGAAATTGAAATTCAAGAATCGCCAAAGCTGAAAACCATGCAAGAAGTCCGAAGTTTCCTAGGCGTGTGTTCTTACTACAGAAGATTTATCAGGCATTTAGCGGATATAGCCGCTCCACTCCACAATCTTACTAAGAAAAATGCAACTTTCAGATGGCATTCACCACACTCAAATGAGAGGCTGACCACAGATTTGTATCAATCATTCGAGGTGGATTGTGATGCTTGTGGGGAACGTGTGGGGGCTGCATTGCATCAGAATGGTCATGTAGTGACCTATGAGAGCAGAAGACTCCGAGATGCAGAGAGACATGTGGGAATCTATGAGAAAGAGTTGCTGGCTGTAATTCATGCCATCCAAACATGGAAGCATTATCTTTTGGGTGCAGATTTTACTATTAAAACAGATCGCCAGAGTCTGAGATACTTTCTGACTCGGACAAAACTCTCCAAGAAGCATATGAAATGGACAAATATGTTGTCAATGTACCATTTTCAGATTGTCCATACTCTAGGAGTTCACAACAGAGTGGCAGATGCCTTGTCCCGAAGACCCCAGGTCAACAATGTGACTATTGCTTATCATCAGGACCTAGAGACATAAGTGAGCATAATGCTAAAGATGCAGATTTTGGTGAGCTTTTACAACAAGTTCAAGAGGGGCAGTCCACTAGTCACTATTCTCTAAAAGATGGGTATCTCATGAAAGATGACTGCCTATGCATTACCCAAGAGATGAGAAAAAAGATTTTGGAGGAACGCCATGCACCTCCCTATGCAGGGCATAGAGGAATTACAGCAGCAACTCAAGCGCTAGAGAGGTATTTCTTTTGCCCAAGGACGAAGACATATACATCAGTTTGTCTCAAAATTACTTACCTATTAGAAAGTGAAATATGATAGACGGAAGGCACCTGGCCTACTTATACCTCTTCCCGTGCCTCAGGCATAGTGGGAAAGTATTGCAATGGACTTCATTTTTGACTTAGATCAAAGTTAGGGAATGATGGGATTTGACCTATCCTTGATAGTTTTAGCAAGCAAGCTCATTTCATTCCGGTTCTCAAAACCGTAAAGGTAAATCATGTGGCTAAGCTTTTCATGGCACAAATCTTTAAGCACCATGGTATGCCTAAGTCCATTATCAGTGATCGAGACCCCAGAATGACCAATCTATTCTTGAGAGCTTTATTTGATAGTATGGGGAGGAATCTGAATTTTTCTTCTTCCTTCCATCCCCACACAAAAGGTCAAAGTGAGGTAGCAAATTCTACAGCGTTGGATATGCTGAATGCTACGTGGGTGACCAAGGTTCAGGCTGGGAAAAGTACCTACCATTGGTAGAGTTCGCTTAGAATAATATAGTTCACAGCTCTATAGGGAAAGCCCCCTTTGAGGTCATCTATGGGAAGGTGCTTCTGCCACCTATCCTGAGGACCAAAGATGAAATATTTGCAGCTGATCAGTTTATGAGAGACTTCCAGATAGCTTTCAGCCAAGTCCGCACAGCAATTGAAAGGTCTCAAGAAAAGCATAAAAGAGCTGCATATAAGCATAGGAGACAGTTAGATCTCAAGGAAGGGGATTGGGTACTTTTGAAGTTCGAGAAAGCTAAGCTACACAATTTTAAAGGCAAAGAGAAAGTGTATGCAAAGTTATCTCCTAGATATTATGGCCCTTTCCGGGTTACAGAAAAGATTAATGAGGTTGCATATAGGTTAGCATTGCCAGAAAGAAAGAAAGAAAGTCTATTAACATCCACTGGAGACCAAAAGGTCTATGGGACAGCAAGAAACCCTCTAGTACACCTGCTTTAGGGAGGGCACATGGCAGCCCCAAAGGAGTGCACAAAGCAACCCTAATTATTTAGAGTACCTACATGATATTCTGGAAGAGTAAACAGCCATACATCAGTTTAAGACTGAGAGTCTTTTGGTTTTGATTTAAACTCCCTGATTAGTGCTACGCCTTCACGGTAAACTGCCCATTTTCCATCTTTTCTGGCAGCCCTGACTTTAGCTAATTCAGTTGCCTTAATCTTGAGTTGAGTTTGTGTAAGCTCTTCTGCTATCCATACTTTGGTGCCCTTCAACTTGTAAGATTGTCGAAGAAGCTTAATCCGCATATCTTTTGACTTCGGTATAAGGATTGCATGACCTCTATAGTGCAAAATAGAAGCTGGCCTAGAGTCGTTATCATCCTGCTCATCATCATTTACCCATTCAAGGTTGGGCAAGCTTAATTTGATCTTTGTCAATATTTCACTATATGTGTCCTCCTCTTTGTACCAATCTTCTAGGAGCCCTCCTATTCTAATCTTCAGCGCATTATCACGTCTAGCTTCGTGTTCTTTAATCTCTGCCTCGATATCAGACTTGCTTGCTTTGTTGTCCACTTCCACAATCACTTCCTTCTTAGCAATTTGTACTTCAGTGTGAACAAGATCTTTAACTGTAGAGACTAGCTGTGGGGTAGGGGAGGAATCCTTACAAGATTTTACAGCCTCATCAATTACTGTTTGCTTACCACGCGCTTCCAGGATGTTTAAGTCAGGCCTTTATTTCTGCCAGCTCCAATCGTAGCTCTCTCACTACCTGCTATAGATTTAAAAATCTGATCCTGCTGTCCGAGGATGGGTCGTTTTGAGCCTTCTTGTTGGTAATTCCATGCATATGGAGAGGGTGTCATGGCTACAACTGTAGAGTACCGGGTCCTGATGGCTGTTGAAGGAGTTGAGAGGGAGTTGAGGGGAACTTGGATGAGAGGGTAGGCCAGTCCATAGTTGGCTGTATGATGAACCCCCTGGCTTAACCTAACCCCTTGGGGTTTAGCCCAACTCGGGGTTAGGGAGGATTAGAACTAGACTAGGTATAGACGGGAGGTATGGACAAGTACGGAGGTACAGACAGGAGAGGTTGTACGGATGTACAACTGTACGGACGTACAACTGTACGGACGGGGAGGTGTACGGATGTGGTACGAAAGGGAAAGCTGTACAGACTGAGAAGCTGTACGGCGGTATGGACGCTGTGGTACGGGAGAAGCTGTACGGAGGTACGGCTATGATATGAGAGAAGCTGTTCGGAGGCTAGCGGGAGAAACTATACGGAGGCTAGCGGGAGGGAGAGGCTAGCCAGAGGACGGAGAAGTCGTACGGCTGTACGGACAGGGAGAAGCTGTACGGACAGGGGGAAGAAGCTGTACGGAGAAGAGAGAGAGAGAGAGAGAGAGAGACTCGTCAGGCTAGTCCCTTATGGGAAAACCCATACAGTGCCATTTAGGAGTGCTCCCTTTGGGGATCCGAATTAAAGAAATTCCTAGGGCCAGAGCCTATAGAGCCAGTAACAAAGGATCCACCAGAAGTAGATGAGTTGGAGGAGGTCCTTCAACCAGATTAGATTGCCAAGTGGATTGGATGAGGACAAGTTGTCTGATCATCCACAGTTTTTGGATGTTTACAAGGAAGCTTTTCAATTGAGGTCAATTGATTAGAAGCCAAGGGCAATAAATAACTATAGCGCACGACCATGGCACCCATTAATGGTTAGCGCTTTTGCATGCAAATAATCTCTAGACTAATTCTAGTCACTATGGGCGTCCCCACTGAACACGTGCGCACATAACAAATATATATATATTCTCTGGTTGACCGGAGTTAACACTCTTGATTATAATTCACGAGGCTTTGACCAACAGTCGAGGCGCTTTAATTATGACCAAGTCTCTCCAACCGAGGTTGGCACAACTCAGTTAACTATAGTTAACCCTCTTGGCGCATGCCAAGTCTCGTTGACCGAAGTCAACACTCTCTAACTGTAGTCAGCTCTGTGGTTCTCTGGTTAACCGGAGGTAACTCTCTTGGTAATAAACCAAGTCTCTCCGACCGAAATCAGGCTTACTTGACCAAAGTCAAGTATCTTTGACCATTAAAGAAACTCTTTGACCATAATTAACACAAATGGAAAACTCTTTAATTATGATCAAATAAATGGTCAACTCAATACTTTGACTTAGGATATTTACATCCTCATACACCTTAACGATACAAGGATTATCCCCATCAAAAAGCCTCAACATCAAAAGGATAGGCTTTGTAATCTAAAGCAAGACGCCAACGTCGACCCAAAGCAGTCATCCAAGCCAATAGAGTTAAGTCTTTGAGCCCTTGAAGAGTTACGTCCATGCCATACATCCCACTCAAAAAAAACAACAAGCTGCCTCAATTGAGCTTTCAGCTTGAAAAGCCGCTTCAATATGATGAAATTGCAAGCAAAGCGTGTGTAAGAATACTTCAATAGATTCTTGTTTTGGGGATATCTTGAGGAAAACAGCCAAAATGTAGTGGTGGCGAGTGATGAAAGAGACAACATGATTACCACTATCCATGGTAGGATCCACTCAATCCAACTTAACAATATCCTTCAAGAGGTTATGCAGCCCATGTGCCATGCAAGAAGTGAAGGTAAGGTTAGGAAACTTCTCATCAAGAATCTTCCCCCACTGTCCTGTTGGAGTCCTCACCATCCAAAAAACACTGAATAACATTATATGCCCCCACATACTCAAATGGCCTCAATCCAAATTCTAGCCACCCTCATGAATTATCAATAGCTTTAATGGAAAAGACAGCCCCTCTAGAGTATGCAATCATGCCCTGAATAGAGCTGACAGCACATTTCAGCCATGTCTTTAATGGAGTCAAAGCTTGCTCTTTGGCAGCCTACTCTGTTGCCAAAATTGTGGTGTGCAGGGCCTCACATGACAAAGCAGTGTACATTGGTCCTCCAATCTCCTTCACCATATCAATCATGTAAGGATTGTGGGCTTTAACTATGGGTACATCCGCTCCATAAAAGTATCGGCCCACTGCTCCATTCACATGTGCCCTCCTCCCACGATGCAATGAGACCAAAAGGCTAGCCTAAATGGCCCTCATGCTGATGAAGTGGGAGCCCCCCAGCTGGCAAGATGCCCTAGAACCCATGGTTTGATACTAGGTGCCAAGAGAGGAGATCCACTATGCCTTGGACGCCGTCAAGTGCCCCAAAGCTTGCTTATGTATGAGGTGAGATACACTTACACCACATAGCCCTATGACGTACCGGCCCATGCACCACATGGATTGTTCTCCATGCCCAGGCCCACCACATCCTATTTGTTTACCACAGCCTATTTATTTGCCACAAAGAATGTGCAGGCTGCATTGCGCTGACTTCATAACACAAGAGACCAAGACCACGAGGGGCTATAGAGTGAGCAATTCGCACATGGATAGGTGGTCTTGGCCCCAATTCTAGCACAAATGTTCAACCATGTTGTATGCCATGGTTTTCACCTGCTTGGGATACCACCATCATAGTGCCGATATACAAGGCAAGAAATCCCATGGATACCACTGCACTCTTATGATTGGCATAATATCCCATGGATACTAGAAACTACTGCACTCTCATGATTGGCCAAGATTTATTGAGAGAGAGAGAAAGGGAGAGAGAAATCAATACCCACACAAAGGCATAGGGACAGCGAGCTTTGGCACATGCTAAATTCCGGAGACTGCACTCTAGGCGAGAATAAGATCCCAGAAGGTCTACACCTGCCTTGTAGACTTCCGGGAGGCATTTGACACAGTCTCATGATCTTGTTTGATTAGAAGACTTCAAGAGATGCAGATCCCAGAAGCCATCATTTAGGCGGTGATGAGTCATATGAGTCAGTCAGATTGGAAAGTGCGTAACCCAAGAGGTCTATTAGACTCGAATAGAGAAGCAAGGATGCCCGCTCTCACCATTATTTTTGGGGCTCTACATTGATGAGATCATGATGTTCATTGACCGACTAGAAGGAGAGGGATCACTGCTTGCTTATTTGATGATACAGATATTGCTATTGGGGATGATATAGTCCTCATATCCTCTTCCGCAGCGCGACTACGGAGACACCTAGAGGCCCTAGAAGTGTTTTGCATGGGGAGAGAGACTTAACAGTAAAACTTATCAAGGCCATGGTCATGATTTTCAACACCTCGCGGAAGACACAGTTTAACTTACCGAGGGGAGCCAATGGAGATCGTGCAGTTCTATACTTGCCTAGGGGCATGCTTCACCGGACCAACTAAGGTACGACTTACACGAGGTTAGGGATGTGAAGATCTACACTTTTCGAAAATGCAAATGTGTGCAATGCATGCAGAATTTGAATGCCGATTGGCCCTCCAATGGGGAAGAGCGCCCTCGTGAGAGTACTTGTTTCTTTTTCGACCTACATGCAAGGTGGGAGAGAGATGACGGATGAATGCAATGTGGTAGAAAGAATGCTACGTGAGATTCACAATGAAAGGGTGATACCCTTTCATTAATGTCCCTTGAGATCACTCAAGTTCCATCTTCCCATTTACACCTACCCTTAGCCTATGACCCATGCACCTACCATTCAATGCACTCTAATGCACCCTTTCCCTTTCCTATTGCCCCTAGGACCTAGACACGTGTGTGCACATCTTTATTAATAATCATTGGCCAATGTTACATAGTTTTGGCGGTACTATTTACACCGCTTGATCGATCATAAATACAAACATATAACCACACCATCAAATTGGCGCCTAACAATAATAAAGTTCTAATGACTATTAATTAACTAAATAATCATTTCTTTTGTCATGACACTCCCTCCTGCTTGAATGAGCAGAAGTCCTCTTCCGGATTATTGCTTGTCTCTTCCTCTTATGTGCACTTTCTCTTGTTACTTCTGCCATTGCATCGCCTCTTTGTAATCTGCGAGTATCTGTGGAAAATCTGTAAAGAACTCTTCTTCCATCCATTGTGCATCACTAGCTGGCTGGTTTTTAAACTTCAGTAAATACATATATCTCTTCTTTCCACGAGTACTCTTCTCTTTATGGTATACGATCTGTTCCGGAGTAAGAACTTCAGTCCCATCTTCAAGTTCAGGTTCTTCTTGCTGCTGAGTATCCAAAAACGCAGAAGTATCGCCACGGTATCTCTTCAAATTGCTCACATGAAAGATGTTCTTCATACGCCAGTGGGCTGGTAACTTCAGCTCATACGCTCTAGATCCTTCTTCTGGATATAAAGCTGCTGAAATCTGAAATGGACCATAAAACTTCGGTGCTAGCTTGACATGTTTGGTACTTCCTCTCACTGACTTGATTCTTCTTTTATCAATCTTCAATAAAACCCAATCATCCTCCTTGTAATAAACTTCTTTTCTTTTTTTATTGGCTGCCTTGGATTGTTGAACCTGGGCCTTCTTAATATGTTCTTTTACTTGCTCAATAACCTGTGACATATCCTCAGCAAACTGGTCAGCGGCAAAAATTCGCTCCCCCAAGTGTGTTATTGGAGTGGGTAAACATTGCCCATAGATGATTTCAAATGGGGCTTTCTTGGTGGAAGTATGTACAGTGTTATTATAAGCAAACTCTAACATGGGTAAGAACTCTGGCCACCTTCTAGGTTGGTCATGGACATAAGCTCGAAGTAGAGTAATTATGGTTTGATTGGCATTCTCACTTTGTCCATCTCCTTGAGGATGGAAGGCTGTAGTAAATTTCAGTTTGGTTCCGAGATTCTCTAATAGAGCTGTCCAAAAGTTGCTAATGAAACAGCCATCATTATCGGATACAATGGATTTTGGTAACCCATGTAACCTGAAGATTTCCCTAATGAATAACCTTGCTGTTTCAGGAGCAGACAACTCTTTTTTACAGGGAATAAAATGAGCTTGTTTACTCAGCCTATCTATAACAGTGAAAATCTGCTCAAACTGACCAACCTTGGGGAAACCAGACACAAAATCCATTGTAATGTGTTCCCACCTTTCCGAAGGAATAGGCAAAGGCTGCAAAAGACCAGCAGTCTTACTTGTGTCAGATTTAATGCGCTGACATACGTCACATTGTTGAACAAAGGTCGAAACTTCTTTGCGAAGTTTAGGCCAATGGAAGTATCTCTCAATATTATCAATGGTTCCTCTAATACCTCTATGTCCAGAATATGGACTCGCATGTAACTCACTCATGACTAGATACCGAAATGTTTTGGGTACACATATGGCACGTCCCAAAAATAAGTATCCATCCACGATGGAATAAGCCTCTAAATCCCCAACCTCATTACGTTGAATCTTCCCATAAATGTCAGCGAAGTCCTCATCTAAAGGATAAGCTTCAACCATTGCTCCTAATGATTTCTCCTTAATCACAGAAACGTGATTAACTTGGGGCCGTCTACTCAAAGCATCAGCTACTAAATTCTCCTTTCCCGGCTGATATTCGATATTTGGTTGCCCAAAGGATTGAATATATTCAGCCCATTTGATTTGTCTTGAAGAGACAATGGGTTGAGAGAACAAGTGCTTGATACTTTGATGGTCAGTCTTAATCTTGAAAGCAGAACCATATAAATAATGCTTCCATAACTTTAGAGCATGAATGACTGCCAATAACTCCTTCTCATACGTGATATATTTCAATTCAGCCCCTTGAAGTTTTCTACTCTCATAAGCAATGGGATGCCCTCCTTGCATCAACACTGCCCCAATCGAGGTACCACTAGCATCCGTACATACAACAAAGAACTCTTTGTCCATGTCCGGAAGTGTTAACACTGGTGCAGTCACTAATGTTCTCTTAAGCTCCTCAAAAGCTACTTGGTGAACCTCTCCCCACTCATACAAGGAATGCTTCTTCAACAAATCCGTTAGTGGGGAAGCAAGACGTGCAAAATTCTTAATGAATCTGCGATAATAACTACACATCCCTAGGAAGGATCTCAGCTCATGTAAGTTTTTGGGTATTGGCCATTCAATTATGGCCTTGACCTTTTTAGGGTCAACCCGAATCCCTCGGCAGACACAATGTGTCCCAAATACTCTATTTCTGTCTTGAAGAACTCACTCTTCTTGATATTTAGGAACAATCGATCCTTCCTTAGGAGCTCCATCACCTTAGCAAGGTGATCCTTATGCTCTTCCTCATTCTGGCTGAACACTAAAATGTCATCAAAAAAGACTATGACAAATTTTCCCAAGTAGGGTCGCAAAACCCTTCTCATCAGCCTACTAAAAGTGGCTGGAGCATTAGTTAGGCCAAAAGTCATGACCAAAAACTCATAATGTCCAGTGAGAGTGCGAAAAGCTGTCTTATGTTCATGATAACCAGATTTCAAATCCAATTTGCTAAAAACTTTAGCACCTTTAAGCATATCCAATAAATCATCCACTCTTGGAATCGGATACCGGTTCTTAATCGTAAGTTTATTCAAAGCACGGTAATCTATACACATACGATATGATTCATCCTTCTTCTTAACCAATAATACAGGTGCTCCAAATGGAGAACTGCTTGGTCGAATCAGGCCTTTTTGCAACAGATCTTCAATTTGTTTTTCTACCTCCTCCATTTCTATCCTGTTCATCCTATATGGGGCTCTACATGGAGGGGAAGCTCCTGGCTCTAAGTCTATGGCATGATCATCTTCTCTCTCCATGGGCAATTCGAATGAGTCATCTCTTGAAAATCGATCCTCATAAGCTCTAAGGAACTCATTTCTCTTCCGATCTTCTTTTGAGATATGAAGATCTCGTGAATCCCGTATATACACAAGATTACAATCTACCCCTCTTTTTACCAATCTTTTGGCTTGGGTAGGAGTAATCAATGGAATTGTATACACGTCCCGATCCCCTACGATCCTTATGTTTTCATCCTTATGTACAAAGCAACAATGATGAGTATGAGGATGAATAGCAAGGTTAAAATCATACCGCCATGGTTTACCTAGTATCATGTCAACGTCTTGTAAAGGGGCTACTAGAAAATCCCTTCGATCTCTATATTTTTGTATACGAAAAGGAATATTTCGTACTATGGATGTGTCTTCTTCATTGTGTCCCCTAAAAGCTCCTGAAAGCGACATGTTTTTTATAGGTTCTGGTTTAAGATGGAGTAATTTTGCCAATCTATCACTTACTAAGTCATAATTACATCCATCATCTAGGAGAACCACTATTCTCTGTCCATTCACGAATCCATACACCTTAAAAAGATCATGAGGCCCAAAGGTATTGGCTGAATGGACAGCATTCACTATTGGCTCAATAGTCACAGTAGATTTCGAGGGTGACAAGGTAGAAGCCTCACCCTCCTGCTTGGATGCCTTGGCTTTCCCTTTTATTGAATTCGTCTTGGCAATCTTAGCCAAGAGAACGGGACACTTATGCCATACGTGCCCTGGCTTATGTTTCTTACAACCGAAACATTTTCCTTCCTTAATCAACTTCCTCTTCTCTTCGTCAGTCATAGAAGGAAATGGCACCCATCCAGGACGTGATTGGCTGTTCACATTCCTTACAAGAGCTTTACCCTTCCCTTTATTATTCTTAAACCGGTTTGGTTTCCTAAAAGTGGGTATATTATTGGTCTTAGATGATGACCCATACTCCTTATTGAAGGGTTTACGAGGATTCAATTTTCTCTCGGCTATTTCAGCCAGCTTAGTGAGGTCCTTAAGCGTGGTCGGGTTAAACATTTCAACCTCGTACCTTACTTTTGGGCTTAAAGCTGCTAAATACTTCTTTCTCCTATCTTCCTCACTCTTTTCGGGTAACTCTAGAGAGAGTTTCCAAAATCTGGCTGTAAAATCTGCATTACTCTCATTATCGAACTGCCTAAACCTCTCCCAACGAAAGGTTAGGTTCTCTTCATGCCTCGGTGGCATGAAAGTGGTTTTTAGTTGCTCCACAAATTTAGCCCATTCATGAATAGGCTCTTTTCCTGTTTGTGACAAGGACCACCACATTAGAGCATCCTTCTGCAGATGCAATGTGGCAAGAGCAAGCTTCTCTTGCTCGGTCTTGTCTTGATGGGCAAAGTATAGCTCAAAATGACGAATCCAATTGAGGATTTTGTCAGCCTCCCTTGCCCCATCATATTTGGGGAACTCAATTCTCTCTCGCGGTTGGAATTTGGACCTCTTAGAAGGGTTACTCAACTCTTCATCCCCGAAGTTTAAAGTCCTCTTAGTCCCTAATCTTGTCATAATGGACTGCTCAATCATATTGCTAAGCTGGAAAACCAGCTTATCAACAGGAGTCTCCTCTCTTCCTCTTGCACTTGGATTAGAATCCATGTGTATTGGGTTTTGAGTTAAAGGCGTGAACTCATCACCTTGTTCTTGGCTGGTCTCATTTCTTCTTTCATTACGAAAGGAGAACTCCCTATCAGTAGGTTCTTGAAGGAGAGACTGCTGTAAATCTATTTGTGGGTTATCATACTCAAGATGTGTATAACTCTCACCTAATCCATCCTCTTCAAGAGGGGGTGAAGGTGTTCTTTCTCTCTCTCCTTGGGGTAATGGAGGAAAAGGAATAAGTTCATTGTTATATGTCCCTTCCCCTTCCATTCTTTCCTTTTATTAATACAAGAGAGAAAATGTCTTGCTGTAATTTCAAAAAAGAAGGTTTATTTTACAGCAAACTTCAAGTGTTGTAGAGGTGGTGGTACTTATCCGACTCCCGCTTTGTTTGTGTTGAGAAGACACTTAAAATGACCTCCTTTCCCTTCTCTTTGAAGCTTTTCTTCTTGTATTTCTGCTGTAAACTGGTACGCTCCGTTTGGGCTACTTGTTTTGAGCGGATTGGAGCTCTAGATACCATTATAGGGGTTACTTGATGGGTGGATCACTCCCTTAAAATCTTATTCCGATCCGACTTCCGGTTGGGTAGAACGGGAATCCCTTTTTCTCACGGTTTAAGGGTCCATTCACAGGGGGGGGGGGGCAAAACAGAACACCCCGTTCACCGTTCGCCGTTGAAGGCCAAAATTTTTCAGAAAAAATCCCTTGTCTCAGAACCTCGAGATCGGTCGATCGTGATCCTTTTCCGCCAACCTCTCTTGCGACTTCCGTCGTTCACAACTGTCGCCCTCTTCTCGTCCTGCTCGTGGATCGTCGCCGCTCTGATACCAAATGTGAAGATCTACACTTTTTGAAAATGCAAATGTGTGCAATGCATGCAGAATTTGAATGCCGATTGGCCCTCCAATGGGGAAGAGCGCCCTCGTGAGAGTACTTGTTTCTTTTTCGACCTACATGCAAGGTGGGAGAGAGATGACGGATGAATGCAATGTGGTAGAAAGAATGCTACGTGAGATTCACAATGAAAGGGTGATACCCTTTCATTAATGTCCCTTGAGATCACTCAAGTTCCATCTTCCCATTTACACCTACCCTTAGCCTATGACCCATGCACCTACCATTCAATGCACTCTAATGCACCCTTTCCCTTTCCTATTGCCCCTAGGACCTAGACACGTGTGTGCACATCTTTATTAATAATCATTGGCCAATGTTACATAGTTTTGGCGGTACTATTTACACCGCTTGATCGATCATAAATACAAACATATAACCGCACCATCAAATTGGCGCCTAACAATAATAAAGTTCTAATGACTATTAATTAACTAAATAATCATTTCTCTTGTCATGACAAGGGAGCTCATGCCCGACTAGAGCGACAGTGCTTCCAAGCACACTCCAAGGAACCCAGACAAAGGGATGGTTGTTTGATACACTAGTGAGGAGAAAGTCATCATCCTTGCAGATTCAATTCCGAGGACATCATCTCCACCAAAGCCACCAAAGCTGCTCAACGAGCCAAGTTGACTCTCATCACCGCTTTCATGGGAGACTAGGTGGAACGCAGCATCGAGGTTGCAATGGTTCCCACTGAGATCAGGTACTCAGTTTATGACAAGGAGCTATGTGCAGTCATCCATGCCTTATCAACATGGAAACATTTTTTATACGTACGCGATCTCACTGTTCGCACAGATCATCAAGCCTTGCGGTGGCTTTAGACCATGCCAACCGCTCAATGGTCAGACCGCCAAACTCGATGGAGCTAGACTTTTCAACAGTACGACAGAATAAGCCTGGGTCCACCATACCAATCCAAATTTTCAGGTGCATTGGTACAGCCCGACGACTATGCTATACATGACGGGCAGTTGTTTTTCAAAGGATGCCTTTGTGTGTTGTCCCCATTCTGTGCTACCACCCTCCATGATATGCAAGACTCCATAGCGGGTGGGACATGGAGGGGTTGCAAGTATCCTCGAGAAGATTGAGCGCAATTCTGGCCACATTTACACAGTGATGTCTATTAGTATTTGTCTCATTGCCAGATTTGCCAGCAAATGAAGGTATCTCATGGAAAGCTCCTAGAATTACATCAGCCTTTTGAGGTTCCGGATCAGCCTATTGAGCAAATTAGCATTGATTTTGTTATAGACCTTCCACCAGCCATTGGTACTAGGAACACTAAATGCATGTTCATTGGGGATAGGTCTCCTAGAATTACATCAGCCTTTTGAGGTTCCGGATCAGCCTATTGAGCAAATTAGCATTGATTTTGTTATAGACCTTCCACCAGCCATTGGTACTAGGAACACTAAATGCATGTTCATTGGGGATAGGTTTAGCAAATTTGTCATGCTTATACCATGCCATCAACGCACAGGACAGCTCATCTTTCCTCAGATGGTGGTATCGATGTGTGGTATGCCGCATATCATTGTATCAGACAAGGATTCTGAATTCACCAGTCAGTTTTGGAGAGCCCTATTCGACAACTTTGGTACAAAGCTTAGCTTCTCTAGCAATTTTCATCCATAGTCAGATGGCCAATCAAAAGTCTACAACCAGCTTTCTTTGTGCTATGTTGCAGATGCTCAGTCCCGCTAGAAGCAGTATTTACCCCTAGTTCAAGGACAAACATGGCCACGCTATCAGAGTACATGATAATCACGAGATCATAGTATACACATTCAACTTGTACTCAGTCATTTTTTAGATTGGAAATGTACTACACACCTCTAGTTAACCAACACTATCAACTAACCTCAAGAATGATCACAGAACAAACAATTTTGCAAAGAGCAGTGAAGCTATTCCAAACCATAATTTCACCCCATTGGATTAGACCATTTGGCTTGCACTGTCACGGGGGCGTGATTCTAATTATTAGAATTTACCTGTGACAGACCAAGCCCTAAAGTGGTAAAAAGGCTAACCTAGTGCATTAATTCCTAGGGCCAAGGGCAAGGGGCAAGTGGATTAAAGAGGGGTAAAAATCCCTTTCGCTAAAAATAGCTCCAGGAGCCACGTTTGGCTAGCTGGCTGGGAAAGCAAGCAGAACATGCGATATTTGCTTTGAGGCATGTTTCTCGACCACAGAAAAACAAGGAGAGGCAAGTCACAGGGTGGGAGAGTGCTCCAAGGGTATTCTATCACATCGCCTTACTGATTTTCAACTACCAGGGCAGTGTGTGGGCTACCAAGGCTGCCAGAAGCTCAAAAAAGAATTTCAATTTTGTGCCAAGACCCTCCAGATCAGTTCGTTTTTGCTGCATACCTGCTGTCTGTGCCTTCCATAGCCCCCAATATTCATTCGCACTTCTTCTGGAAGACTTCTAGGCCAGGCACCACCAGTTTCATATCTTTCAAGGGCTGTTTGGGGCTCCAAGGCAGCTCGACTTGTTGCCAAACAATTGGATCTGTTGCATCGCCACTGCTAGAGGCCTTCCAGGTCGGTCAGATTTGCTGCTTATCAATTTCCCCACCTCCAGGTTTCTTCCAGGGTTCTCAAACAGGTTGTTTGCAGAATTCGTATCTGTCTAAGCAGTTTGGAGCCTCCAAAAGTGGGTGAATTCTCTGTTTGAGGTTGCCAAGGTGCTAGAAATCTTCTAGTTTGATTCGCCTAACAAGATTTGGCTGCCAGGAGACAGAGGGGTGCCAAGAAGAAATCGTTTTACTGTGTTTTTCCTCTCCAGGGGTGCTGCTGATGATTTCGCCTGCCAAGCTTGTGTTCTTCTTCATTTCTGCCTAGCTGGACTGGTTCAACAGGGATTGGTTGAGCCAGAGGTTGCCAGATGCTAGGCATTTTGGTTGTTGCCAAAGATTGCCCACACGTTTTTGCCAAGATGGCCATGGAATTTGCATTGGGTTTTCATGCATTTGCCAGTCACGGTAAGCCTGCTTGAGTATTCAGTTGATTTATCTCTCAGGTGTTGTGCAAAGTCGAGGCTTTGCTGTAATTTGATCTCACTGAATATAACTAAAGAAATACCACGAGTGGCACCAACGAGTTTGGGGCCAATCTGGTGTCTCATGCGGACCAAGGGCATTCTAGCTCTTGGATTGTGTGTTGGAAGTTTATTTGTTTGCTGTCTTGAATTTTCTAAGTGGCTGTAATTAAATTATTTGCTCAACATTATTTCGGAATTACCGCCCTTTGGAGAACCTGAAGGCCGATGACATGCACCTGTGTATGTTCCGTTTTCTAACTTCATCAGGCCATAAGGGCCTGGAAGATGGGCTTTTCTACAAACGATTCTTCCTAATTCAGTTCTTTGTAGCTCACAGCAAGTCTTCCTAACGTTGCCCAGCAGTCCTCTCCACTATGCCACACAAGGGAGACCATCTCCAGCTACTGGAAAGTGCTGCACTACCCAAAAGTTGGTTGACTACTCTTCCTATCTTTTTAAAACCCCACCACCTATCATCTATCTGCAGGTAAGTCCACATCATGTACCCTGCCATGATTTGCCTTCTTCCGTGTGACCTTTGCCTGTAGCTCACATTTGTAGAGTGGTAAAGTGGCCAAATTTATGACAGCAATGAGTTCTATCATATTTACAATGCCACAAAGAGTTCTATGCCATATATTACAACTCTAATGAGCTGTATCATATTACAATGCCACAACCATGCATCCCACCCCAGAAACATTGTATTAAAGATATGGCACCACAGCAAAAGCAAGGAAAGCTAGGGAAAGGGAGTCAAAGAGGGGATCATTCGCATAGTGCAATGTTGACAATGCTCTCCCACTAAGGCCGAAGAGGAAGAATGGGAGTTGGCTGGAGAGTCATCTTGTTGATGGACAAATGAAGAAAATTGAAGAGAAGAAGAAACGCTACAATTCAATATAATGCCATTGCTGCGTGACCCACTACATTAGATTGTTTCAATCATATCAGCATTCCAAAAATCCCAGTAAATATTAAACCTCCCACAAAAAGAGGAAGTATAAAAGCATAGACCACTTGACCATATACATCTCAAATATTCAATGTAGAACAAACTAACCTTTATAGCCTTTGTTCGCCTCCCTAAGTTATTGAGAGTGCGAGTAATGGCCACTTTTGCTCCATCTAGATGAGTTCCCCCATCACTTGTGCGTATACTATTTGCATAGCCCAAAAGTGTGTCTGTGTATGCATCTGCACACCTGGTTAAACAATGGCAAGAAATGCATTACTAATGCCTTAAATATGAACAGAAAAGCTCATCTACTGAATTCAGGAAAGGAAGTTTTCTAAATCAAAGTCAATAACCTCTGCCAAGATTTTGAAGCCACTTTACCACATTATTTCCTAGCCATTGGCTCTAGAAATAATCAAAAAATCACCGTTTTCATACATGCAATAGCTGCACTAGAATCTGTCCCATTTCGTACACCCGAGATGCTCCCATGAGATGAGGTCAACTGTATCATACGGTTGAACCTCCTCCAGCTCCATACATCCAGGACTTGGGGGGGAGAGGAGTTCCCTACCAAGATCCAGTTCTACCATGACCACTTCTTGAGGGTCGTGGAGTATGGTCTCGTCATCAAACCTCAGTACCTCGAGGATAGGAGAGTGTCACATGCACTGAGGATCACCATCAGGCAGTTGCAAGTCTCGCCACATCAGTTGAGGATTCTGCAAGCATACCCATAGGAGGTTGAGACAGAGGAGCACTTTCTATGTGTATGCCAAGTCTGCTATGAGATCCGAGGGCAATATCATTGCCTCTTTCAGGAGGGGCATGGCTTTGGTCTGCTTTCTTGGCTGATCCATTTTCCCGACCAGGTTTGTGTTGGGCTCTATTTGATTGCGATGCGACGACACAAAGATATATTGATGCGACAAACCAAAGAGCAGCAGGAGGCGATGCCACAGGTCACCAAGATCGACCGACCACAAACACATGCTACAAACTTCTATGCATCTGAGTCAACTACTAGGGAGCCTGAGGGACAGGAGCTTGATGAGATGAGAGCATCATGGATTAGCAGTGAGAGTCTCGTGGCCTGCTAGAGACGAGAGGTACACACTCCACATGCGTCACGAAGAGTGACCAGAGCACGCATGATCGAGGTCTTGTCTATTTCAGCCCTCCTCAAGGGACACCGCCATAGACGAGGCATCCCCCTTGAAATAACCCATCCGTTACAGAGATCGAGGAGACCACGCCCTCGGCTGCATCGAGAGATAGCTCGTCAAACACACAGACGAGACCTCCTCGCATCCCATCAGCGGGCCACCAGGGTATCTCGATATATGGAGCCTGGGTGTGTACTAGGTGTGTTAGCTCTCAGCACCTGATTCTATTTTGCTATTCTGCTATTTTGCACTTTAGCTTTGAGCAAGGGCCTTAGCTAGCCCTTTTCTTCAGCCCATAGCGGCTTGTATGAGTTACTTTTGGTCTTGTACTTTGTCTCATAGGCTAGCGATGCCTCTTGCAAACGTTAACACATCTCTCTCTCTCTCTCTCTCTCTCTCTCTCTCTCAGATTTGTACTCTCATAGCAGGAGGCAGAGTCGATGGACAGGATTTCCAGTATTATTTTGGTTCTCAGACTCCGTGATACATGGACTTGTATCTTTGCATTGACATATTGTACTCATCCCCCCATTTTGCACCCAGGGGCGGTTTCCTTGCATCTAGCTTACTTTGTATTTAGGCTCGGATTTGACATTATGTACTTTCACTTGCATTGTATTGCGTAGCACTTAGATGATATTCGACGATGCCTCTTCTTTGTGGCACGTTGATTTTGTGCTATCTTGTACGCAGAGTTCTTGATGTCCCATGGGCCCATTTTGGCCTTTAGTGGACAATAATACACTTTCTTTCTTTCTTTCTCTCTCTCTCTCTCTCTCTCTCTCTCTCTCTCTCTCTCTCTCTCTGTGCCTGTCGTCGCTCAGCCCACCGCTTCAGGCCCCTCTGTCGTCGCTCAACCTTCAAGTTGTCGTCGCTTCAAGCCGCCGCTTCAGGCCCCTCCGTCGTCACTTTCTCGCCGCTCAAGTCGCTCAGGTCGTCGTCGAGACTCTTCTTCTTCCTCTCCCCACTCTTGGCTGGGCTGTACCCCAGGCCCAACCAAGGGGTTAGCCCAGCCAAAAAGGGGGGATAGTCGATATGGCCAGCCCATCCTCCCCTCATCCCCCCAAGCTTTACTCCGCCATGGCAGCCACAACCCCTGCTCCCTTCAATAGGATGTACTCCACGTATAAGATTCAACCTCCCCCAATGCCAACCAAGCCGCAAGAGCAGATTTACCATCTCCAGCAAGAAGTGCGAGACCTGAGGTCCCAGCTCACCCAAGCCCTAGCTCGTATTGCAGCTTTGGAAGGCCCATGGAAGCAGGAGATTATTGCAGCAGCCGTATAGACATGTAAAGCTGAGCCCCCAACATCATAGCTGATTTCCACGCTTAGAGAGCTCATCCAGGTGAAAGTGACAGCTGAACCCAAGGTTGACATCCAAGCAAAGATCCAAGAACATCACCTTCGGAAAGAGAATGCTATGAAGATTCGAATAGGGGGAATGTCCGATTGGCAGCACGAGAATGACACTTTTGATGAGGCAATCAAAAGAATCAAGGTAGTAGTCCCGGCCATTGATTGGTCAGCAAGCCCAACTGATGGCAAGAATGATGATGAAGAGGAGTCTTCCCAGTTTATTTATCGCCCAGGAATGGACACGTTGTCATCACCTTCGACTCGAAGACACTCAGGAAGAGGATTCTACAACAACCCTATAAGCTGAAGGGGAAAAAGATATGGATTGCTAAGGAGCTTACAAGAACCCAATTGAAGAACAAAGCTACCGAGCTTGCTAAGGTTCGGGCAGCCAGGGAAGCAAGAAAATGGGCAGTCTATCGTGACGGTCTTGCAGTGATTAGAGAATTTAAGACAAAACCTAAAGACCCTCAGTCTTAAACTGATGTAATGGCCACCCCATAGCCTAGCACCTAGTTCTTTTTATGTTTTATGTTCTATGTTTTTAGGTTCTATGTGTTTTGTTTTTTGGAGGAATCTGATGATACTCCCAGGGAGGTTGCCTATGGCCCTCTCTGTACTGATGTATAAGCAGGTCTCTTTTGTCCCATAGACCTTTATTAGGTCTCCAGTGGACATTAATAAACTTTCTCTCTCTCTCTCTCTCTCTCTCTCTCTCTCTCTCTCTCTCTCTAGACCCAACCCTCCCCTTCCTCCATCCCCCCCTTTCCACTCTCTCTCTCTCTCTCTCTCTCTCTCTCTCTCTCTCTCCCCCCTCTCTGTCGACTCAACTCTCCCCTTCCGCTCCCTCTCTACCGACTCAGCCCTCCCCTTGCCAACTACTCCACCCCCCCTCCCGTAGTCTCTCTGCTCCCCCCCTCATAGCCTCTCCGCTCCCCCCCTGTCGTAGCCTCTCCGCCCCCTTTCCCGTAGCCTCTCCGCCCCCCCTCCTGTAGCCTCTCCGCCCCCTTTCCCGTAGCCTCTCTGTCCCCCCTCCCGTAGCCTCTCCGCCCCCTTTCCCGTAGCCTCTCCGCCCCCACTCCCGTAGCCTCTCCTAGCTGGGCTGCCAACCCAACTAGGGGGTTAGCTCAGCCAGGGGGTAACAGGAGATTTGGCCAGCAAAGCATGGCCCATCCTACCTTCCTCCTCTTCAAAAACCCCTTCCACTCCAGCAGCCTCCAGTAACAAAGCCAGATACTCCACAGTGGCAGCCAGGACGCCTTCCCCGTATGCACATATATATGAACGAGGTGGGCTTTTTGACCGACCAATTATTGGATATCATGAACAAATTTACTTCCTACAGGATCAAGTGAGAGAGCTGAGGATGCAGCTAACGGATGCCATAGCTAGAATTCAAGTCTTGGAAGGACCCGGTAAGAAGGAAGTCATTGATGAGGTTATAAAGTCATGCAATGCTTCCCCCCCTACCCCCCAACTAGTCTCTGCAGTCAAGAATCTAGTTCATACTGAAATGCAGAAAGCAAAGCAAGAAGTGACTGTGGAGTTTGATGCAAAGGTCAACAAAGTTGATATTCAAGAAGAGATTAAAGAACATGCAGCTAGAAAGGATAATGCTTTGGGGGCTTTCAGATGGATGGTCTAAAGAAGATGAATCTTTTATACCTTAGCACATGTCAAACAGCCATGCCTACTATTGACTGGACTACAGATGCCGATGACAATCCTGACAACCCAGATGATGACGGTGAAGCTCGAGTAGTTCACATCCGTCAATGTAATGGCCATGCTATCATTACGTTCAACTCACGAGACATACGTATAAAAGTTCTGCGACAATCTCACAAGCTGAAAGGGACGAAGATATGGATAGCCGAGGAACTCACCAAGGCTCAACTGAAGGATAAGGCAAAGGAATTAGCAAAGGTTCGGTCTGCCAGGAAGGATGGTAAATGGGCAGTCTACCGGGACAGGATAGCACTCATTAGAGAGTTTAAATCTAAACCAAAAGGCTCTCAGTCTTAAAGTAATGTAAGGCCAACTATATATGTTTTATCTAGGCTACAATATAGGTACTCTCTAAATAAATGGAGCTGCTTCTGCACTCCTTGGGAGCTGCCCTGCGCCCTCCCTGAGCTGATGTACTAGATGGCTTTCATGTTGTCCCATAGACCTCTTGATCTCCCGTGGACGTTAATAGACTCTCTCTCTCTCTCTCTCTCTCTTCTCTCTCTCTCTCTCTCTCTCTCTCTCTCTCTCTCTCTCTCTCTCTCTCCATCCATTTGTCGTTCACACTCTCCCTCCAACTATCGTCCAACCCTCCGTCGTCATTCACATTCAACCCTCCGTCCGTCGTTGATGCTCAGCCCATCGCTCCATCTGTCGTTGACGCTCAGCCCTCCGTCCGTTGCTGACAGTCGTTCATCATAGGTCTGTCATTGGTTGCTGTCTGCCTTTCCAGCCACCCCCGCCAGCCCTTCAGGCACCCCTGCCTGCCCTGCAGCCCTTCAGTCCCAAGCCCTCGGGGCTAGGTCCACCTTCAACTCACCCATCGCTACCACGCGCCACGGGATCACCACAAGCCACAGGACCTCCACCAACCTCCACCATAGGTCACAGGCTCACGCCAGACCACAAGCTCACGCCAGGGCAAACGATCCCTCCCATACGCTCACGTCAAGGATCACGCCAGGGTACACAAGCCCTCCCATACAGCTCCACCATGGAGCTGGTATGGGCTAGGCGACAGCCCTGGAGTCCCCTCATCTGCTAGGAGCAGCCCTCGACCAACACACTCTTAGCCCCGACACCCTCAACATCGACTTACCTCTCTCTCTCCCTCGACACAACCCCCTGGGTCTACTACGCATCTCTGCTTGTACGTGCAAACACAGACCAGCCTGTCAGCTCTGATGCAGACCAAGCTTCAAGACCAAGTACACACATTGGGGACTGAACTACAACAAATGAAGGGCAAGCAAATAACATCAGATGGAGGCCAAAAAAGTTATTGATGAGCTCAAAGCAGAAAATGCAGCTCTTAAGAAAACAATGGAGGCCATGTAGACTACCATGAATGGTAAGCATGCTGAGTTCGCACAACAGGTCAACAAGGGGAAAGAAGTGATGCTTGAATGGATAGAAGTTGTTAAAAAGGGATCAGCAGCTCCCAAAAAAGAGCTCATTTCTGAGACACTAGAGGAAGAGAAAAGACGGGCCGGTAAAGCAATGAATGTCCTAGTTAGAGGTTTCACAGTTGAAGATACCCCAATGGCAGATGCTCGATCCCTATTTGCCAAGATGGGAATCAACCTTACATGTGAGGCAGCTTGGAGGGTAGGGAAGACGGAGATACCAACAAGACCATTATATGTCAAAGACCCCCACATGAGAGTTAAATGCAGCAGAGCTTGGGATTCGGAGACTTTCTGTAGATACTTCACATGTGACAGCATACGGGCGACACCTGCTTGAGCAGGGAGCTGTCCATGACCTCATCATCTACAATGGCCTTTAGAGATGGCCATCATCTGGGGGATTCACATGCTTCCCACATGGAGGCGGGACTAGCACAGTGGACAACCTATTGGGCCCATTGGCCTTTGTCTCACGGATACACGACCTCACTATACCCCCCCCCCCACTAGGAGCAAACCACTCATATCTGGCCTTCAGTGTTCTTGCTACTATGCCAGTCACAGGGAAAGTTCCTACTGCAGCCCATACCCAGATCCACTTTGACCGTGCCCTTGATCCAGTGTATGTGTGTCACTTAGCCAAAGAGCTTCTGAACCTATTGGAGGGTGATTTAGACCTCGCCCATGCTTCAACCACCCTTGTCACAATGATACAAGATGCTGCCACCAGATCCTTTCCCACGACAAGATCTTCACGGGTACAAGATGGGAAGATGCCTCAAAACCCCTGGTTTGATGATGAGTGCAGAGAGATGTGAGCCCACCTCACAGGGGAGCGAGACTTGGGTCAATTGACGTCACATGAGGCACACAGGATCTTTCACCAGTTGACACGTCGCAAGAGACGAGCCTTCCTCACACACAAGATGGATGAGATCATCAGATCATTTTGCGGGGGAGACCCGACCACTAAATGGGGACTTCTTTCAGAGGGGAAGCCACCCATCCCCATCACTAATCCGGGAGTGTAACACTTATGCATGCTCCTTTTATGATGTCCTGAGGCAGACACTGCCAGACATGTCCACTATGCCCGAGCCCACTACCTATCATCTATTCCCTACGCAGAATGTGCAAGCTGCACTTCGCCGGCTCCACCACCGAAAAGCACAGAATCACGAGGGCCTTCAGACAAAACACTTCGCACATGGGCAGAAAGTTCTAGCACTGATTCTTGCACATATGTTTAACCTTGCAGTTTGTGTCACAGCTTCCCACCAGCATGAAGCACCACCACTATCGTACCGGTACACAAAGCAAGAGACCTCATGGACACCAGGAACTATCACACCTTCATGATTGGCCACACATTGGCCAAGATCTATGGATCGTACTAGAGAGGGATATCAGCAGTCATACAGAGGCACGGGGGCAGCGGGCACTAGGGCAGGCAGGATTCAGGAGGCAACACTGTACTCTAGACCACATTTTCACTCTGAGGGCTGTCATTGAGGAGGCGAGGTTCAGACATCAGAAAGTCTACACATGTTTCGTAGACTTTCGTAAGGCTTTCAACAATGTCCCACGATCCCACATGATCAGGAGACTAGAGGAGATGCAAATTCCAGAGACGCTGATCTGGGGTGTGATGAGCCTACATGAATCAGTCAGAGGTAGGGTCCGTGCTCCTGACAGTCTATCGGATTGGGTTGCGAGCACCATGGGGTGAAGCAAGGATGCCCTCTCTCACTGACTCTCTTTGGACTCTACATCATTGAAATCACATCTTTCATAGATCGCCTAGGGGGCGAGGGTTCATTACTAGGTGATCTCCTCATACACATATTGCTATATGCTGATGAAATAGTCCTTATATCCTCTTCGGTGAAGGGGATGCAGAGAGACCTAGAGGCATCATAGGTGTTTTGCAGAGAGAGAGACCTGACGGTCAACCTTGGGAAAACTAAGGTTATGATCTTCAATACCTCACGAGCAGTGATTCGTCAACTTAGTTTCACCTATTGTGGATCGGTGATCCAGTGGAGATAGTGCAGTCATAGACATCTTCACAGGACCCATCTTCACGATGACCCATGCAGCCCAAGCACGGCTCACACAAGGGCGTAGTGCTTTGGCTAGACTAGAGCGACAGTGCTTCCAAGTGCACTTCCAAGATCCATTGACAAAGGGCTGGCTTTTTCACACACTGGTGTGACTGACTGCCATGTATGCAATACCGTTCTAGGGATGCGATCTTCCGAGGATAGACTGGAGGGGCTTCGAGCGGCTACAGGTGATGATGGGGTCCAAGATGATCTGATGTAAGCCCTCAGTCCCACATGAGATAGTACACGCAGAGTTCGCCATGACACCTCTCCAAGTTGATGCCATCTTTCAGACGGTGACTTTCATCCACAGAGTCTGGGACTTACCCCACTGGAGACTTCCGAGGTTGGCCCTAGAGTCATCCAGACGACTAGCAGAGAGCGGGGCAGACACATGGTATGCATGCATATCCACTTGGTTTGCCAGGCATGGTATCCAGATGGACAAGCTTCCCTCCTTTCAATACAGCATGGATGCGCCTCCTGAGTCGATCCCACGAGATGAGATCAATCGTATCATATGGTTAGACCTCCTCCAGCTTCATGCATCCCGGACTTGGGAGGAGGACCAGGAGCTCCCCACGAAGACCCAATTTTATTGCGACCACATCCTAAGAGTATCAAAGGAGGGATTCATCATCAAAACCCAGTATCTCGAGGACAGAGGAGTCTCCCATGCATTGAGGATTGCCATTGGTCAGATGCAGGTTTCGTCCAAGCAGCTGAGGATCGAGGTAGGGAGAGCAGCAGATATACCCAGAGAGCAACGGGTCTGCACACTATGTACGCTAGGGGTGGTTGAGATAGAGGAGCATTTTCTTTGTGTTTGCCTGGCCTACTACAAGATGCGAGGGCGCTACCACTGTCTCTACCGAAAGGGGAGTGGTTTCGGCCCTTTGTCACGACTGATCCATTTCCATGACCACGACTGATCTATTTCTGCGTCGGCACAAGGAGACATCTTCGGCGACAAATCAGAGAACAGCAGGGGATGGCCAGGCCACCACAGGATATAGAGAATGACCGGGCACAGCAACGCAGTCTGGATGAGCATAGTACCACCGAGAGAGGGGCCCAGAGACCACATGCGCTTTCCTCAGGGGGGACCGACAGAGATGAGGGGTCACTCTGGACATAGCTCAAAGAGTCCAGAGAGCCAGGAGACCGCATCCCCCACTGAAGCGTGAGACAGCTCGATAGACACAGATACCAGACATCTTCACCCACTAGAGAGCCATCACTATACCAGGCTTTAGTTTCTAATTCTATTCTAAGTCCCATTGCCAATACTGACTTGTTTTTCAATTTGTTCCTCATACTGGATAGATTGATATGCAGTTGCAATTAACTCTCTCTCTCTCTCTCTCTCTCTCCCTCTCTCTAGCCTCTCTGCCATGTTGTGGCCTGCTCGCCCTCCGCCATGCTAGCTCGTCGTTCTACCCGCATTGTTGTCGCCTAGCTCCCCTAGCTTGCTCTCCTAGCCCTTCCGCATAGCTCCTCACCTAGCCCCTAGCCCCTAGGCTCGCCTAGCCCCCTAGATCCTAGCCTCTCGTCTAGCACCTCTCCCCTCACCTTATCCACCGCCTAGCCCCTAGCCCCCCCGCCTATCCTCGCCTTACCTACCTACTCTACTCGCCAATTCCACCCCCAGCACACAGGCCACGCATAAGCAAGCCCCCACATAAACTTGCAAGAACAGAAACCGGGGGGGGGGGGGGGGGGGGCTGTTACTATTCCCGGCACGTCCTCAATGCCCCCGGCTGCCAATATGGGGACAAGAGAGAGTGATTCTAGTGCCAAGGATGATTACAAGGTCCGACCTGTCATAGCTTTCCTCAGGGGGGGACGCGGGGTCACTCTGGACATACCCCAAAGAGTTTAGAGATCTAGAAGACCACGTCCCCCGCCACCACGTGAGACAACCCGACAGACGCAGATCCGAGATATCTTCGCAGCTCACCAGAGAGCCACCACTGTGCTGTGCTTCGGTTTTTGAGTCCAAGCTCCAAGATGGATTTGATTCAGTTTGTATTTGATTGATTGTGATTTTGCTAGATCCACCGAGCTCAATGGAGCGGCATAGATTAGTACTCAACACGCTCTTTGCTCCAACCCACTGCATTGGGCTTGTACCAGTCCACATTTCTTGCACTTTGTCCCATAGGCACTTTAGCTTTCAGCAAGGGCCTTAGTGAGCCCTTTTGCTTTAGCCCATAGCAGCTTGTATGAGTTACTTTTGGTCTTCTGGACACGTTAAGACATCTCTCTCTCTCTCTCTCTCTCTCAGAAGCTTCAAAAGACAAACAAGGGCAAGATTTTGACATCCGGATGGGCACAGGACCTAAAAAAATGGTTCAAGAAGTGGGAAGTAGAAGAGTATTTAAACTACTCTTCAGAGGAGATTGATGAAGAGGCTTTTCATTATGACCTGCTGAATGCACTACACAGGAAATGGCAAACAGCAGAAAACAAAGATAAATTTGAGTACTATCGCACATATATCAACCCCGAATATTGGTCAATTTATACAGGAAGGGAGACAACAACGCAGAAGTACATATGTACACCTATAGCAGTGCATAAACGGAGGGCTTTAGCCTCACTTCGCACCCGATCACACCAGCTGCAAATAGAAACAGGGGGATGGAAAAAGATGCCAAGGGAGAGTAGAATATGCCAACTATGTGATCAAGGTATGGTTGAAACAGAAGAACACATGGTAATGATATGCCCTCACTATGCAAACATTAGGGAAGAGTTCAATCACCTCCTTGAGGGACATAACAAACTGGCTGATTTGCTGCATAAAGGGTCACCTTCAGCTTTAGGAACATTTGTGTATAAGCTCTTCAAGCATAGGAATCCACCTGAATCCTAGAAGGTGGTTTCTCTTTCCACCCTCCCATCTTCGGGAGGAGCTTTCATGTACTTGTGATATTGTATTGCTCAGGTCCCATAGGCCGGTTTTGGTCTTCAGAGGACGATAATATATTCTTCTTCTTCTTCTTCTTCTCTCTCACGAAGGCAACGGCTTTATTGTTGCTTCGTGGACTTCAAGAAGGCATTTGACACAGTTCCGCGATTCAGATTGTTTCAGAGGATTCGCCAAATGGGCTTCAGTGGAGAGATACAGTGGGCTATCATGGCTTTGTATGAGCGGGTCACTGGTCGGGTTCGGACACGTGAGGGGCTCTCAGAGGAGGTATGCAGCACGATTGGGATGAAGCAAGGTTGCCCGCTCTCTCCTACTCTCTTTGGATTATATATTGATGAGCTAGAGATGTTTATACAGATGACAGGCGGTGTGGGCTCTACTCTCTCAGGATCCTCCATTCCTATCCTCCTGTATGCGGATGATGTGGTTCTCATTTCCTCTATTGCTCAGGGCCTCCAGGCACATATTGAGGCACTCCACAGGTTTTGCCGGGACAGCTGCGTGGGATAAATCCAAGTGCGATACGTATGAAGCTGCAGCAAGTCTGCTCTCGTGACCTGGCTAAGCTCGTGGCGAGTCAACTCGAGATGAGGGGCATCTATGCTGTATCGGAAGGGAGGCAGTCTATCCATGTCTAGTCCAAGAGATGTGAGCCACCTAGTGAGTCTGAAGTACCAGCAGTATCGGGCCCCAGATCGTGCCAACTCCATAGAAGATGCAAGTGCTAACCATGGCAACCGAGCTCTGCCTGCTGTGCTGAGTCTCCAAACTCCCTAACCCTATGCAAATACATGACCGACTGAAACGCTGCATCCAATGCAAGGGGAGTAGCTCCAAACTCTGCTACCATGATCTCGTGCGGAACTGTAGCCTTGGCCCTAATGAGCCGAGAGAACATGATGATCTGTAACCTCTCTACTCGTCTCCAATCTGCAGCGCCGAGGTCTCCTGCCCAGAAAGGAGCTGCATACATCGCAGCTGGTCTCACCAATGTATCAAAAAGCAAGGATTTCGTATCGGGATGCTGAAAGTGGGACTAAAAACACTGACGCTCAAGATGAGCCAACGAAGCATACCCTTTACTAATCCTATCTCGTGCTGCATATGTCATGGTGAAAACCGGTCCCCTGAAAACTGCCCCCAAATAAGTGTACTCTCTAACAAGCTCAATGGGCTGTCCGTCATAATCCGACGAAGATGGCCACATATCGTGACCACTTCGTTCGGATCTCAGAGGATGGATTTGTCATTCCACCAGGCTATACAGGTATCCACATGTCCCACTCACTGAGGATTGCCCTTGGCCAGCTTAGAGTCTCTTCGCATCAGCTCGAGATAGAGGCTGGTAGGATGCGACGCATGGAGGATGGACGGCGACCGGGCCGAGAGACCAGGATCTGCCATTGTTGCACCATGGGAGAGGTGGAGTCAGAGGAGCACTTCATTTGCAGATGCCCGCTATATTATGAGCTCAGAGGTAGATTCCACTGTCTCTTCACGGATGGCTTTGGACCTCTCTCACGAGTGATGGACTACGAGGATCAGCATTGCCTAGCTCTTTATGTCAGGGAGGCCACTATGCTTCGACGAGACTACCTCAGAGACCATCAGCACAGACCGGAGCGTGATAGAGCCCAGCCTGATAGAGCTCAGGCACACGCTATACCAGAGGACAGAGACCAGGAGGAGCATGAGGAGGTCAAAGCTCACACAGGACACATGCCTCCACCCTGTGGATGTACATATGAGATGGTTTGTAGACGCCGCAGGATCTTGTTACATAGGGGACGTACTCGTCGCTTCATCTCCAAACGATCCAGGATGATGGCAGCTTTTCGGAGGAGACTTACTCATGGAGATCTCGCCCCACCAGCCGCTCACCTCACCTTTGCTCAGATTTGTACTCTCATGGTAGGAGGCAGAGTCGATGGACAGGATTTCCAGTATTATTTTGGTTCTCAGACTCCGTGACACCTGGACTTGTATCTTTGCACAGAAGGTGAACGTGCCACGCGAAGTTGGAGTAGACAGACTACAATGACATGTCACAGCATTTGAGTCAGTTCTATGACAAGAGGAGGTGGAGCTAGCTGATTGAGGGCAGCAGTACGGATTAACGTTTATAGAAGACGCAATGCTCTCGAGCCAGAGACGCAGAGGACACACCCGACACAGACAGTGACCAAAAAACACAGGATCGAGGTTCGGTCTATCTCAGCTCTCCTCAGAGGAGACTGTCAAAGATGAGGCATCACTCGACATAGCCCATCAGATACAAAGATCAAGGACATGTCCTTCCCCAGGCCACAGTGAGAGATAGCTCCATAGATGCAGATCCAGGACACCTTTGCAGCTCACCGGAGAGCCACCAGGGCATAAAAATCAGATACGGAGTTTCAGCTTTCAGCTTTTTGAGTTTTGAGTTCGAACTATTGAGCTCTTTAGCTTATCATAGCACTCAGCAAGGGCTCTAGTGTGCCCTTTGCTTCAGCCCACAGAGGACTGTATGAGTTTCTTCTCTTGATGTACTTTGTCCCATAGGTCCTTGAGGCCTTCCGAGGACCTCTCTCTCTCTCTCTCTCTCTCTCTCTCTCTCTCTCAACCAATACTAATTTTACAGATCATCAAAGAAGCAAATATATGAGGCAATGCTACAATTGCAGAATGAAAATACAATAATGATCCAAGAGGCAAAGCAGATGAAAGATAAAATGTGTGAGATCAACCAAAAACTGTTTGAAATGGAGAAGAAAATGGAGGCTATGCCGAACTAAATAGCAGCTGGAACAGCATATGTCGGGCAAATTGTGCAGAGAGATCGATTGAATGCAAACTCCACTAAGGGTCACAAAAACATGATATCGTCAACACTACTGATGATATTGTCAAGAGCAAATGGATCCGACAGCTTTTACAATGAAAGAGCAGCAAGAACAGAAGGAAAAAGCACTTAATATCTGGATTGTGGGAGTAGAAGAGAATGAAGATGAGGACATGAAGAAAGTACTCACCCACATTTTTCAAAAACCAACGCACATATCAGCCACTAAATGGCAGGAATCCTTTCGGGTAGGCATGAAAGGAGAAAAGCCAAGGCGCATACTTCTAAAGTTTTGGGACACTCAATTCTGCCTCAAAGTGCCACCTTAAGGGACACTCCATATAGATTGACGAGGACCTTATCAGGGACCAATATCCCAGAAGCTCAAGGATCTTGAGACAATTAGAAAAGGAAGAGGCTCGAAAAGGACATCAAAAGATGCCTGGGAAATGCAATGGCACATCGTATTTTCAAAACACCAGAGGATACACATACAAGACCACACAAGGATCGAGTGTAGTTGATTATGTGATCATGAACTCGCATGAAAGGCACGTGACTGAATATCGAGATTGAGGAGGAGTGCCGTAAGTCTGACTACAGGGCGATGCCCCTAGGCTTAATGGGGACGAGTAATGCTTTGAAAAAACAGAAATTTACCACACCTCCCAGGTTAAGAATAGACTACCAGAAGGCTCATAGTTATGAAAGAGAAATAGAGACAGCAATGCCATATGATCAGATGCCTTCTACATGAACAAATATGAAAAAATACATGACAGATATGCTGCTGTCAACTGCGCAAAAGTGCTTCACTAAAAGCAAGGGGAGAAGTGCACGAATGCCATGTAATCAATGGTGTGACCAGGATTGTAAAGATGCAAATAGAGCCTGGAAAACAGCAGACAGCCTAGAAAGAGAATCAATCACAAGCACATAAACAGGTGGTAAGAAACAAAAAGAGGATATTTCTCAAGAGCAAACAAATTGAGAGCTTTGAGGAGCTGAAACAAAATCCCAAAAAGCTTTTTTCAGAAATTGCATAGCGGACCTGAAGAGGAAAGCACAATGAGAAGACAGGATAGGGTTCGTCAAAAGCCTTTACGAAATATATGGGGAACAGAAAGTCAACCAAGACTATACTGTCAAGGCAGCAAATGGCATTGTCTATAAAAGACATGGGTAAAGTCCTGAAAAAGGTAGCTAATGGGAAGGCTCCAGCACATAAGGGCCGAGAGTTGTACCTATCCACAAGGGGGGAGATCGCAAGATGGCAAAGAATTATCAAGCAACCTAATGGCAAAAGTATATGGCACTATCCTTGAGTAAAATATCAGTAAATGGACGGAGGAACAGGGAGTCAAGGCACCATCCCAAGCATTGTTTTGTCCCAAACACTCAAATGTAGATCAATTGGTCGCCATAAGGGCTGCAACAGAGGGAGCCAAGCATAACAAAGAAGTTGTCTACTACTTCTTTGTGGATTTAAAGAAAGCATTCGATACAATTCAATATAAGAAGCTATTGGAAAAACTAGAAAAGCTATTGTCACGGGGTCGTGAAAAGTCATGTGTAGCTACGTCCGTGGACAAAACCCAAGACGAGCTTAGCCGTTGGGATTTACCTAGAGGAAGTGTCGATTTCATAGAAGTCCCTAGGGGCACATTCTAGGTGCACCCACTAGGACCAAGGGTAAAACTAAGGCATTCTCAGAGGGGTTCCAAAGTTGGGCCCAAGGGGACTCAAGTGTGTCATTGGTAGAGTGGGTTAGAGCATTAATGAGGTGCCATGTGACAAGCTCACATGCATCCCACCTACCATCCTTCTCCAAGGCTTGAACTTTGGAAGGAAAAAGTGAATCTTTTTGTGGGTGGCACGTTTTTTACGAGGCTCTTTTCCCGAGGTGTCGTACGAACCCGTACGACTATGGCCCCCACATTCCAAGGCACTTTGACTGCCATACAAACTTGAAAAATCATGTGTAGCTACGCCCGTGGACAAAACCCGAGACAAGTTTGACCGTTGGGATTGGCCTAGAGGAAGTGTCGATTTCGTAGAAGCCACGAGGGGCACATTCTAGGTGCCCCCACTAGGACCAAGGGTAAAATTAAGGCATTCTCAGAGGGGTCCAAAAGTTGGGCCCAAGGGGATTCAAGTGTCATTGGTAGTGTGGGCTAGAGCATTAATGAGGTGCCATGTGGCAACTTCACATGCATCCCACCTACCATCCTTCTCCAAGGTTTGAACTTTGGAAGGAAAATGTGACGTTTTTTGTGGCTAGGCACGTTTTTTACGAGGCTCTTTTCTCGAAGCGCCGTACGGAGCCGTAAGACTATGGTGCCCACATTCCGAGGCGCTTTGATGGCTGTACGGACTTTTGCGTGAACCCCGAGGTATCTTAATCATGGAAATCGCCATACGGACCTGCATTTATTGCGTACGGAATCCATACGGATTGTACAAACAGCCATTCGTAGGCTACTACTGGTTGATTGATGTTTGGATCCGGTTGCTAGCATTTAGTGGGACTCATCCCTGGCAGGATGGCTTGGCTTGTGCATTTGATCCCCCACACCCCTGAGCCTCACCGTACTCTCTCTTCTCAGCTTCCAGTTTCTTCATTTCTCTAACTTCTTTCTCTCTCTTCTCTACCCGTGGTTGGAAGTCACTTGCACCCTGTTTGGGGCCTGGACAGAGGAAAGGTGGCAGGTGCGAGAGCGGAGCTTGCCCCTCTTCCACGGACAACAAGTACAATCATTCTGGCTTCCCCTTTGTTTTCCATTCCCAATTTTCAAGTTCCTTGCGGTGCATTTGTTGTTTGGAGCTTCCTCTGGACCTTACAAGCTTAAGCAGACACTCAGTTACAGAGGGTGTGCCTCGGAGAGTGCCAGAGGGGCAGTGTATTGCATTAGGATGCCTTGAGGCTGCTTGAACATTTTGGGAAGTGTATGGATGCCTTGTCACTCACAGTTGGTTTCAGTTTCTGAGGAATGCCTTATTTTTTCCCTGACAGATGGGATCCAGTGCTGTACTTGAGCTTGATGCCCTGAAGCCCAAGGTCTAGCTTGACAGAGAAACTACATGAATCATCAATACAAGGGTGAGTCCTTGTTGTAAAGCATTTTTCATTTTCATAAGAATTGAATAAATACCGAAAGGGGCGCCAAGGCATTTGGGGCCAGTGGGTGTCTCGTGTGATGTATCATTGGGCAGGGGCATTCTAGCCTTCATCCAGTTATTCTCAATTTATTTCTAAGTGTTTTTCAGTGGCAATTAACTAATAGAAGTGATTGGGAATGATGCAATGTGGCTGTAAAAGGAATGAATGCTACGACAGTTACAGTTTACTTCCCTTTAGTAAGCTAAAGGCCGGTTTCAGTGGTTCCATTGCCGAGACAGTCACCATCTTCCTACAAAGGTGAGCCCTAGTTGGGTGAAGTACAACCACAGATACTACCACCATGTCATACCCATTGACTATTTCAGAGCAAGAGGAAGACAGGGTGTCAGAGAGTTTTGAGGAGGAGCATAGCATGAACGGGGTTGATGAGGAACAGGACACTGGGGAACAGCTTGTTTCTCCTGCACATGCCACTCAGGACACATGATAAGGTAGATGAGGCAGAGGAGCTTGATCCCAATGCCTTTTTCAGTTGCGAACGCAAAGTGCGATGGGAGCCCGGTCACAATTGCAACAGAATTTCATGGAGATTATGCAAACTCCTACTAATATTGCCCCTTCTCGAAGCAAAAAGACAGTTCAGAAGAAGCAGAAGAAGCATAAGAAGACTCACAAGCATGTATCTTTCAATGGACAGCCACCAGAGATGCCCACGGTCACCCCTATAGCGGGTACTGCAGTAATTTTCATTCAGTCAATCAAGGACAGCAAGTCCTCCTTCAGCCCATGATGCATCCAGGATGTTTTGGTGGAGGATCAGTTTTTCAAGCAATGGTGGGACAGCCCACAGAAGCACTCAGTACGCCTAGTACATACTTGGGCAGTTTTCAGCCAAGAATGCAAAATTTCCAGCAACAAATGATGGGGGTATACTGGCTGCAAATGCCAACGTGATGTATGCAAACATAGGGATGCAGCCCGGAATGCAGATGGGGATGCCAGGAATGATGAGTGGTTCCATGAATATGCCACAGATGCAGGGAATTGGACCTGGTATGGTGAATCCAGCTATGGGAGTTCGCACTAATGCACAGAGTTTGGGCCAGATGATGCCACCACCTTATTTGCAGCCACCGGTGTATGATAACATTGCACCCAAGGGCAAATTGAAAGACTACAAAGAGGGTGGGGCTGCTGTAAAATTTGAGACATTCAATGGGGCAGGCTGAAAGCAGTGACTTTTGTGCAACAATTTGATGCTGCCTATGCCGGTGGGAACTTCACGGAGTCATCAAAGGTTAGGAAGGCAGCCACATTCCTCAAGGGCAATGCACTTATGGTGGACATCGAGCACATGAATGCAGACAGAAAGAGAAAGTTTCCCTCATTGGGATCAGAGTGAGAACAAAGGAGAAAAGAGGGATGACCAGCAGGGTGAGAAGCCCAAACCTACTGCTGCTCTTATGCCAGATGTCATTGGAGCTATACAGAATGTGGATGCCATGGAGTTATGCAGAGCGTGGGATAAAATCCATGACCAGACTGCTCTATTCTTCTTTGATCCAGGAGCGAGAGCCAATTTTATAGTGCCAGAGCTGGCTGGCAAATTGGGCATAAGGACATAAGAGGTGGGACCAATTTGTGACGCGGCTATGGCTTGCCCATAGTGAGTCAGTTACACCAATCATTGAGACACTCCGTATGCACATTCAGAGCTACGTGGACACTGAGGAGATCTACATTATGCTGCTGAATGGGTGTGATGTTGTGCTTGGAATACCTTGGCATCACAGGAAGGGAGCACTTTTGGATGCCAGAAACAGAACTCTAACTTCGACTCACCAAGGGAAGACTCATGTTTTGGATGCTAAATTGAAGGAGAATCCATTCCAATTGTATCGTCTTCAGCCATTTCAAATGTAATGAAAAAGCATCTTTCTGTGTACTTGGTTTTTGGAATTAAAAACAACAAGCAGAAGAAAATTCTAATTTTTCTAAGCTGGATAAAGAGAGGACAGATTTCCTTTTTCAGTTTCGTGAATGTTTTTATGACTCCCTACCACAGGAATTACCCCCAAAACGCCCATTCCATAGATGTAATTCCAGGTAGCAGCCTGCCAAACAGGCCTCCTAATAGGGTTAGTGCAGCCCACCAGGAAAGCCCACCAGGAGGAGATAATGAATCAAGTAAAGGATCTCTTGGAGAAGGGATTAATTGAGCCCAGTTCCTCACCATATTGTTCCCCAATCTTGCTTGTGCAAAAGAAGGATGGCTCGTGGAGGATGTGCATAGATTTATATAGCTCTAACTAAGATACATTAAGAACATATTCGCGATACCCAGGATTGACGATATCTTGGATAGGTTAGAGGGGTTTGCAATATTCAGCCGCATAGATTTGAAGAGTGGCTACCATCGGATCAAGACACGACCTGAGAATGTGCACAAGACAGCTTTCAGGACAACATTTGGCTTGTAGGAATTTCTCGTGATGCCATTTGGGTTGATTAATGCACCTACCACCTCAATCAGATGATGGATAGAATCTTCAGACAGCACAGAGCTTTTATCGGGACGTTCTTTGATGACATCATCATGTTCTCTAAGAACGAGGCTGAACACAAACAGCACTTGGCAATTGTTTTTGCAGAGCTCAGAAAACATAAGTTGCTTATGGATGCCAATAAGAGTGAATTTTCATGCACAAAATCCACTTTTTGGGGCACATAATATCTAAGGATGGAGTCAAGATGGATCCTGCCAAAGTGGAGGCCATACGAAATTGGCCACCATTGAAGAACATCCATGAAGTACGGAGCTTTCTTGGCTTATGCTCATACTACAAGCCGTTAATCCTATTTTGCTGATATAGCATCACCTCTCCATGCCCTACAGAAGAAAGGAGTGTCTTTCAGATGGGGTACTAGGGAAATTGCAGCTTTCGAAGAGCTTAAGGAGAAACTATGCTCCGATCCTGTTATAATCTTGCCAGACTTACACAAGCCCTTCGTTGTCCAGTGTGATGCCTCTGGGAACAGCATAGGAGGAGTTCTTATGTAGGACGGTAGAGCGGTTGCGTATGAGAGCAGAGTGCTCACCGATGCTGAGATGAATTTTGGGATATATGATAAAGAGATGGCATCTGTCATACATGCTCTTTCTACTTGGAAGCATTACCTCTTAGATGCTGATTTTTATGTCCAGATGGATCACCAATCCTTGAGATACGTTCTCACTCAAAGAAAGCTGTCAAAAAAGCACATGTGGTACGGTTGGACCTACCTAGCTTTACATGTCACTGACTTTTTTTTGGGGGGGGGGGGGATCAGGCGTTTTCCCACCAAGATCTGATTTTACTGAGATCAATTCCTGAGAGTATCGGTGGATGGATGATTATCAAACCACAGCACTTGGAGGACATACGAGTCTCACACACTCTAAGGATTACCATTGGACAGATGCGGGTCTCGTCCCATTAACTAAGGATTGAGGCAGGGAGGACCACAGGTACACCCAGAGAGCAACCGATCTGTAGACTATGCACATTGAAGGAGGTGGAAATAGAGGAGCACTTCCTCTGTATTTGCCTTGTTTATTATGAGATCTGAGGACAATATCATTGCCTCACGACAGATACGAGCCTAGACCTCTCTCCTAGCTAATTCACTTCCAGGATTAGATTTGTGTTGGTCTCTATCTAGTGGAGATGCAATGGCATATAGAGACCTTGTTGCACCAACTCAGAGAGCAGGAGGAGATAGCGACACATGAGACTGAGATAGATCTACCCAACGATGACATGTCATAGATTTTTACACATTTGAGTCTGCTGCCCCTGGACATAGCGAAGTAGAGGAGGAGGAGATAGATGATATGAGGGCTGAGTGGGTCAGTGGGATGAAATGACGATGAGGAGAGACGCAGCCAAAGACGCAGAAGCTACACATGATGCAGAGACGGACCAGGGCACGCACGATGGAGGTTCACCATCATAGCTATATTCGGGGGGATCGCCTGATCAGAGTGTCACTATCAACATGGCCTAGCGGATACAAAGATCATGGAGACCATGCCCCCACCGCAGAGAGAGACAAATCGGTAGACACAAATACAAGACATTTTCGCAGCTCATGGGAGAGCCACCCCGAGCACCGAGTTAGCTATTTTGACTCTGAGATTGAGACTAGTTTTGACCCTTGTATTTTGGGTTTGGTTTTAGCATAATAGTCAGCAAAGGGTCTTAGTGAGCCCTCTACTTCAGCCCACAGTTATCTTTGTAATTGTTAGTCTCATAGGCCCACGAGGCCTCCCGAAGGCGGTAATACATCTTTCTTTTCTTTCTTTCTTTCTCATATCATATCATGTAATATTTAGGACTAGATTTCACGGACAGCTACAAATGGAAAGCATGCATGGAGAGAAGGCTTCTAGGGGGTTTGCAAGCTCTATATAGGTTCAAAAACAAAATGCGGGAAGGCGCATCTATGGAATTGGGAAATGAGAAATTTTATGTACACCATCCTTGTGCAGATAGTAATCCTCTACAGATTCCGCGCTTGGGCACCGGCTCTCTAGAACATACTGGGAACATAAACGTTTCCTGATAGGGGAGTTCAGGGTTCCTACTGGCTGACACGGGTATGATACCTCTAGAGGGGGAAGCATTGTGTCATTTCGTGGCTTACCTCAACCAAGTTGAGGAGATCGACACCAGCAGAGATATACCATATAAGGCGATGGAAGCTACAGAGGTCATGGGCTGGCATAGGGAGGGAATGAGGTGGATGGAAACATGGGGCATAACAGCCACACTGATAAACCAGAAGATGCATGTGAAATAAGGGAGATTGTGACGCAGAAAATACTACAAAACCTCTGGCAAAACCCAGGGACAAAAATGCAGTTTTATAAATAGGAAATTAATTCAATGGAAGTCATGGAATGCAGCAATACCTTAGGGAAGACATATCAACATTTTAAAGGCATCTAATCTGCAAACTCAGAACTACTTCACATGATCTCAAGGTAGAGAACCTGCAAACTCTGCCCCACAGGGGAGGTAGAGAATGAACAGCATGTACTCCTAAGATGTAGAGCCTACACACACATCAGAGAAGGATATGCGGACAACAGAGATCTTGAAAATCTGCTGGAACATCCAGCCAAAAAGCTAGGAAGCTACTTGAAAGAGACTTCAGAACATCGCAACAAGGTACTAGGTCTAGGATCTAGCACAGCAGAAGCAACATAAAAATTCTGTTGGAGCAGCCAGCCTAAAGCTACTTAAAAGAAATCTTGGAACATTGCAACGAGATACTTGGACTAGCACACAAGCTAATTCAACAATTACTCAATACAAAGATGGTTCGGGATATTTTATTTAACTAGATTGGACTATTTGTTAATAGTGACCACCAGTCCTGTAGATCCTGAAGGGTCTCATACAATCATATCATATCATCTCTCTCTCTCTCTCTCTCTCTCTCTCTCTCTGTCTCTCTGCTCAATCCAAATGCTTGAGATGTGCAAATTGTACAAAATGCATGCCTCAATGCTAGCACTTCTTTTCTAAAACAACCTCGTCCCATGTATGGATCCCAAGAAGCACGGTACGTACCATTGAAGCACTACGTCGACTGTAATTTGCTCTCTCTCTTTTCTGAAAGCAATGGGCTCATTTAATGGCTTCTGTCATAACAACATTAGCTTGCTTGAGAACTAATTTTAACAAGCAGTTGTCTCCAATTTAATGCAGACATGCAGATCCCCCCTGCCCTCCCTTTTAAAACACCCCAAAAGAAGCAAAGAAAGCGGCACATCCACGAGATCTAGAAACCTATCCTTAGAGATGCCATCACGTGTACCCTCAATCAAAGAACTTCAAGAAGATACATCACAAAATTGGCCAATCAGTTCAGAAACACTGCACAAACTGCAAGCCAAAAATGGTGTGCAGCATAAATCTCTTACTACTCTATAAATGAATAGATTTAATTTATGAAAAATAAGCCCATAATTCATAGAAATGGATAGACATAAATTATAAAAGCAAACCTGTACATGAATATGTAGAGGAAACAATGGCTTGGATAATACCACATGCAGGACAATAATTTTATGACAACAGAACCACTGAAAAAAATGTGCAATTCAGAGCAGGCGCAATCCCACAACATATTTACCACTGTTTGCAGCAGTTTAACATCATGCTAAAATCCACAGTGTACTCATGCTTTAAAAGCAACTAAAATCCGTCAAAGCACTCACAAAAAAAGGCGTTGAGACTAACCTTGGCTCGAGGCATGCCAAAAAGCAAGCCTTAACTTACATTTCCCGGGTCAACATATTGGAGAGGACTACATAAAACTTAAAGAAAGGCAAATGATGGATGAGCTGAGCTGTATGCCCTCCACCAAGCCCCCTGCAAACACCTACCTACAGCAAATCCTCCAAGATCATGCATAAGGACAACCGAACACACGGGTTGCCAAGGCACCCTTACTGGTACTGGTCCGTGATGTTCCTCTTACTAAGGTACCCCTTCACTAACTTCTAGTGCTCACCCCATACCAATGCTAATTTACACCTATACGTTTAACCATGGTTTACTACTCCTAGGCCCAGTCCTAGAATCCACCACCTCACTTAGGAAGTCATCACCTATGTCACTATTATAGGTGATGTAACATTTCCATCCCCTTTAACTTTACATATGCCCTTGGAAAAAAATGTATGGAAACCTTTCCTTACATGTTCTTACAGTTTCCCACATAGCAGGTTGTTCTTAATCATCCTCCCATTTAACCAAATATTATTTAATTCCTGTGACTATAGCCTCAAAGCAATCTCTCTCCAAGCTAGCTGGTAATGCATGTCCTCCTGTCACAAGGGCCTAGGTTTCCAGCTTCATGCTGAGCTTCATACACCTAGATGAATCCAGGAACATTCCCAAACTCATCCTCAAAAAATACAACATAGTGCAACTTCTTCTCTATGCATTTGTAATATTAGCCTGATTTTTACTTGAAAAGGTCCAGAATACCTCACTGCGAGCTTTAGTTATTAAATGTGACCTCGAAATGATTTGATTCTCTGTTAATAAATCTTCTGATTCTCTGTTAATAAATCTTCTGAAGAACCCAATTTCCTGCTTGGAACTGCATATCTTTTCATTTCTTATTGCATGCGTTCTTATATTGAATTTGAGCATTTTTAAATGTTTCTTTAACTTGCTCCGTACTTGTGGGATTCTCAGCAAACTGATCAGCAGCAAGGACCTTTCCTCTAATGTGTGTCACCGGGATTTGGGAGGGTTTGACTACACATAATTTTGACAAGAGACTTCTTGGTGATTATTATTATTGTTAAGAGACTCTAGTAAAGAAGGTAATGGGTCCAAAATTAGGCTTATCATACGCGTAGGATTGCAGCCTACTAATGATAGTTTAATTTGTTGGCTATGGCAAAAATGGAAGCTCAGAAATGAGTGATAGATGAGCAAAAACGAGCTGCTGTATTGAAAATGCTGCTACAATAAGTGGAGACTCAAGAGGGAGCCAATATGACAAAACGCTAGGGCTAAATGCCCTAACTGGACTAAGTGTCCTAACTGACCTAGGTGGTACATGTACTAACTGTACCAGTAGTCCTAACTGACTATAACTAGGCTACAAGGAACATACCAAGAAATAAGTGGCACCTATGGATAGCCCACAAAATGACCTGGGGCTGAAGTATCCTGGACAGCTTAGGATACCTGAATATCTGATGTCATGATTGCACATGTTCATCCTGTATGATATAGCAACCTATGACCGTACAGAGTACAACAGATCAAGTTACAAAAGGTACTAAGTTTAAAGCTTGCTGAAAAGCCTCAAACTTAGGTGAAGGAAGAGCCTTCGTAAATAGATCTGCCAAGTTGTCTTCATGGGAACATAAGACAACTAAATATCACTTGCTAATAATCGCTCTCAAACATAGTGATAGTGACCTCAATATGCTTTGTATGAGCATGGAAAACAAGATTCCGTGCAACAGCCAAAGCACTCTAACTATCACTGAAAATGACGGTAGGAGCAGTCTGACATGCATAAAGATCTGCAAGTAGCTTCTGAAGCCAAACACACTCCGTTGTAGCTGTAAAGGCTGCTCTGTACTCAGCTTCACAGATAGAAGTAGCAAATGTACTCTGCTTCTTGCTGAACCAAGAAACGCATGAAGTATCAAGCATGAAACAATTGCCACTATGTGACACACGAGTGTCGGAACAATCAACCCAATCACTATCAGTGAATCCATGCATGACAAGTGAAGTATCGAGTGCCTTTGAGATATCTAAAGACACACTTCATGGCATGCCAATGGTGCATAGATGGGTGCATAGATGGGCTGTGCATATATCTGCTCAACTGTGAGACAGCATACTGTAGATCAGGTCTCATATAGCATAAGTAAATCAAACAACCAACTACCTACTCATAGAGAGTGACATCACATGTACCACTGCCATCCTCAAAAGAGAAGTGAAAGCCACGCTCTAATGGTGTGAATACTGGCTTGCAATCCTCAAACTGAAAATGCTGAGAAAGCTGTCCAATGTACTTGGATTGTACTTGGATTGTGACATTTTACAAATGTCTCTGGGACACAAGCATGTCATCGACATAAAGGACTTAAATCAGCAAATTTGTCCCACGCTTGCGGATGTAAAGGGTAGCCTCTGTAGGGCTGTTCTGAAAGCCAAGTGTGAGCACACTCGAGGTACCTGCTTCAATTCATAGAGGGCTTTTTTCAAGTGGCATACCTTGCTTTCAGAACCTTCAACCTCAAAGCCAAGAGGTTGGGAAACATAGACCTCTTCCTGCAAATGCCCATGAAGGAAAGCTTCCTTTATATCAAGCTGATGTACCTCCTAATGAAAGTGAGCAGCAAAGGCAATAACAATGTGAATAGTAGTGATCCTGGAAGTGGGAGCAAAAGTCTCCTCAAAGTCAATGCCTTGCTGTTGAGCATAGCCCTTAGCAACAAGACAAGCTTTGTAACGGTCCACTGAACCATCAGCTTTCTGCTTGATATTATTAACCCACTTAGTTCCAATGGCATTCTTGCCAGAAGGCAAATCACATAACTCCCAAGTGTTGTTCTGATGGATAGAATTCAATTCAACTTGCATAGCCTTCAACCAACAATCATTCTGAAAGGCATCTTGATGACATAATGGCTCTTCATTGCATGCTGTAGCAACCAATGTATAAGCAACAAAACTAGCCGACACAAACTCAGTACGAAAACTTTGTATAAATGGATGCTCAAGTATGTGTGGGTGTTATACTATGGTCTACACCCACTGTTGGCCGCTGATGACGTCAGTGGGGATGTCATAGTAGCTAGTCCCTACTATGCGTGATGGAGTTTATGGTTTTCAATCTTATGAGTGACTCTCGTGAGATTGAAACTGCACTATGTTGTGTTTTTAGAGGATGAGTTTGGGAATGTTCCTGGATTCATCTAGGTATATGCTTCTACCGTATTAGCGGACATGCAAATTTCACCTTGTGAAGTTTTCGTCCAAGTTGCAGCCTGCTGGTATTGCGATAATTCTTTCTATCTTAAATGGTGTGTTGCCCTATCAGCTAGATTTAGATTTAGATGCTCGTTTGGGAGAGACTAAAATGAAATCATTTAGACTTCACAAGCACTTGTAGCTTGAATGAAGAGATTTGGAGCGCTGATGACGTCAGTGGGGATGTCATTGTAGCTAGTCCCTGCTATGCGTGTTCTTGGATTCATCTAGGTATATGCTCTTTCCGGAGAGGTGCTCTAGTACGGGCTGGCAGAGGAGTATCTTGTTTGCTGTCTTTAAAAGTGTCAAGGAGCCAACGAGGGACCTTTTTGGGCTCCTCGATTTGAGCTCTTTCTTGGTCAAGAGCCCTGTGCAAATGGTCCTGATCAATGAGAGGCATATCATGCTGAATATCAGGCTGCAAATGTGGCTGCAAGTGACCAACAGATGGAGGAGGTACAACCTCAGATGAGACATCATCCTGAGCATCAAATGGAAACAAAGGCGGCAAGCTATCAAAAATATCTGGGGCATCAACAACGGGCTGTTTTTGACAGAGCAAAGGCATAGTGGAAGATTCATCAAACACAACATCCCGACTGACAAAATACGTGCCCGTGCGGGGCTGGTAGAGCTTATAACCCTTGCTCTTTGAGCTATACCCAATAAAAATGCACTTGACAGCTTTATCATCCAACTTAGTGTGTGTCTGTGAAGGCATATGAGCATAGGCCAAGCATCCAAAAGTCCTCATGTGAGAAATGCGAGGCTTACGACCCGTCCAAGCCTCATAAGGTGTGATAGTCTGCAATGCCTTTGTGGGGCATTTGTTCAAAATGTAATTAGTACACATGACGGCATCCAACCACAACTTGTTAGGCAAATGTTTGCCTTTCAACATGCACTTGGCCATCTCCATCACTGACCTATTCTTGTGCTCAGCCATGGGATTTGTTGAGGAGTATAAGACACTATACATCGATGATGTATGCCACATGAAGCCAAAAAACAACAAACTCCTTTGACATGTATTCACCCCCCCTGTTTGTATTAAGGTGAGCAATGTGCAGCCCACTCTCATTCTCAACCAAGGCAATAAGATGCTTGAAGCATGAAGAAACTTCAGATTTGGATTTCAAGGCGAAAATCGAAGTGTTTCTGGTGAAGTCATCAATAAAAGTAACAAAATAATAGAAGCCCCCAAGTACTAGAACCCTCATGGGTCCACAAACATCACTATAAACTAGATAAAGCTTGCATGAAGCACCAACTCTCCCATCCTTGGGAAACGCAGCACGATGCATCTTACCAAGCAAGCATGGTTCACAAACATGCTTTGAAGGCATATGCATTTTGGGAAGATCAACAACCATACCATCCTTATATAACTTCACGAAAGCTCTAAAATTGAGGTATCCAAACCTCTTATGCCACAAATGGGTATCTGCCATGGTAGAATCAAGAGCAAAGGCATCTACATCTGCAAGTGCAGCGGCATCATCCAAACATCTCTCATAAGCATCAAGTCTATAAAGACCTCGAGTCAATGTGCCAGTCACGCCATGGTAAAGGCATGCGTAGCATCATTCACTGCACACCTAACACCATAAAAAAGAACCTGAAAGCCTTATGTAGCTATGGCTGAAATAGAATGAGGTTCTTGCAAATGCCTGGAACATAAAGCACATTCTCTAGAGTAACAATACCACCAGAGACACAAGTAAGAGCAACTTGCCCAACACCTTTCACGGTATATGATGCATTATTGACACATGTGACACTGCCCCCCTGAGATGTATGCTCTAATGAGTTGAATAACTTCCTATAGGAAGTGTTTTGCTTGCTACCACTATCAAAGAACCAGACATCATGTATACCTGAAACTGCCATGCGAGCATCATGAACATCAGGATTATACTGACATGTAACCAAGAAAGCCCAATGTTGATCTTGTGCAAAATTAGCTGACTCATGTCGATCTTCTGCACTAGAAGAACCAGATATTGCAAGACACCAGACTCTTTCTTCTTTTTTTCAGATGCAATCTGCTTCCTGCATTCAGAAATATCATGCCCGGGTTTCCTGTAATAGTTACATCTCTTCTTCTTTTTGCTATCCCCCAAAGAAGAGGCACCATGAGAATGATCAGCATGTGAAGGGGAGGGTTTACCAGCTGAAACCTTGCCTTTGCCTTTGTTTTTATGCTAGGCAGCAAAGACTTGATCACTAGCCATAGAAGCATTGCGATTTGCACGACTTTGCTCCTTCTGAAGAAGAAGAGCAACTAGCTGGTCAAATGAGTAATGGTTGGCATTGCCACCTGCAACCAACCTCAATGTAGTAGCAAAGCCTTGACACGTAATGCCGCTTCTGGTGCTACACCTACCGCCTTTGGTGCTTTCAGTTGATGGGTCTTCAGGTGATGATGCTACTTCTAGAGCACCTGCAGCCACTATTACAAGTACTTTGTCTCCTACATAGGAGCAGATTCACTGGGATGGTCGTGATACCAAGCACATGCCTTGATTGCTCTTTCAGTGAAACAGGTTATTATCCCTCACATCCGGTCTTGCAAGACAGCTAAGCAAGCATGGGATCAGCTTGCATCCTTGTATCATGTGTGGAATGAGGCGAGGTTTGCCTATCTTCGCAAGCAGTTGAAGGACTTGAAGCTGGAAGAGGGTGGTAACATGGGTGCCTATCTTACTAGTGTGAAGGATTTGAAAGAGCAATTGGCCAACATTGATGAGATTATGCCTGATTCTCAGCTTGTTTATAATACCGTTGATGGCTTGCCTGATTCTTGTAGGCCTGGCCTCAGAACCTGAAACAATATGCCATAAATTCTTGGCAACCAAAACATGCCCCATCATGTATGACCACATGGGATAATCGGTGCCATCAAGCTTGTCATCAGCCCCAAGCATTCCAAAAAGGTCATCTTTGTTGCTACCCATTGATGCAAATAGAGAAGAAGTAGCACAATGGACAAAGGCAAAAAGGAGAGATACAACTCTCAACTGCAAGAACTAGTGACTGCACAAGTTCGTTGTCCCAACTAAGATGCTAAATGAAAAGCAAATATGTGGCTTCAAGAGTGAAAGAACCAGTCCCAAATGCTAAAAATGGTGACCTTCAATGCTCCAAAGTGTTACAGCAAGACGCAAATTCCAAAATTGGAGGAAAAAGTCACCCCAAAATGCTGTAGCAAGCTCGAAACTGCTCCAAAGGCTGGCACGCTTCACGAGGCAGCACCAAACTGCTCCAAACTGAAGAGAAATGCAGAGAAACAGCTTCTGACTGGCACACACTTCGAGGCAGACCGAAATGCTTTAAATGCTGGAAGAACAGATCCGTACTGACAGTAAATGCTGCTATCACAACTGTACACATGCCGTACTGCAATTAATGCTCCACACTGCTGTACGCACCACACGTACGAATTTATGGAGCCATTAATGCACCATGCTGGTCTTAAATGCAGGCCAGAAGCACACAAGCGAATATGTTCCATACAGTCCGTACAAGGTGTACGGACCACACGTGCGAGGTTTTTCTTGCAATAAATGCAGTCTGGAGCGTCCATACAGTTCCATACAAGCTGTACGGAATTCGTACAGCTAATAAATGCAGCAAAAAGTGCTCGGAATTGCTCCAAAATGCGTCTCCTTCGCAGCAAAGGCTCCAAAATGCAAACTTCACGCACCAAATGCGAGGTTCTCGTGATGGAAAAGCTTGGAGAGGCCTCAAACACTCATGGGAATGTGGAAACCAGCAAGACCAGCAAGGAAATGAGCCGAAATGAGGCTGGAACAGGTTACCAACAGCTTGGAGAAGCTGGAAATGGCTAGAGGACGGAACCTTGACCTACTCTGATACCATTGTTGGCTATGGCAGACAATGGAAGCTCAGAAATAAGTGATAGATGAGCAAAAACGAGCTGTTGTATTGAAAATGCTGCTACAATGAGTGGAGGCTCAAGAGAGAGCCAATATGACAAAACCCTAGGGCCTAGGTGGTACATGTACTAACTGTACCAATACTCCTAACTAACCATAACTAGGCTACAAGGCACATACCAAGGAATAAGTGGCACCCATGGATAGCCCATCGAATGGCCCACATTATTGGCATTCTTACTTTGACCATCAGGTGGGGGAATCCTACCGGAAGAGAGTTTTTTTGCATGGTGGACGTCTAGTCTACACCTGAGATAGGAAATCCTTTAACATTCCATTTGGGGATGTAGAGGTGTCGAGAGTATCAGGTAGGGCATTGCATTCTTGCTTGGCAGGATGCATTAGTTACATTTTTTGAGAATCTATACCTTGGCTTACTCAATCAAGGCCACAGATCCTCTGTGAGGGAGCGGATTTCAATAGGGCCATTCTCATTCCCAAGCACCCCCTCAACTTACCACTCTAGATGGAGTGCCGATTTCCTTACATAGACCCGAGGCACTCTCCATAGGCTCCACTTAGAAAATCATTGCCAGTCTCACCACTTGGCAGGTTTGGAGATCTACATGCACAGGAGCCCTTGATGGGACTTAGATCTTTGCTTCTAAGTTAGTGATCTAGCAAGGTATCATATACACCCTCATGGTCACTTGGAGCAGAGTTTAGGCCTCATCACGCATACCCGAGGCAAGGAGGGCAGCCTTTAGAGTGGGACCATGGTTTATCTGTCCTTACCCTACCATAGGGCCCTCATGGTACGTCCACTCTTTGGATTGGTTACAACAACCTTACCTTTGAGTATTATATGTTTCTTTCTCCACTCAAGATTCTTCTTGTTTACACGTATCTTGAGAATACCTTATAGAACTTAACTTTCCCCCCCTTCCTTTCTTTGGCTGCTTTGAGCAATTCAACAAATCCACTCATATTCTTTTCAAGATGCAAGGTTGCCGAAGGAAGCTTTTCTAGGTTGGTCTTCGATACTTAAGAAAATTACGGCTCTAAGTGCCTCACGAAATTCAAGAGTCTATTTGGGTCCCTTGTCATATCATATTTGTGAACATTAATCCTTTCTTAAGTTGATACGTAGGCTTCTTAGAGGTAGATGCTCCTACATATGGAATATCCACAACCTTTGGTGGACATGTTTTTCTTTATGGGCTTTGGATGTTGGGTTTTATGCATGGGCTTCCTTATATATCAACAACGTTGTTTACCAAACACGAGATGCGAATATTCACGTGGTTGATACATACATACATTATATATATATATATATATATATATATATACACACACACACACACCTTTGTAAGACTAGAATAAGTCCAATCATACAAATTTAGATTTTTTGTTGTTCTAAAGATCAAAAATCTACACAGAAAATAAAAGAGAAAATGAAAGAGAAGATAAAAAGAGGTAAACAAAAACTTTTATGAAAAACAAAAGAAAGACATACTTAGCAAGCAAAGCAACACTTATGTTGTCATCAATGCCCAAGCATAAGCAGCTATACTAGGTCTCTAAAGACCCGCAGAGACTCTTGGGCAAACCCAGTGCTTACTAAAATACGTCAAATAAACAAAAGAGAAAGAAAACAAGAAATAAAGAAGAAAGAAGGCAGGTGACTAAGCAAAAATAAACAAGCAAGTCAAGAAACAAAAACTTCCAAAAAATTCGAATAACACTCGCTCTATCTCTCGCTCTCTCTCTCTCTCACTCACTCTCACTCTCACTCTCACTCTCACTCTCACTCTCACTCTCACTCTCACTCTTATTTAAAAGATAAAAAGCTAAATGGCCCTTTACACTCAAATCGTTTACTACAAAGAGGCAAAAATACATTTTTCTAACTTAGAAAGCACAAGCATACTCAAACAAACCCTCTTTTGAAACTAAAAGAAAAATGGGCTATTCAGCTCCCCGCTTTTTGTTTTCAGCTTACGATCAATCATTCTAAACATACCTAAGGCCGATACACCATAGATAAAAGACTTCATATCTAAGATTGTGCGTACTTTTTTCATTATTTTCCTTGGATTATACCTCTTGTGTAATAGTAAAGTGATCAAATTACTACATTGAGTGATAAAAGACCTCCTTAGTTGTACAAAGGCGGGAAAATCTATGGAATTGGGAAGAAATGACTCCATATTTTGCAAATCAGAAATGTTTGAGTCAATGTGAGGCATTTTATAATGTGTAAACCACTATATTCAGGTTGTTCACGTTTATCGTATATATCAACCTCTAATCCTATGGTAGATTGAGAAAGTCTAAGATCTAAGAAAACACAAGAATCCCCTCTTGAAGTGCAGTTCAATTCACAAGAGTCACAAGGATAGATTCCTTCTCCAAAAGCACTAGCGTCTTTGTACATAAAACCTTGAAAGTTAGGAACATCTGGTGCAAATAAGTCATCTATAAAACGCCTAACTTGGCTAAGCTTATGTAAAATGATAGGGCAGGTATTGATAGAAGTCATCTATAAAACACCTAACTTGGCTAAGCTTATGTAAAATGATAGGGCAGGTATTGATAGAAATAAGACATTGCATAAACTCAAATTCATAAGTGAAAAGATAAAAGTTCTCTAAAAAGACGGCACAATTAGTGCCCATGGGGATTCATATAATTTGTTGAAACAAAGAATCACCTATTGTGATGTAAAGATTATCTAAAAGAAAATCTATCCAACAGCAAACATCTTCCACATTTACTACCTTTGTGTATCTTTTCTTTTTCGAACCTGTGTCATGATCTTTATTTTTTAGCCACAAAAAGTCAAAGCATAAGGTTGTTTTCTCAACTTTTAGCACTTTGCATCTATCTTTGTCAAATCTCAGCTTGAAAACTTCAGCCACTAGCTTTTTTATTCTAACTTTTAGGTCTTCCAGCTCGATCTTTGTGTAAAGAGTGGTAAAATCATAGGTTTGAAGGAGAATAGGAGACTCTTTTTCCTGAATGCTTCGAGAGGAATTAAAAAAATTTACAACAGGAATCACTCCTACAGAGTCAATTAAAATCTAGCTTGAGTGCGAGGGGACATCTGCCTCTTTTAATAAGTCCCTCCAAAGTTCATGGACACTAGGCAATATGGCTTTGAAGCAGTAGCTTAGCCATTTAGAGACATCCGTCAAAGTAGTCTCACAAGCAGCTGCAATAAATCTTGGCTTTTTTGGAGTTTTGTGAAACTTCCAAGCAGCAAAAAGAAAAGGTATACTTGGATTGCAAACAAACCCAGAAGACTTGCAAAAACTCTAATGTTTTGAGATCAAATCCTTTTGAGAAACAGCATGTAGAACAGTTAAAAGTACCAACTATACTGCACCAACAATGAGGTCAATCTCATACAAAAGTATCACCAACTAATCAGCACAGACCTGCAGCAATGTGATGCAGTGTCTGGCTCACTATGTGAGCTACTGTGCTACTCAAAAACTGCTTCTCCACAGCTCCTGCCAGCCCTCCTCCCTCCCTCCGTAGCCTCTACCTCCCTACCCTCCTCCGCCTCACTCCCTCGCCCTCGCCCTCGCCTTACCCCCCTCGCCCTCGCCGCACACCCCTCACCCCTCGCCTCGCCTCGCCCCGCCACCTCACCCCTCCGTCCCTCGCCCCACCCCTCGCCTCGCCCCTCGCCCCTCACCCCCCCGCCCCTCGCTTCGCCCCTCGCCTCGCCCCTCCGCCCGCCCCTCGCCTCGCCCCTCAGCCCGCCCCTCGCCGCGCCCCTCGCCTCGCCCCTCCGCCTCGCCCCTCGCCCCTCCGCCCCTCCGCCTCGCCCCTCACCCCTCGCCCCTCACCCCCCCGCCCTCCGCCCTCGCCCTTCACCCTCCCCCTCCGCCCTCGTCCCTCCCCCCTCCGCCCTCGCCTCCGCCGCCGCCCCTCTCCCTCGCCTTCGGCCTCCGCCCTCCGCTCTCGCCTCCGACCTCCGCCCTCCGCCCTCCGCCCCCGCCATCGCCTCCGCTTCCTCCGCCCACCTCGCTTCGCCTCGCCTTATCCTCCTCCGTCACACCTAGGCTCCATCCCTCGTCTATCTCCCCCCCTTTTTTGCTGGCAGCCTCTTCTTCATCGAAGGTCTCGCAGTTTGTCTTGGCGGTATGGCGGCTCCCTGCCCGGAACCGGAGGCCCAGCCGGACCCTCCCTCTCCAGATGCCTACCGCGTGATCTTGACAGAGCAACAGTCGTCTCGGGTACAACACGTTGCCAATGACTTTGCCCTCACTTCCGTCTATGGCAGAGTCATTGGACACTCTCCCTCCAGATCAACCATCAGGGACTGGCTACAGTCCACTCTTATGCTAGAGGACAACCACATCGAGGAGGTGGCCCTTATGGGAAGGGGCATCTTCTGGCTTAAACTCTCCACTGAGAAAGCTGCGAGCAACCTAATTGCTGGTTCCCCCACATCTGTGGATGGAAAGATCATCATGATAGTCCCTTGGTACCGAGGATTCAGCGCAGCGGACTTTGATGCTCGTTTCCGCATACCTCGCCACCCAGTGACGCTAGTTTTTCCAGGCCTTGCTGCTGAGTTGTGCCCGATAGTCAGGGACCTGGTTCCCACTTTGGCTGGGTGATGCATGACACTTTCGTCAACGCGGTTACTGCGGCAATAGCTCCCAGAGTCCGTGTGGCCGTGGCAGACCCTGCGTCCCTCCCTGCAGTGATTGAGATCGTGACAGATGTTGGTAGCATTACTCAGAGCATGGTAGTCACAGGACAGCCAGGCCAGTGCCTGAGGTGTCACGGCTTTGGGCACCTGGCTGTTGCTTGTCCACGATTCTCCAGCTCCTCTCGGCCCCCCCGCCTCCCCCTCCGCCCCCCTCCGGGCAGCCACGTCAGGAGGAGCAGAGGCAGCCAGAGTCCGGTCCAGAGGTGGCTGGCGGCTGGACCGAGGTCAGAAGGAAAAGAGGAAAGAATAAGAAGATTTCTGACAAAGGCAAGGAGGCAGAGGTTACCCAACCTGCAGCAGCGCCTCAGAGACCTGACAGGCAGCCGCCCCAGGGTCCTGGGAGAGCTTCTTCTTCGTCTGTAGCCCGCCCTCCGCAGCCTCAGGTCTCTCTGTCTCCCGATCCCCAGCTCCCTTCCTCTCAGCCCCAGCCCCTTCCCCAGCCGCAACCCCCTCTTCCCGACCCGCAGCATCAGCCCCCGTCTCTTCCTCTTCAGCCCCCTCCTCTTCCTCTTCAGCCCCAGTCCCAGCTCCAGCCCCATCCCCCGCCCCTCTCAGCTCTTCTGCAGTGCCAGCTGCACCGATGGTTCCTCAGCCGCGAGCAGCCCCCACTCCCCCTCCTCCGCCCCCCCTGCTAGTCGCTTCCGTGGAGTCTGAGTTGCCTACCCCTCAGCCTCCTTCCCCTTCCCCACCCCAAGCACGGCATCCCGAGTCTGCACCACCCCAGGAGCAATCTTCCCTGTCTGGTAGCCCGACCCCCTCAGTTGCAGACTCTGGCGGGCCTCAGCTTCAGGATAGAGAGCTTCCTCGCGACTTCTACAGATCTGGTCCCTGGGATTACTTGGATGTGGCCGACCTCGGGACCTTCCCTGCTTGCCTCGACATCAGTATCTTCCTGCTCCGTAAAGGGGCGGATGGGAAGATCGCCCTTGGCCCCGAGGGATAGCCCTAGCTTTGCTTTCACCTTTCTCAACAACGGCACCGAGACTTGGACAGACGACTCGGTCTGGGAGGCTCTCAGAGAGCAGACGCACGCTCAGATTTGCTCCTAGATAGGCCCGTCGGATGGATAGCTTCTCGACACTCAGTGGTCCGAGGGTGACGTGCGCCTGCGGTGGCGTTGCGCCGCCAAGCGTTTCAGATTGATTGTGATCCTCATGCCCCCTCTGTCGTGGCCCCTTCCCCAGGATGTCAGAGCCTGGACTCCTCAGAAACTCCGAGCCTTCTACGGGATGACTACCTCAGAGATCTCGAGTTGGCTCGAGAAAGCGTTTGTCCATGGCACCAAAGGCCTCACGCCTTTGCTAAAAGTTTTGAAGAACGGGCAGGATGACCCCGCCTCCCCCTCCAAACCCTCACAAAAGCGTCAGCGCCTTCATTCCGAAATTTCAGCTTCTTCATCGACCTCAGCCGCGAGCAGACAGTTGTTCGCAGCCTACCAGTCCGCATCATGAGCTTACACCTTGTCTCCTGGAACGTGAATGGGTTTTATTCTTCTGGCACCCGTGGTCCTAGGAAGCTCATCTTGAGACAGGAACTTCAGCTAGCAGTGATTGGTCGCTTGGATATACTCCTGCTCCAGGAGCATAAGCTTTCAGTGGCTCATTCCCGTAGCTGCGGGAAGATCCTTCCTGGTCGCTCTCACACTTATTGGGAGCCCTCGATCGGTGCACAGGGGAGGAGTGGCGGTGTCTGTACTTCCGTTTGCGAGTCGTTTGCCCAAGGAGTTTTTGGTCATGGTACGTTGATCCCAGGCCGTGCACTTTGGGTTGGCCTAGAGTTGGAGGGCTCCAAAATAGGAATCCTCAACATCTATGCACCCAAAGACCTCCGATGCAGAGCCACCTTCTGGAGGACACTCACAGAGATTCTCCCAGACATGGATTCGTGGATTGTTGGAGGTGACTTCAACAATCTGGAGACTTTGGAGGACCAGCAGGGCAGAGGACCAGAGTTTACAGGTATAGCTCAGGCAGAGCAGCCCGCTTGGGACTCCTTTATCTTCGCGACAGGAGGTAGGGACAGCTGGAGAGACCCGTCCCGCCGATGGCACGCGAGCTTGGACTTCTCGTGGGGCTTCCGCAGGGAAGGAGGCAGACTCCTGGAGAGACTGGACAGATTTTATGTCAGTGATTGGGCCATCAGCAGAGGTGGTCAGGTGGTTATAGTGCCAGGGACGACACTCTCCGACCACGCGCCTGTGCTCTTATCACTAGACTCGGCAGCTGAGTCCGGGCAGAGAGAGAGCTCTTCGTAGGGACCTCGCCTCCATTCAGCGACTCCAGCAGGCAGCTCCGGGTTCGGAGGAGCTTCGGATCCAGGCCCTTCGAGCCAGAGCCCTTCTTGAGGAGACCCTCCAGCGTCGCTCAGAGTTTTCTTATCACGCCTCCCTCTCCTACTGGGCTCGGAAGGGCGACCGGATGAGCAAAGAGTTCTTCAAGACGCATGGCCAGAGGGCTGCAGGTGATCAGCTCCGGAGTCTTAGGACAGCGGAGGGGCACATCGTTACTGATCCGGAAGAGGTCTTGGGGTTGGCTACCGACTTCTACAGGACTCTTTTCCAGCAGGAGCATCTTGCCCCCCGTACTAGACGTTCCCGCGAGGAGGTGTGGAGGCACATTCCAGCCCTTGTTCAGCCCAGCATGCAGACGACATTGATGGCACCGTTCACTACTGTCGAGATGCAGGAGGCCTTGATGGCCATCGATGGGCAGAAATGCCTTGGCGAGGATGGGCTCTCTCGCGCTTTCTTCACCTCTTTCTGGGATCAGATCCATCAGCCCCTCCTAGCAGCCCTCCAGAGGATTTTCAGCAGCGGACATATGCCAAAGAGCCTCTCTTCGGGATTGATTTGCCTCATCCCGAAGGGAGGAGACCGACAAGAGATCCGTAAGTGGCGCCCGATCACTCTCCTCACCACTGCCTACAAAATCCTTGCCAAGATGATCAACGCCAGAGTTCGGCCACTACTTCCTGACCTCATTCATGACACTCAGACAGGCTTTGTCTAGGATCGCAATATCCTGGATAATGTCTTTACATTCTCGGAGGCGACGGAGTGGGCTCAGCATAGTGGGTCGCACTTAGCCATCCTACTTCTCGACTTTGAGAAGGCCTACGATCGAGTGGACTGGTCCTTCCTGGAGGGTACTTTGGAGAGACTAGGATTCCCAGTAGGCTGGATTCAGGGTATCTCAGCGTTATACAGGACAGCTTCCAGCAGGGTCATCGCAGGATGGGAGAACGATTTCGATTGGAGAGATCAGTGCGTCAGGGTTGCCCCCCCGCTCCTTACCTGTTTCTCTTCTTCGCCGAGGCGATGACATACTACCTTCGGGCGAGGTCGACCGGGATCCGGGGTGTTCGCCTTCCCATCAGGGAGGACACGGAGCTCCTGGACTCGGAGTATGCAGATGACACAGTGCTGTACATTCAGGATGATGAGATGATACTGGAGAGGGTGAGGCTGGCCTTAGAGGTCTTCTGCTCGGCAGCCGGTGCGAAAATCAACTGGAACAAATCAGTTGGTTTTCTCACAAACCCTGGGGCATGCTCACAGTGGGGGAGGTTTTTGGGTTTCAGATGGATCCCGCGGGACAGACAGCTAGATATCTTGGCTTTCAGGTCGGCCTGGACATCACGCCAGCTCAGCAGTTTCTCCCGGTGCTAGATTCCATTCGACGGAAGCTGGCTTTCTGGAGCACTGCTAAGCTCTCTCTTGCAGGTCGTGCTCTTATAGTCAACCAGGTTCTCCTGGCCACGGCCTGGTATGTGGCCTCTTGTTGGTGCTTCTCGAGATCTAGCGTGGCACAGCTCAGGAGGATGGTCCAGAATTTCCTGTGGTCTGGGGGGGATGGTCTCAGAGATAGCAGAGCCAGGGTAGCCTGGCAGACAGTCATTCTTCCGCAGGCTGAGGGTGGCTTGGGGGTCATTGATCCTGAGCTTCAAAGTCAGGCCATGCTGGGCAAGTTAGTTATCCGCGGTTTGACCCCGGGGGGGCAAACGTGGAAGATGTTACTTCAGCAGGGGATCAGTTCTTGCGTCCCGCGCCGAGGTGGAGAGTGGCTACCGTCCCTCCGGTGGATCTTCACCTCTGCACCGCTTACTCACCCCCGCTCCCCGCTCATTCGTAGCCTTCTCATGGTTTGGAGGCGACTCCGTCTCAGTCTCCTCCAGTCCCCTCCTAGCTATCAGGAGGAGATCGACCGCCAGCCGCTCATCTGGAACGATCAGGTCAGAGATACCTTGGGCCTTCAGCTGGGAGAGAGGTCACATATCCTGTGGGATGCTTGGATGCGGGGGCCAGCCCGGTCCCTTCGAGTTTGGAGGGACACTTACAGACACTTGGAGACCGTTGCTCTAGCAGCCGCAGCTGGAGGTGTCCATGGAGCTCAGGCGAGACGCACAGAGATAGACAGAGCGATTCCTGCCGGTTGGTTGGTTCCACCCGAGATTCAGATCCTCATGCCTGGTGATGACCGTTGGCTTGGACAGTTCACCCCCCGTGGCATCGCACTGGTGGTTGCAGGCCGGATGGACGACACCTCTGTTTCCTTCTTCGCGGTGAGTGGAGATGGCCAGAGGTTGTGGCTGGCCAGGGGCCGACCCCTTTCTTCGCTTACAGCACGACATTGGGTAGGAGAGTTCTCGGGAGGATGCAGAGCCGCCCGCCCACCCAGCGGCCCAGTTGGTATGCTCAGGGTATCTCCAGGCTATTTTTGCAGGCCTTCTGGAAGGCCTTGTGGGAGAGTTGGCGGCCGTGGAAGATTTCCTACTTCCTTTGGCTACTCGCCCACAAGGGTCTTCCAGTGGGGAGCTGGTTTGCGGCACATTGGTCAGGATGGACTTTGTCAGATTTGTCATGAGGACGAGGAGTCACCAAAACACTGCCTGTGGAGCTGCACTCGCGCCCAGGAAGTGTGGAGGTGGAACCTTCGGGATCCTTACTCGCGCAGCACCGGAGCTAGGTTTGATCACCTGGGGCGCGTTCTGCTGGTGCAGCACCACACCTGGCTTTCATCAGTTGTTCGAGGCAGGCCCGCGGGACCCCATGTTCCTTATCCCACAGGGGACTTCGGGGCCGCTCGAGGGCATCCCGCCGCACCTGGCAGAGGCGGACACAGGATCTCAGGAGAGGCAACCAGTCTGGGAGATTATTAGCAGCATCGCTGGATGCACATTTGGACCTCGCGCTGCGCGCAGATCATCGGTGGCACCTCTCTTTCGACTGCCCGGGTCATGACCGACATCTGGAGTGAGATTATACACACACTCAGAGGCCAGTGGGACCAAATACAGGGAGATTCCCGGGCTGGCCGGGAGAAGTGGAGACGTTTCCTCCGAGATTGGGATACGCAGGGCCTCTTCTTCGAGCATACTTCTCACGGCCTTCAGTGGCGCTATTCACCCCCTCTCTGGCTGTTTATTCACACCCGCCTGGTCCCTCCATGAGACAGAGCTTTCTGTTTCCCTTTAGGGCTGCGTCCGATTTGTGAACGCAGCCCCGTCAGCTGCAAAACTGACCTCATGTATCTTGTTTTTCGAAGTAATATAATCAGCACTGTTTTTTCAGAAAAAAAATCCTTTTGAGAAACTAAGGCAGGAGCGTAAGTTTTAGCAGACGAGTTCACTTCTCTCAAAAGACATTCTAAGTAAAACTTTTTGCAAATAAAAACAAAGTTATTGGAACATTTGTCCATATAAAGAAATGACAAAAATCCCTATGGAATTTTCCAAGAAAACTTTCATCTTCTTTAGAAAGATGCAATTAACCTAAGCGACTTCTTCAAGTTTCAAAGCAACTTTCTTTAAAATCTTCCGTTTCCATTCTGATAAGATATTTTGGACTCCTAAACATTCTTCTAACTACAAAACAAACTTTCAGATTCCCTTGTCAATAGCTTTTAAAAGGCAAGACTCTTTAAAAGAGTACGATCAAAATTTTGTGCCTTTCATGAAAAGGTCTCTTAAGTTACTAGAAAGCAAAATTGAGGTATCGATATATATATATATATATATATATATATATATATATAGGTATATATATATATATAGGTATATGTATATATATCATACATGTGTTTTCAAATAAAGGAAGTTGGAACTCCTCCTAAGCCTTTCATACCCTCATCGTGATCAGAAGACTATCCATCACAAGCTTGGGGACTCGAGGAAGCTCGGATGTAGCAATTACCCTCTCTCGAAGATGAAGATCAAAAGCCACTGGTAGTTAGGATGATCTGGGAGATTACAATAGCGTGGAGCTAAGGCCTCAGGATATCAAGATGTTGCTAGCGTAATGGTGACACCAACAGATCCTGATGCAATCAAAGAGTGGGTATTGTGTGACACAAAGCCAACTAGGAGTAAGGATGATCTGGGAGACTATGACATGAGAAAAGCTAAAGCACTAGGATATCAACAATGTTGCCGAGGTAGTGCTGACACCAACAAATCGTCATGCAGTCAAACAGTGGGTATTGCGTGGTGCAGAGACCCTAGCATAATCATTGACACAACTTTCTTCCTGCATATTCAACTCATGGACACGACGTTTCAAGCATGGACCATTCTAAAGGACATGTAGTAGATTAGCAATGAAGCTAGAATCCTCGACCTCGAGGCAAAACTCTGCAACATGCATATGGAGGAGGGGACATAGGACCACATCACTAAGATGAAGGTAGTGAGGGATCAGCTCTCAGCAGTTGGTCAACAAACGAATTTGTCCAAATAGCTAGGCTTTTTCTTGGGATGCTCCCAAGGGGCTACAAGGGTTTTGAGACAACCATTTATTGCAGGGCAACGGTTTCCACCGATTACTTCGAAGACCTAGTGCGCCTACTCCCGTAGGAAGAGGTTCAAGACACGAGTTTGACGGATCATATGACAAAGCCTTTGTTGCAACAGACAAGCAAGGGCATAGAACAAGCCTGGCAACAGAAGCCAACAAAAGAGAAATGCACAACTTGATGAGGATGGTGAAAGCACGGAAAAGTAGAAATTCTTCTACTGCAACTAGACAGGGCATTATGCGAGGAACTGCAAAAAGAAGAAGGCTAATTAGAAGAGAAGGAAGGAGTCCAACCGACGAATTAGAGGATCCAAAGCCACTAGCAAATGTGGTAACAGAAGTAGGAGATCTTTTCTTGGCAACTCCCAGTGTAGCATGTGGGGAACACGGAGATCTTCCTAGCTGCTGTACACACACTTTATTTCTGATATTTAAATGCTAGTAAGACTGGTTGTCCATGAATGCCAAAATGGCATACAAAATGGATACCCATCAAAGTATCATGCAGCAGTAAAGTGACTGCAAAAATGTGATGGCAACTCCCCTAACTACTGCGGAATCCTCTTGCTGAACTAGAAACTAAGGAGGCGGATGTTGGACTGCTATGTCTGCATCCATCGCTTCTGGATATGACGGATCTGTTGGGCCATACTGCTGTAGCTTGGGACTCTAGAGGAGAGATGGCCCAAAACTGGATAGGAATGAGAGGCTGAGTGCCAGGCCTAAAATGGGCCAACTAGGTCATCCGTTGACCGACTAGCAGCCAACCAACCTGGTTAGCCGGCTGACCACTGACTGAGTCAAGCCAACTAGCCTGACCTCGTCCAGCCTAGTTTGGTTGCTTTTCTACCCGGATAAGCCCTTTCTAGTCTTGTCCACAATGTGCAGATTCGCGCCTTGGCTGGCCCTGGAGTATTACCCAAAACCATTTGAATATGCTTCTAGCTGATGCTGCAAAATGACGATTGTGCAGTCAGGGGAACTGCCACCTGTGCCTTGCACTAGTGCATGTGACATTCCCCTCTAATGGACTATGTAGATACCTTGTAACATTTTGCGGTAGCGACCGAATTGCTCTGACGTGGCCTATGACTTGGGGCCTAAGAATGGACCCACGTAGCTTGTGCATGACTCGTCCTTAGGCTAGGGCCCATAAAGGGACAATGGCCTACGATAAAATAACCTATGGGCCACAATGCACCCCAGCGCACGGGTGCATGTGACATTCCCTCTTGCATAACTGCTCGTGATACTCAATGAACGAGCGGGTGATGATGAAGCTACTAAGACTAGGCAACAAAAATTGATGCCCGAAAACTCCAGAATACTAAAATGCACCCCTGGAAACTAAGGTATTGTTGTCTGCATGGCTGTTGTGAGAGAAAGCTAGAATACACTTGCCTCCTCTATAGGAGTGATAACAGCTGAGGAAAAAAACTCTGTTACCCTGCTAGAATCTAAAATTATGGATGTCTCATAAGAAACTAAGAGAGAGCTGGAGCTACAGATATATCCAAATGAGCTGAGAGATACTACGGAGCACGCCTCAAAGGGAGAGACTAAACTGAATGCTGCTCGGGAATGGAAGAGCTTATGAGCACCCCTCTAATGAATCTATTGAATGGGATGATGCCTGAAGGGAGTGTGAGATGTCTCAAACTACTGAGAATACCTCAAATGAAGTAGTTAAACTAGATGCATCTCGAAAGAACTGAGAGATGGATGGAATAGATGCTCCTTGAAAGAATGAAGCACTAATTCGAACTGAGAGTTCCTCTCAAAGAAATGGAGAGAGGGAAAGACTGAAGAGCACCCCTCTAATTAATGGACCAAACTGTTGCACACTAGGGGTATTGACGGTGAGGACACTAGTCATTGCTATTGCTAGTGGCTCGAGGTCTGATGAAGAGAGAACCGAGTGAAGGACACAATAATCATAAAGTGTTGTCAACCTCTCTACTTACCAATACAACTGTTGCCTCCCTACAAAACTGAGAAAGGGAAATTGTGTAGGATATTGTTTGACTATTGAGGAATCGTAAGCCTCTGTACTCTTAACAGCTACACCTGCTACTTTCATCTGTGAGGGTATTCCCTCCTGCTTAGGTTTGAAACTGGTCTAGCGGAGTCCTGAGACGCCCCCTCTTGCTGAGCTTCAAGGCCAATGGGACAGGAAACTAAGCCCACCAATGGGACAGGAAACTAAGCCCACTTACCATCATTGCTTGCTACATGACTATTGTAAAGGACGGTAAAAATTGCTTCAAGGAGCGACTTGTTGAGTCGCACAAGGGTCTCGGAGGCTTCTTCACGACGCAGCTGCAAGATGCTAGAAAACAAAGTTGAACCTGTAGAAGCTTTTATTGTGAAGACAATGACATCAGCAGATCTAGGGAGTATGTTGTTTCCACCACACGGATGCATTTGAAAGTCATGAATGGATGCACGCCATGAGAGCTTAACTTGATTGCATTCAAGCAAATAGCACATGGGACTTGTGTGATTTGCATATAGACAAGCGTGCCATCGGCACAAAGTGGGTTTACAAATTGAAGCGCAAAGCTGATGGCCATGTTGATCGCTACAAAGCTCACCTTGTTGCAAAAGGTTATGCCCAACAGCATGGTATTGACTTTGAAGAGACATTTGCTCCCACTTCACACATCACCACCATTCGTTGTGTCATTGCTCTTGCATCTCACGGGCATTGGGAGGTCCATCAGTTGGACATCAAGACCGCCTTCCTTCATGGGGATTTAGTGGAAGAGGTCTATGTCACTCAGCCTCCAGGATTTGAACTTCCAGGGTCTGAAACTAAGGTATGCCGGCTTAAAAAGGCCCTTTATGATTTGAAGCAAGCACCATGAGCATGGTATGCCAAGATACAATCTGATTTGTTGTGCCTTGGGCTTCAGAACAACCGTACGGAGGATACTCTTTATGTCAGAAAGAGTGAATCTGAATTTCTGATCTTATCACTGGGACAGACTTGCAGAAAATTGCAGATTCCAAGGCAGCTTTGCAAAAATCTTTAGCCATGACAGATATAGGCCGGTTGCACTAATACTTGGGCATCCAATTTGCATATGTTGAAGGGGGTATATGATGAGTCAGGCCAAGTACATTGGACAGCTCTTAGACCGCTTCCAGCTTGAAGATTGCAAGCCAGTTTCTACACCATTGGAGCCTGGCTTTCTGGATTAAACAGTTGTCCTAAAGTTCTAGAGAGTTACTTGGTTAGGGGTATATATGTGGATCAGGCAGATCTCATTACTCAAGTTCATTATTTGGTAAGGATGGTGCCATGTTGGTGACAGCTTGAAACAGACCTTGGGAGCATGGTGCTTGGCAGGATCCAGGCTGTCCTTGGATTCTAAGGACATATGGATAGACCTGATTTTCCTGCCAAGATTGTTTGTGAATGCTAGCAGGTTTGTGATCGAGAATGGTGGAGACCTTTGGTGCTCTGGATGGTACTTGTGTTCCAGGATAGTTTACTTGTATGGGACTGAACCTGGAGGAGTAAGAGTTGAAGGTTCAAACACCGATGATCAAGAACGTCTCCGACTCGTTCCTGAGAGCTGGAGTTGATGGAGCATATGCATCACGTGTGGGAGTTGACCCACGGTGAGTCAATGAGAGGGGCTGTTGGGATGGTAGCTCACCTCCCCACCTGTGAGCCCCAAATGAGGACATAGGGGAGGTGTACAAGCAGCGTCTTATGGGAAAGACGGACGATGCTCATAGGGTCAGATCTAACAGCAGGAGCAGGGCTGCCACATGGACAGCATGCAGGCTGCCATTTGTCAGAAATTGGTGTATAATCAACAAAAACTACATCATGATTCATACATTGCAACAAATAAATGTCAACCATAATATTCAAGGAGTAAACAACATCATGAGAATATGCTCCTCATGCATATATACAAACACAACATCATACATGCATCACAACTCTTCTGATGCTTCTAGTGGAGACTTTGGCAACTCTTCTAATGCGTCCAATGGAGGCTGTGGTGCTCTAGATGTACACTCAGTCTCTACTTCTTCTATAGTATGTAGTGCTTTCGGAGTAGACTCAGTATCCTCTTCCTTAAATGCAAGCAGAGGTTGTAGCAACTCTTCTGATGCTTCCAGTGGAGGCTGTGGTGTTGTAGGTGTAATTGAGTCTCTACTTCTTCTGTAGTGTGCAGTGCTTTCACAGTAGACTCAGTCAGATCTGGCTGCATGCGAGGATTGATGTAGGGCAGCAGTAAGTCCAGACTGTGCGGGTCGTTTTGGGACCTGTACCTGCTCAGCGGCAGCACATACAGGTGGCGCTGCGGGATGATCAGCAGATGGCTGGAGCAGAAGACCCTGAAAGGGCTGCACATAGGGCAGACAACCTGGGCTGCCAAGGCCATAATATAGACCCTGCAGACAGTAGGAGCAACAACTACTGCCAGGTGGCAGTCTACAGGGCAGGGCAGTTTAGTAGAAGAGCAGAACTATCGGCCTGAGACGTGTCAGGTCGGCAGGAAAGCCTGCTGGTCGGGCTACACTCGAGACTGGTCGGACCTTTACCGGCCCTATCAAAAGGGCACCTGGAGGGGCAGCTCATGCATTCAACTAATGGGCCTTTGGTGCCTCAGTTCTAGGCTGCAGATCCAGCAACAGGAAGGTACATGCAGAGCCTCACACATTGGATGCAATTCCAAGGATTAGGATGTAAACAGACATCACCTTTGGCTGTCCATTGGACCAGCAAGGAGATCTGTTTTAAGGGCATCTACTCATCCCAACGAAGCTCTTGGAGAGCATGCAGGCTGACAGTGTTTTGACCGTGCCAGGAGGACGGAGGAGAACATTTTTTGTGGTGCCAACGGTCCACATCGAGGCAGTACCTTATTTGCTAGATGGTGGCACACTGCACACCCCCTTCATAGAAGGGTTTGTCCATCTTTGGAGCACTACATATTTACTGTTTGTACTCTCATGTGCATGGTTCATTGACTGTCAGCATCTGTGAATGTTCACTTGTGCACACAACAGGGAAAAGGGGAGAGATTTGGTATGTTCAAGTTTCTTCTAAAGAGAATGGGCATTTCATGAGACCGCTGCAATAGCAATAGCTGCAATAGCAATAGAAGCACACAAGTTGAGACATTGAATTTGAAACTTAAAAGTGTTCCATATTTTTCCCATTTGGCAAAAAATCATACGAGTTTGCATATCTTATTGGAACCTCTTGCTGCCTTGCCTGACAAGCTTTTGCATGACTCAACATGGGGCCCTACGACTGGCTCCCACAAGGAACTGCATTCCCGAGTCACAACGGAGTGAGCATTAAGCTAAGTAAGAAACACGAATCACACTCATATCTCACTGTTTCTGCTTAAGGTACTAGCTGGCTGAATGGAAAGCGTTTTAAGATGTTGCCAACAATTATTCGAATGAACGTGATCAAGACTTTACGTAGTGTTTGAGATCTTTGTCAAGATGACTAGAGAGTGGCCCCAGATAGACATAAGCCCTTCCTTAGTTCCTCACTTTTTATGATTACTCGTGCTTAAAGCATGATGGGCATTGATGTCCCTTTATCCATCAACAGGGAAGGGTTTCCTTTCCTCTTTTTTTGCCTTAATGTCAACTTCATAGGTTGCAGTATTCATTACGGTCACAACTTATGGAATCATAAAACCTTGTGCCCACTAGTTGCTTTGGCCTGAGCAAGAGCGGGCTTTTCTTCCACGACCTTTAACTGAAAAATGAAGAACAAGAACAAAACATAGAAGGCAGGTGCTGAAGCAAAGTAGAGTGTGTCTGAATCGACTATAAAACACATCCCTAAAATCAAAATATATAGGAACAAACAAAAACGGACACATAGCCCAAACCTGCAAACAAATTCCATGCCTTAAAATGATCTACAACATTGCGACAAAGAGCAGAAGCTTAAACAGTTCAAACCAAAGATTAAAACATTTTTCAGGCAGCATCAGAGAAGCAGCAGATATGTCACCAAACAAATTTGAAACATGGTATTCCATACTACAACACTTCTTACCTTGTCTGTATTTAACCAGCGCATGTACTCAACCAAACCACCCCCATAGTGATACTCATTTTTCCTTATTTTTTCGGGATTCTCATCATGTTGTTTCAAAGTAATTGTCACCTGCAGAGGGTCAACACAACACATGTTATCCGTGTTTAACACGTTTACCCATACATGGTCCTAGCATATCACTTCAAAAATGAGGTCAACAAGACATGCATGTACATTGCATCGAAACAAACTCCCTTTACCCCTACCCTTTTCTTTCGTTTTTCTGCATACATCTGCAAACGGCTAAAAAGACCATAAAAATTGCATTCATATATTCCTGTGGTCTTTAACTATACTATCCAACAGAGTTCAAGGTAGACACTGTACTCACATGGTCCTTATTATTCAAGAAATCTACCTGCTGGACATAGCTGCATGCAGAGAAGAGGAAATGGGAGAGGACGGGGTGGTGGTGATATGTGCGTGTGGAGTTTTGGGGGTTGGGGTTGGGTCGCGGTTTTTTTTTTTGGGGGGGGGGGGGGGGGGGGGCTTTGACATGGCATCACTCTTGCATGCACATAGACGTGGCAGCCCAATAAAATTGAGAGGTTTCAATTTTAGGGTAGCAAAGCGGCGTGGTGGCATTATGAGAGTCAACAGCTTCTCGTAATATGTCATGAGAGTTGTTTTGATCTTAGAGTTTGGAAGGTCTTCATGTCAGCAGCTCCATCCGCTCTCTTTGGCTGGAAAAAAGTGTCGTGGTGGTCTAATTATAGTAGTCTGGTCATACCGATGTTGAGATATTCTTGTAGCACTCAAGATGAGCCTTAGTTTAATATCAGAGGAGTTTTTGTGTTTCTATTGTGTCGTGAATATTCCTTGCAATCATTTCATTCCTGTTGTGTGTCAAGGGAAGGAGTGATTGTTCTTGGAAGCTCGAATTGTTACCAAAAGCTAACAATTAGTACTAAAAATAAGGTAGCTATTCAACATCCTCACGTCTAATGACTCAAGCAAGCAGATCATGCCCGCTAGACATAATCAACTTGCTTTGAGAGCTCATACAAAGCTTCACTCCCTCACACTGTGGCCCTACACAATGAGGTCTTAAATCTTAGGCATTTCTAGTCATAGGATGGCATAGGATGTTACGCTCAAGTCGAGGCAACATGACCTCGGAAGGGTCAGTCGACATTTTCCTTTAAAGGATCAATGTTTGTATTATAATTGTTTGGGCTTCATGTAAAAGATCAAAAAGGAATAAGGTCAAGGTCCTTGGTGTGGGTGACATGGCACTAGACTAGGTGGATCTAAGGCTAAGGGACTTTAATGCATTAAATGTGCCTAGGGGTAGATGAATTCAAGATATCCCAAGAGAGGGGTAAATGATGCATTAAGGAAGGACCCTAAATTGAGGACATGTGGCATACTAGATCCATCTAGGGAGTTTGGGGCTCGTTGGAAATTGGCATGCATGAGCTTTCACGTAATCACAATTTTTCTGCAAAGAAGCTTGCAACCAACGAGGTTGGTTGGGAGGATAGACTTAGTGCCTTCGCCCATGATTCAACGTAAAACTAGAAGCAACGAAATTGGGATGTAATATTTGGTATCAGAGCGCGAGTTGTTTGGGACGTTTGACGACGGACGATGGTACGGTTCACGTAGGTCTGGGACTGACAGGATATTCGACGCATCGAAGGACCAACTGTGCAATACTGTGGAAACGATGTCGCAAGAGTTGGAAATCTGGCCCTTGAGATTTGCGTTACGTATTAGAGGCAGTGCACGACCAAAGGGGCTGTTGGGTCACGGACATCATCGCAACTACCATTGGTGATGGCGCAGCTATTGGGTCACGGACGTCATCGCAGCTACCGTAGGTGATGGCGCAGCTGTGGGGTCACAGATGTCATCGCAGGTTCATACTTGGTATCACGCAAAGGATTTCGAGACCAGGACTCCGGGATATCGCAGGAAGGAACTAGCTGTCGTAATCTTGTGGCATCGTGTATCTTGTCGTTGATTGAAGGCGTCGAAGACAGGATTACAAGGGCCAGTGAGCATGGGCTAGTTTTGTGATTAATTATATCGTGATTCTGTTCGTCAACCTGCAGCTAGCTTAGGACCAGGGAAATTAATCTGGATATCTGCGTTACGTGGAGGTCCTTTAACGTTACTGATGCTGGGTGTAGGAAAAAAAAAACCGTAGTACTTTGGATTTTGCAAGTCATGATATCCATAAGAGTTACGTACGTTGCTAACACCAAAGGTTGGAGCGTAACAGAGGTTGTGGTTCAGTTACTCTGCAAGGTTCAGGCGTTATGACAGTACAGCATGTTTGTGATCACAAGGCTGGTCATAAATGCATGTTGGAGTGGCTTACGGGAACTAGTTGACCTCTTCATGCAGCAAAGATACAACCAGGGAGCTGTCTATGCCTTCTAAGTTTGTTTGCTTGTTAATTTGGATTGCAGGAGTTTCCCTAGTATAGGGAAAACTGGTTTTAGTTACAGTGTTCGTACAGTCGAGCCTAGGAGGACTAAGGTGCCTAATATTGCCAATTACAAGCCAGAAAAGTATTCTGGTCAGATGTCTGACCGTAGTTCCGATATCATTGACACCTGGTTACACAAATGGGACGAGGCATTCGCCATTTGTGAAATCAGAAATGATATGAAGAAAATCTGCAAGGCCACCCATATGTTTAATGAGGCAGGGGATAGGTGGTGGATAAAACAGCAGAAAGATGGAGTAGCATCCACTACCTGAGAGGGGTTTAAAAAGAAATTTAGAAAACACTTCCTACCTCCTAACGAAGCATCCCGAGCTTGGGATCAGTATCGAAACCTTCGTCAGAGAAATTTATCAGTGGCAGAATACACTGATAAGTTTAGAGAAAGTGTAATGAAGGTTGATGAACCCCTACCTCAATCAATCCAAGTAAAAGATTTTATCTTTGGATTGAATGATCGGATAAAGATGGAAGTTCGGGCTAAGTATGCGAACACGCTAGCCAGCGAATCCAACTATAGTTGGAATACCTCAGAAAGTGCCTAGTGCCGCGAACTTTGTGGTTCAGATGCAGGAGATGCTAGCACTTGCGAGACTAGCATTTGCGAGAGCTTACATCCGCTAAGCTATGGATAGAGCTAAGGCGTATGCGGATGAAAATCAATCCGCTAGAGAATTTAAGGAAGGAGAAAAAGTTTTTGCTCAGAGTTCCTTCGCACTCTGAGTCTTTGACTGCAGGAGAGTGTGCTAAGTTATCACCTCGATATTGTGGGCCATGGTTAATTCTAAAAAGAATAGGCAAGATAGCCTATAAATTAGAATTGCCACAGGGTTGTAAGGTGCACCCAGTGTTTCATTTTTCTCGTTTAAAGAAATTTTTGCATTAGGTGACTCACTAATCGAGGGTGTTGTTTTGTTTCAGGAGATAGAGGATGTTACGCTCTAGCCAAGGTAGCATGACCTCGGAAAAATCAGTCGGCATTTCCCTTAAGGATCTACGTTTATAATATATTTGTTTGCGCTTCATGTAAATGATCAGGAGGAAATTAATGTCAAGGTCCTAGGTGAGGGCTGATAGCACCAGACTAGGTGGATCTAAGGCTAAGGGCCTAATGCAAGCAATGTGCCTAGGGGCAAAGGAAATTAAAGTATCCCAAGAGAGGGGTGAAAAGATGCATTAGGAAAGGCCCTATGATGATGACATGTGGCATCTAGATCCATCTAGGGAGATGGGGCTTGTTGGAGTTAGTGAGAGAAGGAGAATGGACCTTCACGTGAATTTTTGGATTTTGATTTCTCTGAAAGCTCTCACACTCTAGCGAGGATTTGGCTGGGAGGAAATTATGTGGTGCTACTCCCGTGATTCTGCTGTAGTAGTAGGAAGCTTGTTTCATTTGGTATCAGAGCTCAGGCTAGGTAAGAGAGGGGATCTGTGTGATCTAACGGAACGTGAAGCGTATGGTTGACTACGGGTTTGTGAGTTGTCAAGAAACTACGAACAGACCATTGTTTTTCTGAATTGAAGAGGAGTCCGAATCAGATACGAGCAAGCCAGTGTGAGTCGAGCGGTGTGACGATCGACTCCCAAAAGACATCGCAGGACTCCATCTCCTGTACTCAAGAAGTCACGTGTGAAGGAGGTGCAGAGCGTGAGCAAGACTCGAATAATTCTGACCTGGGATAGATGCAATTGCCAGGCAATGCACAAATGAGGCAATGATGCAAAAAGTTTGCGATCTTTTAACGGTCGACCAAAAAGCGATGGCACTAGAACAAAAGTACAAAATATGATCCAAGCAACACCAGCAACATTGCAAAGCACCTGCGGGAAGCTTGCTGCGATGCCTCGAAGCTGAAAATCGCTAGGGATGGTGAAGCGAGGAGCGTACAATGACCATTACAAATCTACAAATGCTAGAGCAACGTTATGACTGTATGCTAACTCGATAGCGAATTAGCCCGTGGATTGACGAAACAGATAGCGAATCAGTCCTTGCATGTGCGACAATTAGAAGCCACGTGTTTTTGGGTTCGGTCAACGGAAAAAAAAAGAAAAAGGATCGTTTGTGGTCACGTAACTAGCCCGTAGGCTGAGACAGATTCCAAACAGAGAGTAACACTTTGGCAGAAGAAGCAAAAGATCGTATCACTTGGTATCCAGGGAGTTACGTGGAGGCTACACGCTTCGGGACATCTGCGCTACGTGAAGACTCCAGGGGTTGCAGATTTTGCGAGTGTTGATACCCGACGTCGTGATTTGGCACAGTATCAAATCGGGTGGCAAGAGCGAACAACCAGGGAGCTTTCTTTGACATTCGTCAATTCTGTGTTTTTTTTCCCAGCCTTAGTCTTTGTTGATGCTCCGCTTGCATGAAGAGGTTCTCGTGAATATTTAGTCTGCATGAAGGTTCGATGCCATAACAGGGTACATAGCAGACTTGCGATTTTTTTGACTTCTTCAAATTCCTGTGGGCAATTTGGGAGACTATGCTTGTGCATATGCCTTTGTGATAAAGTCAGTTTGTTTGCAGGAATTTCCCTAGTATAAGGAAAGGCGGTATTTGGGTTATGCCTGTGTCAAATGCTTAGTCAGTGTGCATGTGGGATTGCAGGTATTCCCTAGAATAGGGAATTGTGTCAGAGTGCCAGTACACTGAATTTTGTCAGTTTGTAAATACAGTGTTCTAGCGGTGTTTTTAAAAAAAAGAAAAAAGAAAGAAAACCAAAACACCCATTGACCTGAATGAAGCAGAAGAAGGAGCTTCCAGGATGGACCCTGTAGAGTCAGGAGTCCGGCTGACCCAGCAGGTGTCGCGCCCAATAGGTCACACCTTATCTGGCAGGATTGCATTACTTGAGAATGCCTTGCAGCAGTTATTAGCGCAACAGTTATAGGCAAATGCAAGGCAGTCTGAACTTAGAAGAGTGATCCACAGTATGTCTGCCAGATTTTCTCGAGATGAGAAAGGAAAGGCTCCAATGGAACCGGAATCTAGTATTCATACGGTCGAGCCTAGGAAGGCTAAAGTACCTAATATTGCCAATTATAGGCCGGAAAAGTATTCTGGACAGATGAATGACCGTAGTTCTGATGTCATTGAGACCTGGTTACACAAATGGGACGAGGCGTTCGCCATTTGTGAAATTACTAATGATATCAAGAAAATCCGCGAGGCCACCCACATGTTTAGTGAGGCAGCGGATCGGTGGTGGATTAAACAACAGAAAGATGGTATAGCATCCACTACCTGGGAGGGGTTTAAAAGAGAATTCAAAAAACACTTCTTACCTCCTGACGAAGCATCCCGAGCTTGGGATCAGTATAGAAACCTTCGTCAGAGAAATTTGTCAATGGCAGAATACACTGATAAGTTTCGAGAGAGCGTAATGAAGGTTGATGAACCCCTACCTCAATCAATCCAAGTGAAAGATTTCATATTTGGATTGAATGATCGGATTAAAATGGAAGTTCGCGCTAAGTATGCGAACACGTTGGATGATGCAATAGCCATAGCCCTGAACTATGAAGATGCCAAGGGCAGCAGGCCAAGTGGGTTTGCGCAGATCGGAACCCAGTATGGATACTAGAAGAAATCTGGGTTTAAGAAGAAGTGGATTAGTAAAGGGAGTGATTCTCAGCTGAGTGGTCAAGCCAAGCAGGCGAAACCAGCTGAAACTCCAAAGTCAAGTACCACCATTGGAGTGAAGAGGAGAGTAACACCAATGGCAGCCAGGGCTTGGTCAAAGTCTCCTGTAAACCCACGGAGAGAAGGCTTGTGTTTTGGTTGCCTTCAGCCTCATCAATGGAACCATTGTCCATGAAATAAGAATCGTCGGATGGCTGAGATGGCAGTCTTATAATGCGACATGGAAATGGAGGGAAGTCCCACAGTGGAACAGATGCAGATTCAGCTAGCGGGATCTTCTCAGAGGTCAATACCTTGTTTGTTATGTGTGTCTGTTGCTAAGCTAGTAACGAGTGCACCTGATAACATCCTATCTAAGCCCGCAGCAACAGGGTATACAGCCTTTAATGATACGGAGTTAATTAAGATGAAAGGGCAAGTGGCCAATCATGATGTCATTGTGTTGTTTGACTCGGCGTCAACTCACAATGTAATTAACTCCAAGCTCGTGAAGAGGCTGAAGTTAAAGACTAGCCCATCTGACTATACGTATACAGTCAGGATGGCAGATGGAAGTTCAACTGAAGTATGGGACCAAAGGGTTACCCAGTTGGAACTTCGTATTCAGGACTATGCTGAGAAGCTTGATTTTGAAATGACTAAGCTTGCTCATGCAGATATAGCCCTGGGTATGGCGTGGCATTCTAGGAAGAATCCAGCCATTGATTGAAAAAAGCACGTATATCAATTCAAGATGAATGATGTGCTTTATGTCTTACGAGGTGAGAAAGATGTACCTCAGGGACCGTTGGTTTCCGTGATGGCAATCCGAAAAGCTCAAGAGGAGTTTTTATTCCTTTATACAGCATCGGTAGAGCCGGTTGATGATTCTTCGGCTAGCACTGACGTTGCGCAAAGTGGTGAGACGGCCAAGCTGGCTAATCTAATAGCAGAGGAGTTCTCTGAATGTTTTAGGGATGAGTTACCCTATAGGTTACCTCCAGAGCGGAATGTTCAGCATAAGATTGAACTGATCCCGAGGGTAGAACCTGTAAATAGACCTCCCTATAGAATGAGTTTTACTCAAGAGGCAGAGGTGCGTAGACAACTGGAATAATACCTCGTGTTGGGGCAGATTCAACCAAGTTTCTCACCTTTTGCTTCGCCAGTGATATTAAAGAAAAAAAAGAATGATATGTTTCGCCTCTGTATAGATTACAGAGCATTGAATAATATCATTGTTAAGCACAGGTATCCGATGGCTCGGAGTGATGATTTGCTAGATCCATTACATGGAGCCGTGATTTTCAGCAAGATAGATCTTAAGTGTGGCTACCATCAGATCCGGATTAGAGCCGAGGATGTGCATAAAACCGCTTTCAGAAGCAGGTTTGGTCATTATGAGTTTTTCGTGATGCCCTTCGGACTTACCAATGCTCCAGCTACATTTGTCATGCTTATGAACAATTTACTACGTCCGTATATCGGAAAGTTTGTAGTACATTTTATTGACGATATTCTGGTATTCAGTAAAAGTATTACTGAGCAACGCGAACACTTAAGAATAGTGTTCAGTACTTTGAGGAAAGCCAGTCTTTATGTAAATAAAAAGAAAACTATACTGTGTATGGTTAGGCTTGAATATTTAGGATTCATAATTACTCCTAAGGGGGTAGAAATGGATCCAAAGAAAGTGGCTGCGATACTGACTTGGCCAATCCCTCAGAGTTTGACCGCTTTGCGATCATTCTTGGGATTTGTCCAATTTTATCGAAGACATATCAAAGGATATTCCAAAATAGTATCGCCATTGACTGATCTGACCTCACATAAAGTATCTTTTATATGGGGACAGAATCAACAAGAAAGTTTTAACACCATAAAACAAGCTGTGGTCACAGAGCCGGTGTTAAAAATAGTTGATCCCCAGAAACCGTTGTTCCTGGAAACCGATGCAAGTTGCATTGCGATAGGAGCAGTTCTCCTTCAAGAGGAAAGGCCAATAGCCTTTGAAAGCAAGAAGCTTTCTCCCTCTCAAAGGAATTGGCCAACTCATGAATTTGAGTTGTATGTTGTTATCCATGCTTTAAAAACATGGAGGTATTATTTGTATGGTTCAGAGTTTTATGTGGATGTGGATCATGATACTATAAAACATTTTTGTAAACAGCCTGACTTGAGGGGCCGCCAAGCTAGGTGGGCAAAGCTCATGCAGAAGTTTAATTTAACGATTCGGTACCAAAGAGGAAAAGATAATAAGGGTGCTGATACGTTGTCTCGCATTATGCACAATATGAGTTTTACGGTATTAGAGAGTGCTCTAATGACCGAGATTAGAGAAACTCAAAAGGTGGACAAGTTTGTCCAAAGCTTATGGCCTAAAGCTCATGTGTTTAGACCCGGGGAAGAAAAGGATGACCTGGCATCCAGAAAAGGCCAAACATATGCAAGATATACCATAAGGGATGGTATCCTGAAAAGAAATAGCAAGGTAGTAGTACCTAGTCAGAATGATCTCAGGCAGAGAGTCATTCGACAGTGCCATGATAGCCTATGTGCGGGACATCCAGGAGTCGAGAAGACATATGATCTCGTGAAACGAGATTTTTTTTTGCCAAAGATAAAAAAGCATATTCATGAGTATGTGACACGATGTTTTTCGTGTCAGGTAAGCAAGGCTGAGCGGGTGAAGCCACCCGGACTTTTACAGCCCTTGGAAATACCACTAGGTAAGTGGGAGAGCATTTCCATGGACTTTATAGTGGGTCTGCCTATGACACAAGAAGGGTATGATTCTATCCTTGTGGTGGTTGATTGTCTAACCAAGATGGCTCACTTCATTCTGACTAGAGAGTCTGTTAGTGCCCCACAAGTGGCGGATTTGTTTATTAGACATATATCTCATCTGCATGGATTGCCTAGATCCATAGTGTCAGACAGAGATGTCAGATTTACCAGTCATTTTGGACAACGCTATTTGAGACACTAAGGACTGAGTTGGAAATGAGTAGTGGGGATCATCCTGAAATGGATGGTCAGACGGAGAGAGTCAATCAGATTTTCGAGGATATGCTGAGGGCATATGTGTCATTGAGGCAACATACGTGGGACAAGTGGTTGTCATTGTTAGAGTTTGCCTACAATGATAGAAAACATTTCTCTACGGAGTTTAGTCCGTTTGAATTAAATTATGGTTATAGACCAGCAAATCCAACTACAGTTGGAGTACCTTTGGAGTACCTCAGAAAGTGCCTAGTGCCACGAACTTTGTGGTTCAGATGCGAGAGATGCTAGCACTTGCGAGAGCTAATATCCGCCAGGCTATGGATAGAGCCAAGGCGTATGCGGATGAAAACCGGTCTATAAGAGAATTTAAGGAAGGAGAAAAAGTTTTTCTCAGAGTTCCTTCGCACTCGAAGTCGTTAACTTCAGGAGAGTGTGCTAAGTTATCACCTCGATACTGTGGGCCGTGGTTAATTCTAAAGAGAATAGGCAAGGTAGTCTTAAAATTAGAATTGCCACAGGGTTGCAAGGTGCACCCGGATTTTCATGTTTCTCGTTTAAAGAAATTTTTGCATACTAGTGACTCACTAATCGAAGGTGTGGTTTTGTTTCAGGAGATAGAGGATAATGCAAGGCGCAAACCAACAAGAATCCTGGACTGAGGAACAATGCAAGTGCGAAATCGGAAGATACCAACGGTGTTGGTTGCATGGCATGGTCAGCCTCTATCAGAAGCTACCTGGGAATCCGTATACCAGTTGCGGAGAGTGTTCCCACACTTTACCATCGAGGATAGTGATGTCTGAAGAGGCACGGAATGTTACGCTCTAGCCGAGGTAGCATGACCTCGGAAGAATCAGTCGACATTTCCCTTAAGAATCTACATTTGTAATATATTTGTTTGTGCTTCATGTAAATGATCGGGAGGGAATTAATGTCAAGGTCCTAGGTGAGGGCTGATAGCACCAGACTAGGTGGATCTAAGGCTAAGGGCCTAATGCAAGCAATGTGCCTAGGGGCAAAGAAAATTAAAGTATCCCAAGAGAGGGGTGAAAGGATGCATTAGGAAAGGCCCTATGATGATGACATGTGGCATCTAGATCCATCTAGGGAGATGGGGCTTGTTGGAGTTAGTGAGAGAAGGAGAATGGACCTTCACGTGAATTTTTGGATTTTGGTTTCTCTAAGAGCTCTCACGCTCTAGCGAGGATTTGGCTGGGAGGAAATTCTGTGGTGCTACTCTCGTGATTCTGCTGTAGTAGTAGGAAGCTTGTTTCAGAGGATAATGCAAGACACAAACCAACAAGAATCCTGGACCGAGGAACAATGCAAGTACGCAATCGGAAGATACCCACGGTGTTGGTTGCATGGCATGGTCTACCTCTATCAGAAGCTACCTGGCAATCCGTATACCAGTTACGGAGAGTATTCCCAGATTTTATCATCGAGGACGCTGATGTCTAAAGAGGGAAGGAATGTTACGCTCAAGTCCAAGTAACGTGACCTCGGAAGGGTTAGTCGACATTTTCCTTTAAAGGATCAATGTTTGTATTGGGCTTCATGTAAAAGATCAAAAAGGAATAAGGTCAAGGTCCTTGGTGTGGGTGACATGGCACTAGACTAGTTGGATCTAAGGCTAAGGGACTTTAATGCATTAAATGTGCCTAGGGGCAAATGAATTCAAGATATCCCAAGAGAGGGGTAAATGATGCATTAAGGAAGGACCCTAAATTGAGGACATGTGGCATACTAGATCCATCTAGGGAGTTTGGGGCTCGTTGGGAATTGGCATGCATAAGCTTTCACGTAATCACAATTTTTCTGCAGAGAAGCTTGCAACCAACGAGGTTGGCTGGGAGGATAGACTTAGTGCCTTCGCCCGTGATTCAACGTAAAACTAGAAGCAACGAAATTGGGATTTCTAGGGATCCTGGGTCTTTCCCACCTTCCACTCTCCACTTCTAGATCATGTGAACTAGTCCAAATTTTGCAAATTAGATGCCTTTTAAATATTGATATGTCTTCCCCATGGTATTGTTGCATCCCATAGCTGTCCATTGAGTTAGCCTTCGAGGTCTTGCATGACCGAATGTGAGGATTGATAAACCTTTTGACAGAAAGGGAAAAGACTGAAAGAGCTTGATCAGCTATCTCCTCCTCCTCTACTCCACTCTTTCCAGGGGCAAACTCAAACTCGTAGAAATCTATGACATTGCTGGATCATTAGGAAGAGACAACGTGGAGCTGTGGAGCCAGAGACACAGAGACCACGCACAATGCACAGGTATGTTGACCAGAGCACCCATGATGGAGGTCCAGCCCATCCCAACTCCACTCAGATGGGACTACATAGTCAAGGCGCCACTCTTGATATGGCTCACCTAATACAGATATCACGAAGACCACGCCCCCACACAATTAGAGAACTATATACCACTAGAGAGTTGCCATGGCGCCAAGATCATCATAGATGCCACTCAATCAAGATTTCTAACTTTGTGTTTTGAGTACTAGTCTTGAGTATTTTGAGTTTCTTAAGTATAGCACTCAAAAAGGGCCCTAGTGAGTCCTTTGCACCAGCTCATGATGGCTTGTATGAGTTACTTTTTATGATTGTATCTCATAGGCCTCCTAAAGGAGTTAATCTCCTGAGATCGATTCAAGAAAGTATACACTTGCTTTGTAGACTTTCGAAAGGCTTTTTGACAAATTCACGATCTGGTATGATTACAAGACCTTAGGAGATGCAGATCCCAAGAGTCATGATCTAGGGAGTGATGAGTCTATATGAGTTAGACAAAGGCAAATTACATGCCCCAAGTGGCTTGTTAGATTGGATTGAGAGTGAGACAAAATGAAGCAAGGATGCCCCCTCTCACGAGGCTATAAAGAACGATCAAAGTGAAAAGCGAAGACCTAGTAGGCTTACACAGGCATCTAGAGGTCCTCGAGGTGTTTTGTAAGAACAAAGACTTGACAGTCAACTGTGGTAAGACCAAGGTCATGATTTTCAACCCCTCACAGGTGGAATTGCATCGACATTATCACTTAGCAGACGGAACCGTTGAAGATCATGCAGCTGGACCAATTTTCATGATAGCCAATGCACAGATTGCGAGAGGTCACGGAGCTCTGGCTCACGTAGAACGATAGTGCTTTCATGCACATTTCCAGGATCCCTTGACGAAGGGATGGCTGTTTGATACCCTGGTGATGCCAACAACCATGTATGCAACACCCTTCTAGGGATGAGGTTCTCAGTGATTGAGAGGAGGAGATTTGAGAGACAATTGATTACGGGATCTCAGATGATTCGGAGTAAGCCCTCAGTCCCTCATTAGATAGTATACTCAAAGTTTCCAAGACACCACTCCAAATTGACATTTTCAAACAATGAAAAATCTTCATCGGATTTGGACGTTGTTGAGCACTAGCTTTGAGTGTTTGAGTTTGTTTGAGATCGTTAGCTTAGCACTCAGCAAGGGACTTTGTAAGCCCTTTGCTTCAGCCCACATTGCTTGTAGGAGTTATTTTCTTGACTGTACTTTGTCTCATAGGCCCACGAGCCCTTGCGAAGATGGTAATACATCTCTCTCTCTCTCTCTCTCTCTCTCTCTCTCTCTCTCTCTCTAATACTCTCTCTCTCTCTCTCTCTCTCTCAATACATCTCTCTCTCTCTCTCTCTCTCTCTCTCTCTCTCTCTCTCTCACCCTCTCTCACCCTCTCCCTCTCACCCTCTCGTCACCTGTGAGCTGCTGCTACGTGGGGCTACTATTGCTACGTCACCTGTGGCTGCACCATCGACGCCCCCCCTCTCTCCCTCTCTCACCCTCTCCCTCTCACCCTCTCGTCACCTGTGAGCTGCTGCTGCGTGGGGCTACTATTGCTACGTCACCTGTGGCTGCACCATCGACGCTCCCCTCCGTTGGGAACTGCCGTGGCTACGCTACGCCAACGTAACCCCTCTACCATCGACGCCCCCCCTCTCTCTCTCTTGTCGCTCACCCCTCCCGCTCACCCCTCCGCCCAACCCCCCCGCTCACCCCTCCGCTCACCCCCCACAGCCCTCACAGCCCGCCCCCCCTCCGCTCAGTCCCCCGCCCACTCCTCCGCTCAGCCCCCCCGCTCACCCCTCCGCTCACCCCCCGCACCCCCCCCGCTCAGCCCCCACAGCCCTCACAGCCCCTCGCTCAGCCCCCCCGCTCAGCCCCCCCCCCTCGCTCACCCCCCCGCTCACCCCCTCGCACTTGCAGCCCCGACCCCTTTTTTTTTTTTTTTTTTTCGGGCGCAGCCCCAACCCGCCCTTTCCCCCCCCCCCCCCCCCCCTCTTGAGAGCAGCCCCAACCCCATCTTTTCTTTTTAATTTTAAAATCTCTCTCTCTCTCTCTCTCTCTCTCTCTCTCTCTCTCTCTCTCTCTCTCTCTCTCTCTCTCTCTCTCTCTCTCTCTCTCTCATCGCGCATTGGCAGCGCTCGCCATCTCCCGCTTTTCAATGTTGCCGGCTTCCCGTAATTAAAAATGGCCGACACCGTCAAGCAAGTTACAGAAGCAGCAACATCAATGGCCGCCACGACCGAGATGCTGCACTATAGTAGAAGAGGACTCGCATCTTCTACAAAGGACAGCGCACTGCCCGCACTCCCAGTCGCAAGTACACTGGTTTCAGCTCCATTGTCTCATCTTCCGCCCAGCGCAGTGCCCGCACTCCCAGTCGCAGGTTCACCGGTTTCAGCTCCATTATCTCATCTTCCGCCCATAGCTACTTTGTACCCGCAGTTTTTTTCACCCCTCCCCTCTCAGGTTCCTTCTTCTCCTACCCCTTCTCCACCCTTTTTTCTCTCCCTCTCACAGCCCTCTGTCACCTCTTCCCCTTTGTTGCCTATTTTACCTACTTTGCCAGAGGTTACCTCCTCCTCATCTCTCTACAGACTTTACCCATCCCCTCCTCTCCTTCCCCGGTACCCGTTTTCTCTCCCCCTTTCCAGCCTTCTCCTTCATCCCCGCTACCCACCTTACCGGTTTCCCCCCTGTCTCCCTCTCTTTCTCCTTCCATGCCTTGCACTGTTTGTCCTTGCCGCCACATCCTGCCAGAGCTTCAGCACTTTGAGACCCATCTCCGAGCTGCACTTCAGATGCTTCACAGGAAGGACGAGACCATTTCTCTACTTACGGCTCAGGTTGCATCTCTTGCTGATCGAGTGACACAGCAGGATCGGGAGGTCTTATCTATTAGGACAGATCTTCAGGTCTTACAGGCGACCCATAGGACTCTTGCTGGAGAGATTCATGGACACACAGAGCGAGTGCAGCAGATCGAGACTCGCGTTCAGCACATGGATACATCTCCCACTACAGCAGTAGCAGCGGTTGAGGAGCGTTTGACCTCCCTTCAGACAGAGGTCCAGAGAGCCACAGAGTGGGTGGATGTCGTCCGCCGTCAGCCATCACAGCCTCAGAGATCTACTATATCAGCTACATTGGTCGAGTCACAGCAGAGGGCCACAAAGGCCCTCAACATTCGCATTCGTGGTATCTTACCCTCGGCGACAGAGTCCACGATGACACAGGCTGTGACCTTTGTCTCTCAGACATTGGGAGTACAGGATCATGGCATTGTAGGAGCATATAGAGTCGGGAGGGATCCTACTAGAGAGCAGCCCCTCATTATCAGATTCAGAGATGCCCAGGCACGTCTAGCTGCCCTCAGGAGGAGAGGGACACTCAGAGACCACCCACAGATTTCCATGGACGAGGATCTGACTCAGATACAGGTTGAGGAGCACAAGGCGCTCATGCCTCAGAGAGATGCAGCCCGAGCTCAGGGCAAGTGGGCAGTGATTAGGGATGGCAGACTCATCACAGGCACCTTGAGGCGTGCTCCCACAGTGCTTAGAGATGGCAGACCAGCAGATACAACCCCACCTCCACCTCCACCTCCTGCCCCGTCCGCTTGACGGGACAGGGCCCATGGGACACACCACCCGTCAGATAGTCTACGCATCGCTGTATGGAACTGCAATGGTTCTTTTACAGCACAACCAGGCACTCTACGGGGGGCATTCTTTGGGAGAGATATCATCTTTTTCACGGAGACACACGAGAGTCCCGAGAGACCTTTGCCACGAGTGACAGGGTATACATGGAGATCTGCCTTCAGGCAGCACGCCCGGACATTTGGAGTGAGAGGATCTGGAGGAGTGGCCATTTTGTACAGAGAGCATCTCGATCGGATCATCACAGTGGAGAGAGCAGATTCACATGCCCGATTCTTGTGGGTACGCATCTGCCGCAGGGCCCCTCAGCGAGATCTTTTTATTGCAGTTTGCTACTTCCCCCCGGCGCAGTCGATCTATTCTTCCACTGGACCAGGCCAGTCCATATTTGAGGATCTCTCAGCGGACATTGCAGATTTTTCACGTCGCGGAGAAGTCATCCTTTTAGGAGACTTCAACGCGAGGACCTCAGACAGACAGGCCCTCACTTATGACTTCATGGAGGATCCGGTCATACTCCCAGCATTTCACGATGATAGCCTCTGTCGGACTTCATCAGACTGCACAGTACAGCCCACAGATCAGGGACGTCAGCTACTGGAGCTCCTCACCTCGCACAGTATGGTCATTTATAACGGCTTGTCAAGGTGGCCACAGTCTTCCATGCCTACATTCTCTTCTGCTTCTGGGCGTGGTACTAGCGTGATCGACTACATCATAGGTCCCCTGACTGTAGTCCCTTCCATCCATAGCCTTACTGTTAGCCCCTTCATGCCCTCTGCCGACCATGCACTCATCCACTTTACTTTGACTCATGTCTCCCATGACCCACCTCCCCCTCGTTATCACGACCGTCAACCCTACTATGAGGTTCATTTCGACCACCAGTTCGATGATGTATATAGCCAGAACCTCAGCCGCCTACTCCGTCCTCATCTATTAGATGCTCTACCATCCACGCGGGACCGGTGGGAACTTGTACATACTTCACTCGTTTCTGCCGCTCACATGTCGTTCCCTGCCACATGTCATTCGTCTAGTCCCCCACCGGTTGGTCTTGTTCCTTGCAACGGTTGGTATGACGAGGAGTGTAAGGAACTCCGCAGGAAACTTAACCTTGAGACCAAGGAGAAGTCTCCCCTCCTTGCCGAAACCAAGAGAGACTACAAGTGGTTGGTTAGGCGCAAGAAACGCCAATTTCTAGCACGGAATGAGGAGGAGCTGAGAAGCTTGCTTTTCAGCTGTGACTCCAAGGAATTCTGGACCTCACTGATCCACGTGTCTGGTCTGCATATACTTCAGCTCTATACGATGTTCCAGATCAGCCAGATATCGATTTATCCCACTCCCCTAGGCCAGCTTCATCTAGTCTCTTCACACCAGAGAGTGTCCGTGCAGCAGTCCACCGATTGAAGAACGGGAGAGCTAAGGATCATGATGGATTGCGAGCGGAGTATGTAATCCATGGGATTGATACCTTAGCTTTTGTTCTCTCCCGTCTCTTCAATGAGTCTGTTTGTACAGGCCTACCACAGTCCTGGTTAGGCAATGCCATAGTACCTATCCACAAGTCGGGGGACCCTATGGAGCCGTCGAATTACAGGACCATCATGATTGGCCACGTTATGGCCAAGATCTATGCATCAGTTTTGGAAAGCCGTATAAATGACCATGCCGAGACGACAGGACTCAGAGCCAGAGGGCAGGCTGGATTTCGCAGGGATCATTCGACGCTTGACCACATTCTCACACTCAGGGCACTAGTAGAGGAGGCGAAGTCACGAAGGCAACGGCTTTATTGTTGCTTCGTGGACTTCAGGAAGGCATTTGATACAGTTCCGCGATTCAGATTGTTTCAGAGGATTCGCGAGATGGGCTTCAGTGGAGAAACACAGTGGGCTATCATGGCTTTGTATGAGAGGGTCACTGGTCGGGTTCGGACACGTGAGGGGCTCTCATAGGAGGTATGTAGCACGATTGGGGTGAAGCAGGGTTGCCCGCTCTCTCCTACTCTCTTTGGACTATATATTGATGAGCTAGAGATGTTCGTACAGATGATAGGCGGTGTGGGCTCTACTCTCTCAGGATCCTCCATTCCTATCCTCCTGTATGCGGACGATGTGGTTCTCATTTCCTCTACTGCTCAGGGCCTCCAGGCACATATTGAGGCACTCCACAGGTTTTGCCAGGACAGGGGATTGACCGTAAACCTTGGCAAGACCAAGGTTATGGTTTTCAACACCTCTGATCGTATCTACAGCACGGATGAGTTTTGCTTCACTTATGACGGACAGCCCATTGAGCTTGTTAGAGAGTACACTTATTTGGGGACAGTTTTCAGGGGACCGATCTTTACCATGACATATGCAGCACGAGATAGGATTAGTAAAGGGTATGCTTCGTTGGCTCATCTTGAGCGTCAGTGTTTTCAGTCCCACTTTCAGCATCCCGATACGAAATCCCTGCTATTTGACACATTGGTGAGACCAGCTGCGATGTATGCAGCTCCTTTCTGGGCAAGAGACCTTGGCGCTGCAGATTGGAGACGAGTAGAGAGGTTACAGATCATCATGTTCTCTCGGCTCATTAGGGCCAAGGCTACAGTTCCGCACGAGATCATGCTAGCAGAGTTTGGAGCTACTCCCCTTGCATTGGATGCAGCGTTTCAGTCGGTCATGTATTTGCACAGGGTTAGAGAGTTTGGAGACTCAGCAGCAGGCAGGGCTCGGTTGCCATGGTTAGCACTTGCATCTTCTATGGAGTTGGCACGATCTGGGGCCCGATACTGCTGGTACTTCAGACTCACTAGGTGGCTCACATCTCTTGGACTAGACATGGATAGACTGCCTCCCTTCCGATACAGCATAGATGCCCCTCATCTCGAGTTGACTCGCCACGAGCTTAGTCAGCTCACGAGAGCAGACTTGCTGCAGCTTCATACGTACCGCACTTGGATTTATCCCACGCAGCTTCCGACGAAGATGGCCACATATCGTGACCACTTCCTTTGGATCTCAGAGGATGGATTTGTCATTCCACCAGGCTACACAGGTATCCACATGTCCCACTCACTGAGGATTGCCCTTGGCCAGCTTAGAGTCTGTTCGCATCAGCTCGAGATAGAGGCTGGTAGGATGCGACGCATGGAGGATGGACGGCGTCCAGGCCGAGAGACCAGGATCTGCCCTTGTTGCACCATGGGAGAGGTGGAGTCAGAGGAGCACTTCATTTGCAGATGCCCGCTATATTATGAGATCAGAGGGAGATTCCACTGTCTCTTCACGGATGGCTTTGGACCTCTCTCACGAGTGATGGATTATGAGGATCAGCATTGCCTAGCTCTTTATGTCAGGGAGGCCACTATGCTTCGACGACACTACCTCAGAGACCATCAGCACAGACCGAAGCGTGATAGAGCCCAGCCCGATAGAGCTCAGACACACGCTATACCAGATGACAGGTATCAGGAGGAGCACGAGGAGGTCAGAGCTCACACAGGACACATGCCTCCACCCTGTGGATGTACATATGAGATGGTTTGTAGACGCCGCAGGATCTTGTTACATAGGGGACGTACTCGCCGCTTCATCTCCAGACGATCCAGGATGATGGCAGCTTTTCGGAGGAGACTTACTCATGGAGATCTCGCCCCACCAGCCGCTCACCTCACTTTTGCTCAGATTTGTACTCTCATAGCAGGAGGCAGAGTCGATGGACAGGATTTCCAGTATTATTTTGGTTCTCAGACTCCGTGATACATGGACTTGTATCTTTGCATTGACATATTGTACTCATCCCCCCATTTTGCACCCAGGGGCGGTTTCCTTGCATCTAGCTTACTTTGTATTTAGGCTCGGATTTGACAGTATGTACTTTCACTTGCATTGTATTGCGTAGCACTTAGATGATATTCGACGATGCCTCTTCTTTGTGGCACGTTGATTTTGTGCTATCTTGTACGCAGAGTTCTTGATGTCCCATGGGCCCATTTTGGCCTTTAGTGGACAATAATACACTTTCTTCTTTCTTTCTTTCTCTCTCTCTCTCTCTCTCTCTCTCTCTCTCTCTCTCTCTCACACACACACACACACAATAAAAGTATGCCCTTTCTACCAAATGGAATGACTTGTCTACCATGGGAGGGAATTTCTGGCATCACCAAAGAGCTAATAATATAGTCAGACCACAAATTTCTTACAGTGATCCTTCTAGATTGCATCTTGTTTCTTAGACTCACACAAATAGCTGCACGGCACAATTTCATTCATTACACTTCCCTTACATCAAGGATATCATGTTTGCTTTCCCATCTTAATTTTTCCTTTAAATTGAATAGTCAGACCTGGGAGAGTGGAGCCCACACAGATTGAACTAACCTCAGGATTCAGAAATGCTAATTCCCTTGAACGTCCAGCTATGAGCTGGTAGTCGAAGAGAGTGGTTGAGACAAAAACTGCACATCCATTTGTGTCAAAATTAACCAAGGCACTCTTCCTATTCAGCATTCATCGCAGTCTCAATTACATGACAGTAAACAGCTTTTGGAAAAACATGTAAATTCTATAGTTGTTAAGAAAGCACTTTAATAACTAAATCCGCCCAGGCAATGAATTTCTTAAAGGAACTCTTTGAAAAAACAATATATCTAGGGATCCAAACAAACAAGAGACAGATCATTAAATGATTTTTTGAATTAAACATTACAGTAAAAGCAGTGCACAGCATGCTTTTATTAAGTCTCATGGAATCCCTTAACAATACAATTTAAAGATAAATTAGTTCAACCAGAGAAGGCCAAGACTTGACCAGGCTTGTCGTCTAGAAAATTTACAATTTCATGCTGGTCATGATCTCGAGCCTTCTTTAAACATAAATTTACTAGAGTAGTGCAAAATTTACCCCTCCCCTATGAACTCTCCCCAGGCCCTTATGAACAGTGGGAATCATCACCGTCAGGGATGCTCCCACAGGGCGTTTTTTATTTCTTTCGGGGAGGGAGGGGGGGGCGGCGTGTGTCAAGACTATGGAGAGCCGACAAGTTACAATGGCATTCCAAAACCTCATTTCATAGTTCCTCTACAGAGTCTACAAGTCACCTTACCGTTCCAAAAGCTCCCCTCATATGTTGCTCAAAGGACAATAGGATGACTGAAATTCTCTCACAGCTACTGCTACATAGGTTCTTCCCAGAAGAAGCATGTAGGGCTGGTTCAGTAATTCATGTGTGTGAGAAAGAGGTGTTACACGAAAAGCATACCAAACACTGCACTAGCATCATGTCCTTCAAAAAGGAGGAACCCTGCTACAATCATACCTTTAAGGAATTGAACTCCTGCAGCCATCTAAGAAACTGCCTACAAGTATGCATCATCCCATCACCCCCCCCCCCCCCCGGCCCCAAAAAAAAAAAAACACTGATATGTAGAAGTCATTTTTGTCCATGAAAAAAATCTTGCATATCACAACATGCATACCTGTGACAAAATGCATGATGAACAAAACGCTTTTTCTGTTAACAACTCGAAGTAAGGACAACACATGCAATTAGCTCAAAACCCTCAATCAGTGCGTCCATGGCCTTAGAGCAAAATTTGCCCACATGGGCAACCATCTTCTTTCTTCTATATAAATTTGGATTTATGGAAAATCTGTATATATAACTGTTAGAAACATGGTGTGTGTGTGTGTGTGTGTGTGTGTGTGTGTGTGTGTGTGTGAGAGAGAGAGAGAGAGAGTTGAACATAAATACAATGCACTGGATTTTACCAAAAAAAAAAAGTGTGTGTGAGAGTCGACGGAGAACTCAGGAGGATATGGATTTTGCTTGGATCAGTCTTGCTCATCGCTTACAGGCTGTTATTCAAGATTATGGACGGAGTTACATGGGAAACCTCAGGCTCAAGCTGAAATGGGCTCAATCTCACAAGCAGCAAATGGATGCAATCAGTTCTCATAGGCAGCTTACCTCTTCTGAACAGGATTCTTGTGCTTATGCGGTTCATATCATCCACCAAAATGATCTTCGCAAATTAAAGAAGTGGCAAATCCGAGCTCACATGAAACCCCTTTTGGATAAGGGCTGCTCCTCCAAAGCCTTTTTTAAAAGTCTCCATGCAGATAGGCGAAAGGAAGATATTTGCACGATCAAGAAAGATGATGGCACCTGGACCACTTCCAAATCAGAATTGGAATCGCAATGTTCCAGTCATTTCCAGCATCTCCTTTCTCTTCAGCCTGATCATTTGATGCAAGTGAATGCAGCTAGGTCTCAATTTCTTATGCATGTCCAGCCCATATTGTCTCGGGAACAGGCTCATGCATTGGAGCAGCCTTTTATGCTTAGTGAACTGGATGATGCTTTGAGTCATCTATGCAAAAGCAGCTCTCCTGGTTGGGATGGATTGATTGTCAAATTTTTCCGTGCATTTTGGGGTGATCTCCAGAACACTCTTCTTCTAATGATCAATCATGCTTGGGCAGAACAATCTCTTCCTCCATCCTGGAAACATGGCCTACTCAAATTGATTCCCAAAAAAAGGTTGTGTGAGATGATGGCTGATTGGCGGCTTATATCTCTCATGCCTATCATTTACAAACTCATTGCTAAAATGATTGTCCGCAGGGTTCGCTTCTATTTGCAAGCAGGACTTCATCCTAGGCAGTATGGGTTTGTTCCCAGAAGGCAGATCACTAACAATATCTCCAATGCTTTGCTTGCAATTGAGTATGCCAAATATTCTAAACAAGATGCTCTCATTCTGCAAGTAGACATTGCGAAAGCATTTGATACTGCCCATTGGGATTTCATCTCTTAGACTATGCATAAATTGGGATTTGGCCCTCGGCTCGTCCATATCATCTACTGGCTCTACTCTCAGGCCACAGCGCAGTGCTTGCTTGGTGGTGGGTTGTCAAGAACTTGGACTATGACCCGCTCAGTGAGACAGGGTTGCCCTCTTAGTTCCTTACTGTATGCCATTGCTACCCATCCGTTACTATTGCATATGGACTATCTTGCAGATACAGGACAGCTTCATGGTTTGCAAATTCCAGGGGCACAGTCATTTCTTGCACAGGCATATGCTGATGATTCATACTTTATGCCCATGAATTCTCAAAGTGACCTTTCTCACTTGATGCATACACTGAATGGCTTTGGCATAGCTGCTGGACTGCATATCAATTTTCAGAAATCAAAACTTCTAGCTTTGAAAGAAGCTGATTGGCATGCACTTCTCTGACCAGGCCACATTATCTCTTCCCATACTATTGTGAGGCATCTAGGCTACCCCATAGGCTGGAATATTACCCCGCAACAACAGCTCAAATGGGTGCTTCAAAAGATCAACAAGAAGCTGGAATACTGGCATTTGTCCACTTGGCCTCTACATGTTCGGATAGTACAGTCTATCATTATGGCATATGTGCAATTTTATTTGCCTCTTCTTCCCTGGTCTTTCAAGCATTTGGCTTCCTATAAGTCCCAGGCTATGGAGATATTTTGGAAAAGCAAATCTCATAAAAAGGCTTTGCGACTACTACCTATGCAGTCTATTTGTTCACCCAAGACTCATGGGGGGCTGAATATTCTCAATCTCCAGGTTCATATGTTGGCAAGAAAGAGCACTATGATTGCTGATTTTTTTCAGCAAAAACAGCCATGGGCTACTATGTTAGCAGCTATGTGTGGAAACATGGCTTCCCATGCATATGGGCATTGGATTACAGATCACTGGGAAGCAGTCATGACCACATTTCAGGAGAAAATTCCTGGTTGTCCTGTTTCTACTGCTTTTATTCATGATTGGAAGAGAATTCTCTCATATGCAAAATGGACAGGTGCTTCCTCTCATCATGGTAATTCTTTTCGCTTGGAAAGCATCCATTGGAGCAAGGTGTTTGAATCGCCTCTCGCTTTACAGGCACCTATTAAAGCATACAATCTCATGAAATTGGGCATAAGATTTGTTGGCGATGTTGTGGATCAACAAGGTTGTATGCTTTCATTTCCACAAGCTTGCAAGACATTCTCCTTGGGTCTGCATCATAGGTCCATTTGGAGAATACTTTCAACTATGTTGCAGCCATTTGTTCCGGTTCCTCCACTGTTTGTACAGGACAGATTACTGGACTGGAATTTGACTTCCTTACCTCCTGCTACCCACACGCTTTCAATGCACAATCTGACCTCCTCGAAGGTCTACAGATTTCTTCTTCCACCGCCATGGATTGACAAGCATGCCAACACTCTTTGGAATTTGGATAGGCCTTTATCTTGATCGCAATCACGACTCATGAAAATCTGGAAAGCCAAATTGCCATTGAAACAGAGGCTTTTCTTTTGGAGATATATAGTGGGAGCTTTTTCCATTGGGGTAAAATTGGCAGCACGCCGCATTGCTTCCCCTTCTTGCCCCCCTTTGCTCTCATCACTGCGAGACAGTTCCTCACCTATTATGGTCTTGCCCACACTCTCGCATATTGATCACTCATGTTTCTCATTTGCTGCGGCTTCGGTTTCCCTCTATCAGATTTGGGAAACTCTTCTGGATGTTTCGATGCCTCTCATCTCAGATGTCTCCATTCCTCCTCTTCTTTCACTGGACTCGCTTTTGGGTACTATGGACCATTTGGACACAGAGACTGCATTCTAGGATGGGTCAACAGTTTCCTCAGGCATACATTTTCTTAAGAATGTCCCTCAAGCAATCCTTATATGACAGTTTTGCTGCAAGGGACTTGGATGCTACTAGCCTTGAAGTGTTCTCTACCTGTTTTTGAGTTCTTCCATTGGGCTCTCCTTTGGAGTCTAATGTCAGTGTGTGGGAGACTTCCCATCTTGTAAATTTATGAGAATATAAATACACTGGATTTTACCAAAAAAGAGAGTCGACGGAGCTGCTGCTGTTGCCCGCGGAGATAGACGAAGCTCCCGTTGCTAGACGCGCGTCCGCCTGCTGTCTCCCTGCGCGCATCTGCCCGTGTGCATCTACCTTCTGTGCATCTGCCTGCGCCCACCAAGCCTGCCCGCTCTGCCCCTGCAACCTTCAGAAGCTCCCCTCAATTACGTCACCCCGCTCTTGCTCGCCTGCTTTAGCTGCTGCCGTCCGCCCCTTCTTGCCATCTGCTTTCCTCCCCATCCATAACTGTGCATAATCCCTGCTGCCCTCTTTCGCTTCATCAATTCTGCCCTGCTCACCTCCATGGAGGGCCATATTAAAAGCTATTCTCGGAAGGACTTGTCCTGGGACCCCAAAAGACAGCAAAATGAATTCTCTACCTCAGCCTCTGAAGATTCACTATGTTTTCGACATGCTCAAGGATGAATTCCACCACAGCCAGAAGGAGTGGGCCAAACCTCCCCCGGCCCTTAAGTATAAGCTGAAGCTGCCCTCATTGGTTACTCCTCTCCGGAAGTTCTCTCAGCAAGCAGTTATCATTTTCTTCCCTGGGAAGTTACCTTCTGCAAATGATGTGGCTCAGTGGGTTCAAGCTTTGTTGGGAGGTTGCTTTGTTGAAGGAGTATACTTTGCTTCTCGAGGTTTTTATGAAGTGCACTTTTTGGATGCCTCATATCGTCAGCAGATATTGGAGATGTGGATGGGTTGAGGTAGTGGATTTTCCGGATTATATGGGGGCTGAGCTACCAAGTCTGGCAGCTACTTTGGGGCAAGTTGTATGCCCACCCCGTCCTTCGGGTAATCGAAATCGGTTTTGTGTTCTTTGGGATACAGATCACCTAACCCCTCCTTCCATTGCGGTAGAGGTGGAAGATGTTCCCTTGGGCGAAAAATATTTTGACTTGAAATGGGAAGTATTTGCAGGTGCTTGTTTTACTTGTCATAAATTTGGCCATCTAGCTTCACAGTGTCCTGCAATACTGCATCAGCTGCCACCTACAGCTATTGCTCCAGAAAATACTACCCCTCCAACTTATGGTCCAGGGCCTAAGGCTACGCTAGCAAGTTGGGTGATGTGGCATCTAAATCTGTTCTTCCCAAAGAAAGTATGGTCCAGGTTTCAGCCAAGCAAAAGGATAAGGGAAAGGGCAAAATTTCAGAATCTAATGCCTCTCCCCAGGGTGCCTGGCAGCAACCCAAAAAGGTATTTGCGCTTAAGCCACGACCGTTACAATCTCGGCATTGGGATGCCTCTACTTCCACCCCTGGTCAGGCCTCTACCCCTGCTGATAGCCTGATTTCTCGACTCTAGGTTGATGTGCTCAAGAAGGGCATTCCTATATGTGACAATGATGAGGACAATAGAACTATTGATCCAGGAGGCCAGGTGGATGTCGATGTCATGGCTGAGGCCTGACAGCTTATACCTTTACTATGTTTCTTGGTTCGACTGTACATATCTTCTATGTCTGCTTCAATTACTTGCATTACATACAATGTTCAAGGTCTTTGCAATGTCAATAAGTGGAGACTTTTTTGACACTATGTACATAGAATGCACCCCGATGTAATTTCCTTACAAGAACACAACCAACACTTCTTGGCTGCCCAGCAAGGCCACTTTGCTGGTTATGACATCTTTTATGCTGGTACAATGCACTTTTCCGGGGTATGCATGCTGGTGAAACATGATATGCAGCCCACGGTTGCTCACAACGACCCCCAGGGTCGCTGGATGGTAATCAGATGCATCTGTCATGCTGATCTTTATGAAATAGCATCGGTTTATGCCTCTCAAACTTCTGCGACAAGAGCTCAAATGTGGGCCTCCCTCAAGCAATATCCATGGCTGTCTAATGCTTTTTTGTGTGGAGACTTTAATAACTCGCCTGCCATGCAAGACAACACCACTAATCGTTCTCACATGATCCCCACTGAGCTTCGACATTGGGAGGATATGCTTTCTTTCTTGCATGCAGAAGATTTATGGCTCTCAACAAGGGATAGAGATATGGGTTATACATACCATCACAATGCTTTTACTCATTACTCGGCTCGACTTGACAAATGGTATTTGTTGCATGCTCAGCAGTATGCTAGTTTCACATGTGCATTATGGGTTGATCATTCCCTCTTGCTATCTGATCACTTTCTAGTATGCTTGACATTATCTATAGCACGTTTGACAAATGATATGCCTTCTTTTGGTCGTTGCCTACTCCTTGTTAATAGTGCTTATTTGCTTCATCAACAATTTCAGAACATGGTGAGAGTGGCTGTCCGCCCCCTTCTCTTACATGCTCAAGAGGACATGGATTTTGCTTGGATCAATCTTGCCCATCGCTTGCAGGTTGTTATTCAAGATTATGGACGGAGTCACATGGAAAACCTCAGGCTTAAGCTAAAATGGGCTCAATCTCACAAGCAACAAATGGATGTAATCAGCTCTTATAGGCAGCTCACCTCCTCTCAACAGGATTTTTGCACTTATGCGGTTCATATCATCCATCAAAATGATCTTCGCAAATTAAAGAAGTGGCAAATCCGAGCTCGCATGAAACCCCTTTTGGATAAGGGCTGCTTCTCCAAGGCCGCCTTTAAAAGCCTGCATGCAGATAGGCAAAAGGAGGATATTTGCAGGATCAGGCAGGATGATGGCACCTAGACCACCTCCAAATCAGAATTGGAATCGCAATGCTCTAGTCATTTCCAGCATCTCTTTTCTCCTCAGCTTGATTATTCGATGCAAGTGAATGCAGCTAGGTTTCAATTTCTTATGCATGTTCAGCCTATATTGTCTCGGGAACAGGCTCATGCATTGGAGCAGCCATTTATGCTTAATGAACTAGATGATGCTTTGAGTCATTTACGTAAAGGCAGCTCTCCTGGTTGGGATGGATTGACTATTGAATTTTTCCGTGCATTTTGGGGTGATCTCAAGGACACTCTTCTTCTTATGATCAATCATGCTTGGGCAGAACAATCTCTTCCCCCTTCTTGGAAACATGGCCTTGTCGAATTGATCCCCAAAAAAAGGTTGTGTGAGACAATGGCTGATTGGCGGCCCATATCTCTTATGCTAGTCATTTACAAACTCATTGCCAAGATGATTGTCCTTAGGGTTCAATTTATCTTGCAAGCAGGACTTCATCCCAGGCAGTATGGGTTTGTTCCCAGAAGGCAGATTACTGACAATATCTCCAATGTTTTGCTTGCAATTGAGTATGCCAAATATTCTAAACAAGATGTTCTCACTCTGTAAGTGGACATTGCGAAAGCATTTGATACTGTCCATTGGAATTTTATTTCTCAGACTATGCATAAATTGGGATTTGGCCCTCGGCTCGTCCATGTTATTTACTGGTTGTATTCTCATGCCACTGCACAGTGTCTGCTTGGTAGTGGGTTGTCAAGGACATGGACTATGACCCGTTCAGTGAGACAGGGATGCCCTCTTAGCTCACTACTGTATGCCATTGCTACTCATCCGTTATTGTTGCATATGGACCATCTTGCAGATACAGGCTTGCAGATACAGGACAGCTTCATGGCTTGCAAATTCCAAGGGCACAACCGTTTCTTGCACAGGCATATGCTGATGATTCATATTTCATGCCCAGGAATTCTCAAAGTGACCTCTCTCATTTGATGCATACTTTGAATGATTTTGGCATAGCTGCTAGACTGCATATCAACTTTCAGACGTCAACAACAGCCATGGACTTGTATGATAGCATCCATGTGTGTCAACATGAGGACATCTGCATATGGCCATTGGACTACTGATCATTGGGAGGTTGTCATTGGGAGATTTGTAGGGAAGATACCTCGCTGTCCTTTCTCTACTGCTCTGATACTTGACTGGAAACAAGTACTTGCTAAGATCAAATGGGCTCCCGAGGGGACAAACTCAATGAGGAAAGAAAGTATTCATTGAAGTGCCATCTTTGACATTCCACTTGCTTTACAGGAACCTGTTCGGGCATATAATCTCATGAAATTGGGAATTAGATACATAAATGATGTGGTAGATGATCAAGGCTATGTCTTATCTTTTTTTCAGGCCACTGCTTCCTATGCATTGGGAATGCATCATAGGTCGATATGGAAGAAAATTGCTGATTTGTTACATCCTCTTCTACCTGTTCCTCCTGTGGCTGGCACAGACAGGCTTATGGATTGGCAATTGCAACCCTCTGCTACATGCTCTCATCCAGTTCCTCTGCCTGCCTTGACCTCCATCAAAGCCTACAGGCTTCTTCAGCCTGCTCCATGGATTCAGCAATATGCTAATACTCTGTGGCATATCACGAAGCCCCTCTCATGGTGGCGGAAGAAACTCCAGATATTATGGAAGTGTAAAATGCCTTTGAAACAAAGACTTTTTCTTTGGAGATGCATGACCGGCACATTGTCAGTGGGAATCACACTTGCCAAACGTCACATTGCACCATCCACATGTTTATGATGTCAGGCTCCTTCAGAGACTATCCCTCATTTGCTTTGGCACTGCCCGTGTTCTAGGAACCTCCTTGGGAGAATTTCAGATCATCTTCGGCTCCGTTTCCCGAGTCACAGATTTGGGAAACATTTTTGGTTATTTGGCAGATTTATGAGGTCTTTGTCTCACTATTCACTATTTCTCTCATGGGTGAGATATTGGGCTCTTTGGACAATCTGGAGTGAGCATAATTTGGCATACTTGGGTCGCCAGATTCACAAGTCATATGAATCTTTCCGAGCCTCATTACGGCAATCCTTATATGATGCCTGCCATGAGGGTGATATACATGCTTCTTGCATAGAGCTTTTCTTTTTATGTTTCTGGTCGTTGGGATACTCTCCATTTTGGAGACTTCCCATCTTGTAAATTTATGAGAATATAAATACACTGCACTGGATTTTACTAAAAAAAAAAGTGTGTATGTGTGTGTGTGAGAGATTATTATTGTGTGCAGCAGTGTGTGTATCTCTCTTGGAGCTCAGCTGTTCAGCCTCGCCAAGGATCCCGCGCAGCCCTGCCCGTACATCTGTACGATTGCCGCACGGTGTCCGTACGTCAGTACAAACACCCGCGTCAGGTCTGGTTGTCCTCCGCACAGCTCCGTACATAGCCCCGTACCTTTTACGTTGTCATACTTTTTCCTGAAGACCTTGCCGTACGTCCGTACAGCTGTCCGTATTTTCGTACAAACCAGTCTTCCCGTGCCCCGTCTGTATTTCCGTACAGTCAAGTTTCTTTCCGTACAGGCCCGTGTGTACTTCCGTACAGTCTAGCGTTGTCCGTACAGTCCCGTGCTTTTTGCCGTACAAGTCCTGAGTCTTGCTTTGGTGCTTTTCCGTACAGTCCTGTGTCTCGCTTGTTTCATTTCATACTTCTCCGTACAGTCCCTCTTGCCTTGTCGTATCCCAATCATGGCTTCAAATTCGAATGTTTGTACATATGCTCGAAAAGAAAGACTTGCAGTTGCTAAGTGACGTCCTTCACAGCCTGCAACACAAGATAATGAACTAACTATGGAAGCTCAATACATGTTTGATACCCTGAAGGATGACTTTCAACAGTCACGACGAGAATGGGGCAAACCAATTCCAGAGGTCACGTACAAATTGAAATTGCCATCCCTCGTGAATCCTCTCAGGAAGTTATCTCAAACCGCGGTTATTATTTTCTTTCTAGGAAGAATCCCAGCAGCCAGTGATGTTGCACAGTGGATTAAGTCCATCCTTGGAGGATACTTTGTAGAGGGAGTATATTTTGCATCTAGAGGCTTTTATGAGGTGCTTATCAGATGCTTTGTGCAAGCAGAGGCTACTTGAGCTTTCTCCCCTCTTTTACGGGAAGCAGATGGTACATGCTATGCCCTGGTCCCCAAACAAGGATTATCAAAATCTTATACGACATCATTGTCCTGTATGGGTTGAGGTTGTTAACGTCTCGGATTATATGCATGAAGAATTGCCTGGCCTGGCTGCTTCTTTGGGACAGGTCATTTGTCCTCCACGCCCTATGGGAAACCGTAACAGGTTCTGCATTCTCTAGGACACTGACACACCTACCCCTCCTTCTCTTGCAGTGGAAGTTGAGGGAGTGCAATTGGGGAAAAAGTTTTTTGAATTGAAATGGGGTGTGTTTGCAGGAGCTTGTTTTACCTACCACAAGTTTGGGCATCTAGCCTCTGAATGCCCAATGGTTATGCATCAGCCCCCTCCCAATGCCTTGCCGCCCCAGACACGGGAAAAGAATGAGAATTTGCAAGCTAAAACAGCAAATAGAAATGGAGCAAAGAATGCCAAACCAATTAATCAAGTGCAATCACTTGCTGGAAAAGGAAAAGATAAAGAAAAAGAGAAGATGAAGGAATCTCCGGGAACTGATCGGGATGGTTTTCAACAGCCTAAGAAGGTAGTTGTATTGAAGCAACGCCCCTTTCAATCTCGTCAATGGGATGCTTCTTCTCCCTCACCAGGACAGGCTTCTACTTCAGCTCCTGTCCTTCAAAATTGGGTGGGTTTTGAAGAAGGGGATCCCTATATGTGATTCTGAAGAAGGGGAAAATGCTATTTCTTTCATGGATCATGAGGGAACGCAGCCCATGCAGGCAGAGGCTTTGCCTCTCTGACATCTTGTTCTATACTTATACTTTATTGTATATACCTCTTTCATGCATCAAACACTTAAGTGCTTTACATACAATGTACAAAGCCTCTGCAATGTCTCAAAGTGGAGGCTTTTTTGGAATTATGTACATAAAATGCAGCTAGATATTCTTTGTTTGCAAGAGCATAATCAACACTCTAAGGTTGGTCATCATGATTATTTTGGCGGCTATGACATATACTATGCTGGTACCACTACCTACTCAGGTGTATGCATAATGGTTAGGCATGAGCTAGAGCCTCAGTTAGCCTTCAATGACAGCAGTGGCAGATGGATGGTCATACAATGTAATGTCAATGGAGATATTCTTGAGTTTGCATCAGTCTATGCCTCCCAGACCTCTGCCATGAAGGCTTCTTTATGGGATTCTTTAAGCAAATATCCATGGAGATCTAATGCATTCATCTGTGGAGATTTTAATAATTCCCCTCTCCCAAGAGATAACACCACTTCAAGATCTCATATGCTATCATTGGAAAGGCAGAAATGGGATAGCATGCTTCTTTCTGTGCAAGCTGAAGATTTATGGCTGCTCCTCCAAGGGTCAGTGCCTGGATATACTTTTCATCATAATGCACTTACTACATACTGGGCAAGACTTGACAGATGGTTTTTGTTTTACCCACAATAATATGCAGATTTTAGCCCTCATTTCCTCATAGACTTCTCATTGGGCTTGTCAGATCATGCCCCATTATGGATGAATCTGCACCTTGGTATGCCACTAATTGATTTGCCACCCCTTTCCAGTAGATTGTTGCATGTTAGTCAGGCTTATTTCCGACATCACTATAAATGATCAGATTTGCAATTCATCCCTTGCCTCTGCATGCCCAGGAGGACATAGATTATGCTTGGGACAGCTTTGTCTCTCGTATACAGAATGTCATTAGGGAGTATGGAAACTGGCATATGACTAAATGGAGGAATGAGGTCAAATGGGCAAAAGGACAGCACAACAATTGACTGAATTTTCACATTTAAGGCCTCTCTCTGAATCAGAAAATGATTCCCTTTCACATGCCCGAATTAAATTGACTGCTAATGATCAGAGGAAATTGCACAAATGGCAGATTAGAGCAAGAATGAAGCCCCTCATGGATAAGGGCTGCTCATCAAAAGCCTTTTTCCAGGGCCTGCATGCTACTCAAAAGAAAAACTCATGTCTAAGGGTAAGGAAGCTAGATGGCTCTTGCACGCACTCTTTCTCTGATCTCCAAGATGAATGCCAAAATTATTTCCAGAAATTGTTCTCTGCTCCTGGTTTCCCATCAAATCAAATGACTGATGCGAGGACTGAATTCCTCCAATATGTTTCTGAAATAGTGAAAATGGATGATGCTCTTACCTTGGAGAGACCTTTTACTGATACAGAACTTGATAATGCATTGTTCCGCCTTAGCAAATACAAGTCCTATGGCTGGGATGGCCTTACGGTGGAATTTTATATTTCTTTTTGGGATGATTTGAAAGATATCCTCTTGCAAATGATCAATGTTGCATGGCAAGAAAATCAGTTACCGCACTCTTGGAAGCATGGCATAGTGAAACTTGTGCACAAAAACATCTGTGTGACCATATGTCAGATTGGAGGCCTGTTACTTTGATGCCTGTAGTTTACAAACTCATTGCCAAAATGATTGTGTATAGGCTTCACGGGATACTGAATGCGGCCCTTCATCCTCATCAGTATGGGTTTGTTCTCCAATGCATTGACTGCAATTGAATATGCTAAGTACTCGCATCAAGATGTGCTCATATTGCAGGTAGATATTGCTAAGGCATTTGACACTGTTCAATGGGATTTTATCTCTCAAATCATGACCAAATTGGGCTTTGGTCCAAAGATAGCAAATGCAGTTTACTGGCTTTATTCTGGCTCTACTTCTCAGTTCATTCTTGGGGGTCATCTATCTCGGTCATGGACATTGGGTAGATCAGTTAGATAGGGCTGCCCTCTTAGTGCTCTCTTCTATGCCATTGCGACCCATCCCCTCTTAATGTATCTTGATCATCTTACAAACACAGGACAAATGACTGGTCTTAAAATCCCTGGGGCTGTATCTTTTTTGGCACAAGCATATGCTGATGATTCCTTCTTTATGCCACAGAATTCTCCCCGGGAAGTTCACATGCTTATGACCACTCTATCATTGTATGGATTGGCAGCGGGATTGCATGTCAATTTTGACAAATCTAAATTGCTTCCCCTGAAACAATGTGATTGGCATTCTATTCTCTGGCCAAGTCAGGTGGTGCATTCCAAAGATGTAGTCAGGCATTTGGGATATCCTATAGGATGGCATATCACCAGGAAGCAGCAGTTAAAATGGATCTTCCAAAGACTACTCATAAACGGGAATACTGGAAAATTTCTACTTGGCCACTTCATGTCAGGCTCAAAATAGTACAGTCCATTGTAATGTCCTATGTCCAGTTTTTTTTGCCTTTGTTGCATTGGTTCTCTAGAGATATTTCGGCCTTTATGTCTCAAGCTATGGAGATGTTATGGAGGATAAAAACTGTTGTGAAAGCATTGAGACTGATGAAGATGGAAATAGTGTGCTCTCCTGGGATGCATGGTGGACTTAATATCCTCAACATAAGATATCATGTACTTGCAAGGAAGGCGACTATGCTCCATACTTTTTTCCGCCAACAACAGCCATGGACTTGTATGATAGCATCCATGTGTATCAACATGAGGACTTCTGCTTATGGCCATTGGACTATTGATCATTGGGAGGTTGTCATTGGGAGATTTGTAGGGAAGATATCTGGCTGTCCTTTCTCTACTGCTCTGATACTTGACTGGAAACAAGTCCTTTCTCAGGTCAAATGGGCTCCTGATAATTGCTCGGGGGCTAACTCAATGAGGAAAGAAAGTATTCATTGGAGTGCCATCTTTGACATTCCACTTGCAGGAACCTGTTCGGGCATACAATCTCATGAAATTGGGAATTAGATACATACATGATGTGGTAGATAATCAGGGCTATGTTTTATCTTTTCCTCAGGCCACTGCTTCCTAATGCACCATAGGTTGATATGGAAGAAAATTGCTGATTTGTTACATCCTTTTCTACCTGTTCCCCCTGTGGCTGACACAGACAGGCTTATGGATTGGCAAGTGCAACCCTCTGCTACACGCTCTCATCCTGTTCCTCTGCCTGCCTTGACCTCCATCAAAGCCTACAGGCTTCTTCAGCCTGCTCCATGGATTCAGCAATATGCTAATACTCTATGGCATATCAGGAAGCCTCTCTCATGGTGGTGGAAGAATGGGACAACCCAAGGCAGAGTACCTCTTATTGACTCCAAATACATTCAGTTTAGAGGGACAACTCAAGGCTGAGAACCTTTATTGACTCAACACCAACACACATAGTATAGAGCTAAGCATCATCTACCACCTCAGAGAGGAATAGATCATGCAACATAGCAAATGAAGTTTCCGGATTAGGTCCAGTAGATGTAGCATAAATATTCTTGAGCTTGTCCGGAAACTCCTTAGCTGAAGTAGTGAGGTCAAGTTCATGAAGCAATTTGTTGACCAACCTCACACTAATAAGCGCCAATGCTTTGTCATGCTGTTCATCCCTAGCTGAAAGCAGTGGAGATAAGTCTGCACCACAAAAACAAGGCTCCATAGTGTCAAACTAACGTAGCAAAGACAACAAGCTGAAATAGATAACCAGCCAATAAAGGAGCATGTCTAGGGCTCTTAAATGACTCAGCAGCTTGAGAAATGCTTGAATTAATGTGTCCAGCAGCTAGTAGATGCCCCCAAATGCAAAAATGAGCCAAGAGATGTGCACTAGTGAGCATGGAAACCACTCCAAGTGTTGTAGCACGTCCGAAATGCTCAAGAAGGCTCAGCAAGGTACTACAAAGTGCAAAGAGGAGGCTGTCCACGTGGAAGGCGGCTCCGTTGAAATAGCAGACCTTCACAATGACAAACATCTGTTATGTGTATGTTAGAGGCCTCAAAACAGCTTTAAAGTGCTCAGGCGGCTATTCAAAGTGCACCAAGGTGCTGCAGTAAATCTTCACGCAGAGAAATGATTGATTTTGACGTGCTGAAAGGCCAGAAACAGCAGCTCCAAGGTGATTTAGGGTTTCAAAATGCTGGAGCAGATGAGGAAAACACCAAAAATCACGTCTGATCTAGGTGGTTATGCTGCAGCAGCACCAAAACAGATCGAAATTGCAGTAGTTGCTCCAAACTAGGTCAAAAATGCCTCCAAAAGCCACAAAATTCTACAGTAAATGCTCACAGATCAGATCGGGCATGATTACATATGTTCCAGTGTCATTTTTTGCATATTTTATTTCATCCGATATGATAGATGGATCCTAGTCATGGGGCTTTTACTGCAGCCTTCTGGGTCTTGCCAAGGAGTTCACTTTTCCTTTTTATTGTGTTCCGATCCGAGTTGATGATGCCGAGATTTTTACTGATTTATGTGGGCATCTAATGCGGCTATTTTTAGCAGATTCTCATACACACCCCACTTGGTTGTGAAGGCAGTTTTATGTTGATCTTGCAGGGCAATAGACACTTGGTTGGTCGATTTCTGCTGCAGCAGCCTGCAAACCCTAAAAACGGGATGAAACATCTTCAAGAAGGCTCAGTAATCCACACATGCAAGCGTCTCTTGGAAGCCGTGTCGACCAGCAAACTGTGGAGAGGCTAAATGGACAGAAATGAACACAAGAAGCTGCAAAACAGAGGCGAAATGAGGGCGGCTGTGCAGAAACCCTAAACAAGTAGAAGGCAGCTGAAAAGAGACGGAAATGAGGCTGAACAGGGGCCAGTTGAGGCAGCTGCAGGAAGGAAGAGGCTGAGCAAAATTAGAATTAGGGTTAGGATTAGGTCAAAGATGACGTGGTAGGGCGCTATGGCAGGTTAGCCTGCTCTAATACCATGTTAGAAACATGGTATGAGGGGGGGAGAGAGAGAGAGAGAGAGATTAATGTCTTCACAAGCCCTCGCGGGACTATGAGACAAAGCACACACACCAAAAGGGTAAACACAAAACATCAGTTATAGACTGGGAGTCTCTTGGGAGTGCATATAACCACTTCCAAAGTTATTATAGATAAGCTACATGATACTAGGTGAGATAGTCAGCCTGTATTACATCAATTTAAGACTTGAGAGTCCTTGGGTTTGGATTTAAAATCTTTGATAAGTGCTTTTTCATCTCACTAGGCAGCCCATTTCCCTTCTTTGCGAGTGTCCTTCACTTTGTTCAATTCTATGGACTTCATCTTGAGCTGAATCGGGGTGAGATCCTCTGATATCCATACCTTGCTGCCTCTCAACTTATTTGTTTGCATGAGAATCTTGATTCTTGCTTTCCTGTCATTGAGTACCACTTTAGCTTGTGTCCCAATAGGAGCCACAATGGTTATATCCTTTAGGTCCAGTACAATACGTTCTGTATTTTACGGTCTGCATACTGAAAAAAAAAAACCCTACTTAATAGAAGTCTTTTCTTTTTGTTTAAAGGTCTTTTGCCCTTTTCTATTTTTGGATGGTAGGGGTGCTTTCTTGTTCTTTCTTTTTTAAGAGAAAAAATGGTGGTTCAGCTGTATCCCCCTTGAAATGTACAGTTGTAATTTTGCTTCCCTTTCTTCAATCCACACAACCCCCTTTGCAATCTGAGGGGTTGCTGCTATGATATTATCATTTTTCCCTGCCAGGCTCCCTTCATGCCAATCTTCAAGTAATCCTCCGATGCGTAGACATCTAGCATTTGTCGTCCTCTTGTCTTGTTCTTGCACCTCTCCATATTCTTCACTTTTGTTGATTTTGCTGTCCATTATTGCTGAGATTTCTCTTTGACCAATTTGACCTCATTGGTAACCATGTCATGGACTTTCGTTACCAACTATGGTGCAAGTTTTGCTTCCATGTGTATCTGTAGTACTTCCTGTATGATGTCTTGTTTGCCATTGTTCTCCATCTCCTTCACTTTCTTCCCGAGAGCTGCAACAATAAGTCTAAGCTCCCATACTTGCTGCTGTAGAAAATATATCTGCTCCTATGGGTCTTAGCCTACCCTCCGCTTGTAGTGCAATGTGTATGGGCTGGGTGTTGCTGCGATGTCGGAGTAGGAGGGTTTTCTAATAGGGATTGAAACAAAGGTCTTCACCTTTGGGTGCTCCATGATGGCCTATGAATAACTAGGGGCCCTCTTGCTATCTCTAACACCCCATACTGAGCCCAGGGCTCAGCTTAGCCTGGGGGCTGAAGATAGGTTGCTCTTGTACTTCTCGTAGGTACTTCTCGTAGGCTGATGATGTACGAAAAGAAGGTTGCCCCCTCCTACGTGACTTGGGTTCGGGACGAGTTGCTACTGCTGACGCTTCTGTTGTTGCCGATGCGAGCTAGTACTGGGGGCCACTAGATGGGAGCGAGAGAGGAGACGGGAGAAGCCGTGGGAGCTAGGCGCCAAGGGGGAGACGCAAGTGTAGGTGCAAGTGGGCGACAGCAGCAAGAGGAGCTAGGTGGCGGGAGGAGCTAGGTGGCGGGAGAGCTAGGCTGCCGGAAAGAGAGAGAGAGAGAAAGATTCTCGTCTTCACAAGGCCTTGCGGGACTATGAGACAAAGCACACACACCAAAAGGGTAAACACAAAACATCAGTTATAGATTGCGAGTCTCTTGGGAGTGCATATAACCACTTCCAAAGTTATTATAGATAAGCTACATGATACTAGGTGAGATAGACAGCCCATTTCTGTTCTTTGCGAGCGTCCTTCACTTTGTTCAATTCTATGGACTTCATCTTGAGCTGAATTGGTGTGAGCTTCCCTGATATCCATACCTTGCTGCCTCTCAACTTATTTGTTTGCATGAGAATCTTGATTCTTGCTTTCCTGTCATTGAGTACCACTTTAGCTTGTGTCCCAATAGAAGCCACAATGGTTATATCCTTTAGGTCCCATTCAATCGAAGGCGTTGCTACTATGTATGATATTATCAATTTTTTCTGCCAGGCTCCCTTCATGCCAATCTTCAAGTAATCCCCCAATATAGCCGCCCTCTTTTCTTGTTCTTGCACCTCTCCATATACTTCACTTTTGTAGATTTTGCTGTCCATTGTTGCTAAGATTTCCTCTTTGATCAATTTGACCTCATTGATAACCATGTCATGGACTTTGGTTACCAACTGTGGTGCAGGTTTTGCTTCCATGCGTATCTGTAGTACTTCCTAATGATGTCTTTTTTGCCATTGTTCTCCATCTCCTTCACTTTCTTCCCGAGAGCTGCTACCATAGGTCTAAGCTCCCATACTTGCTGCTATAGAAAATATATATGCTCCTGTGGGTCTGAGCCTACCCTCCACTTGTTGTGCAATGTGTATGGGCTAGGTGTTGCTGCGATGTCGGAGTAGGAGGGTTTTCTGATAGGGGTTGAAACAAATGTCTTCACCTTTGGGGGCTCCATGATGGCCCGTGACTAATTGGGGGCCCTCTTGCTATCTCTAACACCCCATACTGAGCCCAGGGCTCAACTCATCCTCGGGGTTGAAGATAGGTTGCTCTTGTACTTCTCGTAGGCTGATGATGTGCAAAAGAAGACAGCCTCCTCCTGCGCGACCTGGGTTTGGGACGAGCAGCTGATGCTGATGCGAGCTTGTATTGGGGGCCGCTAGGCGGGAGTGGGAGAGGAGACGGGAGGAGCCGGGGGAGCTAGGCGCTAGGCGAGAGACGCAGGTGCAAGCAAGGACGACGGCGGGAGAGCTAGGCGGCGGGGAGAGCTAGGTAGCGGGGGGGGGGGGGGGAGAGAGAGAGAGAGAGAGAGAGAGAGAGAGAGAGAGAGATTAACGTCCATGGGAGACCTCGTGGGCCTATGGGACAAAGTGCATAGAAAAGCGAACTCATAAAAGCCTCAGTGGGCCGAAGCAAAGGGTACGCTAGGACCCTCGCTTAGTACTAATCTATGCTAACATAATCATAATAATAATCATAATAATCATCATCATAATCAATCAATCTATCCAAGTGCTAGGACGAAACCAAAGGCTGGTACAGTGATGGCTCTCTGGTGTGCTTGCGAAAATATCTCGTATCTGCGTCTGTCGAGCTGTCTCACGTTGCGGTGGGGGCGCGGTCTCCTCACTCTCTGGACTCTCTGGGCTATGTCTAGAGTGATCCCTCGTCTGTGTCGGTCTCCTCTGAGGAAAGTTGTGATAGGTCGGGCCTCAATAGAGTGTACTCTGGGGGCTCTTTGTCGCACATGTGGCCTCTGCACCCCTCTCTCAGCGGTACTGTGCCGGTTGCTCATCTAGACTACTCTCATATCGGCTAGCTCATCTACCTCCACTGCACTGTGTCTGAGGGCTGACTCAAATGTATAGAAGTCTGTGACGTGCCGCTGTGTCCGATCATCCTCTATGTCCTGTAGTGGCTTGACCACCCCCTACTGCTCTCTGATCTTTCGTAGAAGCACCTCCCTGTGTCGCCGCATCTCCATTAGATAAAGTCCGACACATACCTGGTCATGGAAATGGATCAGTCATGACAAGTCTAGGTAGACCCAGTGGTAGCGTCCTCAAATCTTGTAGTAGGCTGGGCAAACACAAAGAAAACGCTCCTCTGTCTCAACCGCACCCAACGTACATAGCATGCGGATCCGCTACTCTCTAGGTATACCCGCTGCTCTCCCTGCCTCAATCCTCAGCTGATGGGATGAAACCCGCATCTGACCAATGGCAATCCTCAGTGCATGAGATACTCCTCTATCCTCGAGATACTGGGGTCTGATAATGAATCCCTCCTCTGATACTCTCAAGAAGTGGTCACGATAGAATTGGGTCTTGGTGGGGAGTTCTTGGTCCTCCCCCCAAGTCTAGGACCTGTGAAGCTGGAGGAGGTCTAACCGTATAATACGGTTAATCTCATCTCGTGGGATCAACTCAGGAGGGGCATCCATGTTGTACTACAAGGAGGGAAGCCTATCCAGCTGGATACCGTGCCTCGCAAGCCATGTAGATATGCATGCATACCATGTGTCTGCCCCGCTCTTTGCAAGTCGTTTGGATGACTCTAGGGCCAACCTCGGAAGTCTCCAATGGGGTAAGTCCCACACCCTGTGGATGAAAGTCACTGTTTAAAAGATGGCATCAACCTGAAGAGGTGTCATGGCAAACTCAACCTGTACTATCTCATGTGGAATTGAGGGCTTACATCGGATCATCCTGGATCCCATCGTCACCTGTCGCTGCTCGAAGCTCCTCCAATCTATCCTCGGAAGATTGCACCCCCAAAAAGGTACTGCATACATGACAGTAAGCCGCACTAGTGTGTCGAAAAGCCAGCCCTTCATTGGTGGATCCTGGAAGTGCGCTGGAAAGACTTACGCTCTAGTCTAGCCAAAGCACTACGCCCTCGTGTGAGTCGTGCATGGGCTGCATGTTTCATCGTGAAGATGGGTCCTGTGAAGACTACTCCCAAATATGTGTATGACTGCACTATCTCCACTGGTTCACCACTATTGGTGAAAGTGAGTGGGTTAGTCATTGCTCTTAGTTTTCCCAAGGTTGACCGTCAGATCTCTCTCTTTGCAAACATAGTTACCAGCCCAAATGGAAACGGAAGAAACGGAGTTTCCAGGCCCCGCCAAAACGGAAACGGAAGAAACGGCAATATGATACAATTTATGAGTAAAAATTTATTTTTTATACATAACATAATTATCAATAGAGTGCAAATCATACATAATACAATTATCTATACTTGAAGCTTCAGCCTTCAAGCATCAATGCATCATTCATGCCTCTATGATTCTAAATTCTTGAATGATGCTTCAATAATCTGAAATCGACATGTATCATGACTAACAAGTTTGGCATTACAAGAATCTGAAATTTAGAAGTTTGAAGTACTTTAAACTTAGCACACAAGTTGAAACTTGAAACTTGAAAGCATCCAATGTCCAGACTCCATAGATGATCATAATTCATGATCCACAAATTTCATGATCATGACTCGTGAGTCATGCAAGACTCAAAATAAAAGCACCCATGGATGATATAAAAAAAGGCAGCAGGACTACTAATCATCTGCATCATCCATGGACTCCTCGTCATCGTCATCCTCTGCCTCCTGAGATAAGCTTGAGGCATCTGTGTCACTGTCTGAAGAAGAATCATCAACATCAGGATCAGGACCATCGGGTGCAATTGAAGTACTAGCACCATCTCCAGATGGTTGAGTGTATGATCGTGTGTGGTGTGCTGGTGCTGACAGCTCCTCATACAACATGGTGTATATGTCCAGCTCCTCCCATGGGATATCTGGTATGGCCTTCATCTTCTCCACGTCCACCTTGTCTACATTCACTTGGCGAGGTTCGGGGCAGCCGGTGGCGAACTCAAGGAGACGGAGGTTGTAATGACAAAACACCAACCGCTCCAATTGAGCCGTGCTCAATCTGTTCCTCTTCTTTGTGTGAAAGAGGGCCCAAGTGCTCCAGTTCCTCTCACAAGGACCGGAACTGCAGTCCTGTGAGAGCACACGTATAGCAAGGCGTTTCTGCCAAAAGCCAATTAAGCAGAGATAAGTATCAGGAACTTAATAACTTTAAACATATTTGTAGTAGATAAAACTTCAAATTACTTAACGACTAAGCTCTAACTAGTGGCGTTGGAACTTGTCTCTTAGACTCATATCAAAGTAGGAGTACAGTTGCCATATTTCTCCCACCAGGAGACAGGTTGCAACTGTGTCTCTCGGAGCCTAGCCGTAGGTCGACCAAAGGAGAGGCTGTGATTGCGGAACAATAGAAGTTCATCCTCCATTCTTCGTTGCATCTCCAAGTCACCACCCGTCCAATTTTGTAGATACTGTTGCATCCCCTCCTCCAACTCGTCATTCTCATATTGCTCTTGACTGCGCCAGAGCGGATGCAATACATGTGCCACCGCATGGATTGGGCGATGGAACCAATTCCACCGCTTATTCCATATAGCACGGATGGACTCAACCCTAAATCATGCCATAAGAAATTAGAATGCATTATGCATGCAAAATTCATAGACTATAGATAATAGTACATACATAATATATATCTGAAAATTCCAGGCTTCATGATAACAAATTGCAATTTAGTAACTGCAATAATTATACATATTACAAAAGTAAAAAGTCTTACTTATCACGCGATAGGGAAGTGTTTCTGTTGAGGGCCTCTCCAATCTTGTCCATAAACTCGTACAAGAGCCCTAATGTGCTTCCCTCCATGTCCGTGATGCGAAGCACCGTGTAGATAGGATTAATCGATTTGATTAATGCCTCTGCCTGATTCCACCAAGACTCATCCATGATCATGCGAAAAAATTTGATAGACTTTGCTTGGCCTCTATCATCCCAATCTCCCCACTCCCGAGACACAACCGTGCGCAACAAGCCCTGGCGCACTCGCACAAGCCTCTCCACCACTATGAACATGTAAGCAACCTTGTGGCTGGAGGTTTCAATAGCTCAAGGTCATTGTAAGCCCGATAGATGCTGAGGACTTTGGGTCTCTTCGTGACAAACTTCACGATATTGCCGGCTGTGAAGAAGATGGCATCAATCCAAGGTATCTTCCCTAGGTCCTCGATCAAAAGATCAAGTCAATGTGAGGCACAGGGTGTCCACACAATCTTAGGGAACTCATCTTCTAATATGGCACCCATTGACACACAATTGCTGCCATTATCTGTCACCACCTGCACCACATGCTCAACACCTATCTCCATAATGGCTACCCGTAAGTGCTCCCAAATATACAACCCTGTAATCATTGTACCTGCAGTGGAAGCATCTATGGCTCTCAAGAACATGGTTCCCTTGCAAGAAGACACTAAAATATTGTACACCTTCCTCTTGCGTGCATCTGACCATCCATCGCATAAGAGTGTGCATCCATATTTTTTCCAAGTCTCTTTCAAGGGCTTCATTTTGTCTTCCACACATTCCCTCTCTCTTCTTAGCTCTCTTGTCCGCAAGGCCTCATATGTAGGCCCTTCCCATTCATACCCAATGCGGCTTATGGCTCTCATGGCCTTCCTCCATCGTGTAGTCTTTGCCACATGAAAGGGTATTGCACACTGTATGAAGAGCTTTATGAGCTCACTAGTGGCCTCCTTCACTTCTTGCTTTTGCAAGCGTGCTTGAATGCTAGACCTTTGCAGTGATCCTCTTTTCCCGCACTAGCATCAATACTAAATGATCCATGTGGCAAGGGTGTTCTTGTAGCACTAGGACCCGCGCTCGATGTAGTTGATGCCCCTCTACTTCTCTTTGCAGAACCCAATGTGCTGGCATCATCCAATGGCTCAGTGTCAGCAGCCTCTTCTTCATCTTGCAGCCCTTGCCCTCCACCTTTTGCAACCAAGGCTGCCATACGCACACGCTTCCATTCTATTAGGCCACCTTTCACTGGGAGCAGGCACGAACTCACAAGGTCCTACATCCTTGCTGGAAACACCTTCTAGATGGTCTTTCACCCGTCTGACAAACCACGTTTTGCTTATGCCGCAATAGTTGCATCTCCACTTCTTGGAGCCACCGCCTCCTTTATAACTATCTAGGAGGGAGACATGGACCCAATAAGCATCTCTCGGCATTAAGGAGGATGGAGAAGTGAGGAGGAGGATGGAGAGGTCACAAGTGAGAAAGGATGGAGAGGTAGGAGGAGGATGGAGAGCTCAGAGGTAAAAGAGGATGGAGAGGTGGAAGGAGCCTAGAGGATCAGAGGTAGAAGTGAAGGAGGATGGAGAGCTTAGAGGAGGAGGATGGAGAGGTTACAGGTTAGATTAAAGAGAGGATGGAGAGAAGAAGGATGGAGGGATGGAGAGCAGGCTGCCAAGCTGCAGCTTGCAGGATGGAGAAGATGGAGCAAAGGATGAAGAGGATGGAGAGAGAAGGATAGAGGTCCGAGAAAAACGGGATGGAGAGTCCAAGAGCAAAGGATGGAGGGATGGAGAGAGCTTAGAGAAGGTGGAGAGAGCAGCAAGAGAGGAGTGCAATGGGCAGAAGGCGGCAAAAAATGGAGCCTGGCGGCGAAATGACGATTTTTGGGGTTTAGGGCAAATCAGGTTTTACGAAACGGCGTTTCTTCAAGAAACGCCGTTTCAGTTTCGCCGTTTTTTTTTTCGGCCACGAAACGGCCGTTTCATGCAACTATGTTTGCAAACACCTCTAAAGCCTCCACATCTCTCTGTAGTCCCTCCGCTGAAGAGGATATAAGGACTATATCATCAGCATATAACAGTATTTATATGAGGAGATCCCCTAGTAATGAGCCCTCGCCACCTAGGCAATCTATAAAAAATTTGATCTCATCAATGTAGAGTCAAAAAAGAGTCGATGAGAGAGGGCAGCCCTACTTCACCCCAATGGTGCTCTCGACCCAATCTGATAGGCCGCCTGGGGCACGGACCCTGCCTCTGACTGAGTCATATAAGCTCATCACACCCCAAATCAGCATCTCTAGGATCTGCATCTCCTGTGGTCTCCTGATCATGCGGGATCGTGGAACAGTGTCAAAGGCCTTTCGAAAGTCTACAAAGCATGTGTAGACTTTCTGACGTCTGGACCTCACCTCCTCAATGATAGCCCTCAAAGTAAAAATGTGGTCTAGAGTAGAGTGTTGCCTCCTGAATCCTGCCTGCCCTAGTGCTTGTTGCCCCGTGCCTCTGTATGACTGCTGATCTCTCTCTCTAATACCGATCCATAGATCTTGGCCAGTGTGTGGCCAATCATAAGGGTACGATAGTTCCCAATGTCCATGGGGTCTCCTGGTTTGTGTATTGGTACGATAGTAGTGGTGCTCCACGTTGGTGGGAAGCCGTGGCAAACTGCAAGGTTAAACATATGTGCAAGGATCAATGCTAGGACCTCTTGCCCATGTGCGAAGTGCTCTATCCGAAGGCCTTCGTGATTCTGTGCTTTCCGGTTGTGGAGCCGACGGAGTGCAGCCCGCACATTCTACGTAGTGAATAGATGACAAGTAGTGAGCCTGGGCATAGTGGACATGTTTGCACTGTCTGCCTCGGAACATCATATAAGGAGCATGCATAAGTGTGCCACACGCCGGGATCAGTGATGGGAATGGGTGGCTTTCCCTCCGCGAGGAATCCCCACCCAGTGGTTGGGTCTCCTCCGTGAAATGATTTGATGATCTCATCCATCCTATGTGTAAGGAAGGCCCATCTCTTGCGGCATGTCAGCCGCTAAAAGATCTGTGTGCCTCATGTGGCGTCAACTGACCCAAGACTCGCTCCCGAGTTAGGTGGGCTCACATTTCTCTGCACTCATCATCAAACCAGGGGTTTTGAGGCATCTTCCCATCTCATAGGCCGGGAGGACCTGCGTGTCCCTAGTACAGAATTCGAGGGCCTTTATTGGCCCTGGTGCAACCTAGGTGTATTGTATAGGTGGGTAGGTAGGGCAGCTACTGCTAAGCAGAAGGCGGGAGGTAGGCTAGTGGTGGGGTAGGTAGTCGAGGGTTGTAGGAGATGGCACAATAGTAGGGAGGCGGGGCTAGGGGCTGAGGCGGAGAGGCTAGGAGCTGAGGCGAGGCTAGAGACTGAGAGGCGGGGCTAAGGGAGGCTGCACTGCAAACAAGGCTAGGGAGGCGAGGCTAGGGGCTAGGCTAGGGGCTAGGCGCTGAGGCGGAGAGGATAGGAGTTGAGGCGGAGAGGCTAGAGGTTGGGAGGCGGGGCTAGGAGAGGTGGCGCAGCAAGTTAGGCTAGCATGGCGGAGCTAGGGGCTGGGTGGCGGGGGCAAGGAGCAGCAATGCATGCAGCAGGAGCAGCATGGCGAAGAGAGAGAGAGAGAGAGAGAGAGAGAGAGAAAGAAAGAAAGAAAGTGTATTATTGTCCACTAGAGGCCAAAATGGGCCCATGGGACATCAAGAACTCTGCGTACAAGATAGCACAAAATCAACGTGCCCCAAAGAAGAGGCATCGTCGAATATCATCTAAGTGCTACGCAATATAATGCAAGTGAAAGTACATAATGTCAAATCTTAGCCTAAATACAGAGTAAACTAGATGCAAGGAAACCGCCCCCGGGTGCAAAATGGGGGGATGAGCACAATATGCCAATGCAAAGATACAAGTCCAGGTGTCACGGAGTCTGAGAACCAAAATAATACTGGAAATCCTGTCCATCGACTCTGCTCCTGCTATGAGAGTACAAATCTGGGCAAAGGTGAGGTGAGCGGCTGGTGGGGCGAGATCTCCATGAGTAAGTCTCCTCCGAAATGCTGCCATCATCCTGGATCTTCTGGAGATGAAGCGGCGAGTACGTCCCCTATGTAACAAGATCCTGCGGCGTCTACAAACCATCTCATATGTACATCCACATGGTGGAGGCATGTGTCCTGTGTGGGCTCTGCCGTCCTCGTGCTCCTCCTGGTCTCTGTCCTCTGGTATGGCGTGTGCCTGAGCTCTATGAGGCTGGGCTCTATCACGCTCCGGTCTGTGCTCTCTGAGGTAGTCTCGCCGAAGCATAGTGGCCTCCCTGATATAAAGGGCTAGGCAATGCTGATCCTCGTAGTCCATCACTCGTGAGAGAGGTCCAAAGCCATCCGTGAAGAGACAGTGGAATCTACCTCTGATCTCATAATATAGCGGGCATCTGCAAATGAAGTGCTCCTCTGACTCCACCTCTCCCATGGTGCAACAAGGGCAGATCCTGGTCTCTCGGCCTGGTCGCCGTCCATCCTCCATGCGTCGCATCCTACCAGCCTCTATCTCGAGCTGATGCGAAGAGACTCTAAGCTGGCCGAGGGCAATCCTCAGTGAGTGGGACATGTGGGTACCTGTATAGCCTGGTGGGATGACAAATCCATCCTCTGAGATCCGAAGGAAGTGGTCACGATATGTGGCCATCTTCACCGGAAGCTGCGTGGGATAAATCCAAGTGCGATACGTATGAAGCTGCAGCAAGTCTGCTCTCATGACCTGACTAAGCTCGTGGCGAGTCAACTCGAGATGAGGGGCATCTATGCTGTATCGGAAACGGAGGCAGTGAGTCTGAAGTACCAGCAGTATCGGGTCCCTGATCGTGCCAACTCCATAGAAGATGCAAGTGCTAACCATGGCAACCGAGCTCTGCCTGCTGCTGAGTCTCCAAACTCCCTGACCCTGTGCAGATACATGACCGACTGAAACGCTGCATCCAATGCAAGGGGAGTAGCTCCAAACTCTGCTAGCATGATCTCGTGCGGAACTGTAGCCTTGGCCCTAATGAGCCGAGAGAACATGATGATCTGTAACCTCTCTACTCGTCTCCAATCTGCAGCGCCGAGGTCTCCTGCCCAGAAAGGAGCTGCATACATCGCAGCTGGTCTCACCACTGTATCAAAAAGCAAGGATTTCGTATCGGGATGCTGAAAGTGGGACTGAAAACACTGACGCTCAAGATGAGCCAACGAAGCATACCCTTTACTAATCCTATCTCGTGCTGCATATGTCATGGTGAAGACCGGTCCCCTGAAAACTGCCCCCAAATAAGTGTACTCTCTAACAAGCTCCTTCCTTCTCACCGTATCTTCCTTCGGCAGACTGTGGCTCTCCCTCTCTCTCTCTCTCTCTCTCTCTCTCTCTCTCAGCCCCTCGCACCCTCGCAGCCCCCTCTCCCTCTCCCCCTCACAGCTCCTCCCCCCCCCCTCGCAGCTCCTCCCCCCCCCTCGCAGCTCCCGCCTCTCCCCTCGCAGCCCCTCGCACCATCGCAGCCCCCCCCCCCCTCGCAGCTCCCCCCCTCGCAGCCCCTCGCACCATCGCAGCCCCTCCCCATCCTCTTAGCTCCCCCCCTCGCAGCTCCTCGCCCCCCCCTCACAGCTCCTCCCCCCCCCCCTCGCAGCTCCCGCCTCTCCCCTCGCAGCCCCTCGCCACCCTCGCAGCCCCCCCTCACAGCCCCTCGCACCCCCCCTCGTAGCCCCTCCCCCCCCTCTTAGCTCCCCCCCCTCGCAGCTCCTCGCCCCCCCCTCACAGCTCCTCCCCCCCCCTCGCAGCTCCCGCCTCTCCCCTCGCAGCCCCTCGCACCATCGCAGCCCCCCCCCCCTCGCAGCTCCCCCCCCCCTTCCCTCCCCGCAGCTCCCCCCTCCCAGCCCCTCGCCCCTCGCAGCTCCTCCCCCTCGCAGCGGCTCACCCCGCTCAGACCCTCCCCCTCGCAGCTCAGCCGCTCAGGCCCCCCACCCCGCTCACCCGCTCATCGCGCATTGGCAGCGCTCGCGATCTCCCGCTTTTCAATGCCGCCGGTTTCCCGTAATTAACATGGCCGACATCGTCGAGCATGTTACAAAAGGAGCAACAGCAGCAACATCAATGGCCTCCACGACCGACATGCTGCACTATAGTAGAAGAGGACTTGCATCCTCTTCAAAGGACAGAGCAGTACCCGCACTTGCCGCACTCCCAGTCGCAGGTACACCGGTTTCAGCTCCACTATCTCATCTTCCGCCCAGCGCAGTGCCCGCACTTGCCGCACTCCCAGTCACAGGTACACCGGTTTCAGCCCATTATCTCATCTTCCACCCATAGCCACCTTGTACCCGCAGTTTTTTTCACCCCTCCCCTCTCAGGTCCCTTCTTCTCCTACCCCTTCTCCAACTTTAGCCTTCCCCTCCTCTCCATCCTCGGTACCCGCTTTCTCTCCCCCTCTCCAGCCTTCTCCCTCATCCCCGCTACCCACCTTACCGGTTTCCCCCCTTTCTCCCTCTCTTTCTCCTTCCATGCCTTGCACTGTTTGTCCTTGCCAGCACATCCTACCAGAGCTTCAGCACTTTCAGACCCACCTCCGAGCTGCCCTTCAGATGCTTCACAGGAAGGACGAGACCATTGCTCTACTTACAGCTCAGGTTGCATCTCTTACTGATCGAGTGACACAGCAGGATCGGGAGATCTTGTCTATTAGAACAGATCTTCAGGTCTTACAGGCGACTCATAGGACTCTTGCTGGAGAGATTCATGGACACACAGAGCGAGTGCAACAGATCGAGACTCGCGTTCAGCACATAGACACATCTCCCACTACAACAGTAGCAGCGGTTGAGGAGCGTTTGACCTCCCTTCAGACAGAGGTCCAGAGAGCCACAGAGTGGGTGGATGTCGTCCGCCGTCAGCCATCACAGCCTCAGAGATCGACTGTATCAGCTACATTGGCCGAGTCACAGCAGAGGGCCACAAAGGCCCTCAACATTCGCATTCGTGGTATCTTGCCCTCGGAGACAGAGTCCACGATGACACAGGCTTTGACCTTTGTCTCTCAGACATTGGGAGTACAGGATCATGGCATAGTAGGAGCATATAGAGTCGGGAGAGATCGTACTAGAGAGCAGCCCCTCATTATCAGATTCAGAGATGCCCAGGCACGTCTAGCTGCCCTCAGGAGGAGAGGGACACTCAGAGACCACCCACAGATTTCCATGGACGAGGATCTGACTCAGATACAGGTTGAGGAGCGCAAGGCGCTCATGCCTCAGAGAGACGCAGCCCGAGCTCAGGGCAAGTGGGCAGTGATCAGGGATGGCAGACTCATCACAGGCACCTTGAGGCGTGCTCCCACAGTGCCTAGGGATGACAGACCAGCAGATATGGCCCCACCTCCACCTCCACCTCCTGCTCCGACTGCCTGACGGGACAGGGCTCATGGGACACACCACTTGTCAGATAGTCTACGCATCGCTGTATGGAACTCCAATGGTTCTTTTACAGCACAGCCAGGCAATCTACGGGGGGCATTCTTTGGGAGAGATATCATCTTTTTCACAGAGACACACGAGAGTCCAGAGAGACCTTTGCCACGAGTGACAGGATATACATGGAGATCTGCCTTCAGACAGCACACTCGAACATTTGGAGTGAGAGGATCTGGAGGAGTGGCCATTTTGTACAGAGAGCATCTCGATCGGATCATCACAGTGGAGAGAGCGGATTCACATGCTCGATTCTTGTGGGTACGCATCCACCGCAGAGCCCCTCAGCGAGATCTCTTTATTGCAGTTTGCTACTTCCCCCCGGCGCAGTCATTTTATTCTTCCACTGGACCAGGCCAGTCCATATTTGAGAATCTCTCAGCGGACATTGCAGATTTTTCACATCGCGGAGAAGTCATCCTCTTAGGAGACTTCAACGCGAGGACCTCAAACAGACAGGCCCTCACTTATGACTTCATGGAGGATCCGGTCATACTTCCGGCATCTCACAATGATAGCCTCTGTCGGACTTCATCAGACTGCACAGTTACAGCCCACAGATCAGGGACGTCAGTTACTGGAGCTCCTCACCTCGCACAGTATGGTCATTTATAACGGCTTGTCCAGGTGGCCACAGTCTTCCATGCCTACATTCTCTTCTGCTTCTGGGCGTGGTACTAGCGTGATCGACTACACATAGGTCCCCCGACTCTAGTCCCTTCCATCCATAGCCTTACTGTTAGCCCCTTCATGCCCTCTGCCGACCATGCACTCATCCACTTTACTTTGACTCATGTCTCCCATGACCCACCCCCCCCTCGTCATCACGACCGCCAATCCTATTATGAGGTTCATTTCGACCAGCAGTTCGATGATGTATATAGCCAGAACCTCAGCCGCCTACTCCGTCCTCATCTATTAGATGCTCTACCATCCACGCAGGACCGGTGGGAACTTGTACATTCTTCACTCGTTTCTGCCGCCCACATGTCCTTCCCTGCCACGTGTCATTCGTCTAGTCCCCCACCGGTTGGTCTTGTTCCTTGCAACGGTTGGTATGACGAGTGTAAGGAACTCCGCAGGAAACTTCACCTTGAGACCAAGGAGAAGTCTCCCCTCCTTACCGAAACCAAGAGAGACTACAAGTGGTTGGTTAGGCGCAAGAAACGCCAATTTCTAGCCCAGAATGAGGAGGAGCTGAGAAGCTCAGCTGTGACTCCAAGGAATTCTGGAGAAAATTCCTCCGCTCGAAGTCTCAGAGCCCCTTACAGATCCACGTGTCTGGTCTGCATATACTTCAGCTCTATACGATGTTCCAGATCAGCCAGCCATCGATTTATCCCATTCCCTAGGCCAGCTTCATCTAGTCTTTTCACACCAGAGAGTGTCCGTGCAGCAGTCCACCGATTGAAGAACGGGAGAGCTAAGGATCATGATGGATTGCAAGCGGAGTATGTAATCCATCGGATTGATGCCTTAGATTTTGTTCTTTCCCGTCTCTTCAATGAGTCTGTTTGTACAGGCCTACCACAGTCCTGGTTAGGCAATACCATAGTACCTATCCACAAGTCGGGGGACCCTATGGAGCCGTCGAATTACAGGACCATCATGATCGGCCACGTTATGGCCAAGATCTTTGCATCAGTTTTGGAAAACCTGTCGTCTCGGCATGGTCATTTATACGGCTTTCCAAAACTGATGCAAAGATCTTGGCCATAACGTGGCCGATCATGATGGTCCTGTAATTCGACGGCTCCATAGGGTCCCACGACTTGTGGATAGGTACTATGGTATTGCCTAACCAGGACTGTGGTAGGCCTGTACAAACAGACTCATTGAAGAGACGGCAAAGAACAAAATCTAAGGCATCAATCCCATGGATTACATACTCCGCTTGCAATCCATCATGATCCTTAGCTCTCCCGTTCTTCAATCGGTGGACTGCTGCACGGACACTCTCTGGTGTGAAAAGACTAGATGAAGCTGGCCTAGGGGAATGGGATAAATCGATGGCTGGCTGATCTGGAACATCGTATAGAGCTGAAGTATATTCAGACCAGACACGTGGATCTGTAAGGGGGCTCTGAGACTTCGAGCGGAGGAATTTTCTCCAGAATTCCTTGGAGTCACAGCTGAGAAGCAAGCTTCTCAGCTCCTCCTCATTCTGGGCTAGAAATTGGCGTTTCTTGCGCCTAACCAACCACTTGTAGTCTCTCTTGGTTTCGGTAAGGAGGGGAGACTTCTCCTTGGTCTCAAGGTGAAGTTTCCTGCAGAGTTCCTTACACTCCTCGTCATACCAACCGTTGCAAGGAACAAGACCAACCGGTGGGGGACTAGACGAATGACACGTGGCAGGGAAGGACATGTGGGCGGCAGAAACGAGTGAAGAATGTACAAGTTCCCACCGGTCCTGCGTGGATGGTAGAGCATCTAATAGATGAGGACGGAGTAGGCGGCTGAGGTTTCTGGCTATATACATCATCGAACTGGTGGTCGAAATGAACCTCATAATAGGATTGGCGGTCGTGATGACGAGGGGGGGGTGGGTCATGGGAGACATGAGTCAAAGTAAAGTGGATGAGTGCATGGTCGGCAGAGGGCATGAAGGGGCTAACAGTAAGGCTATGGATGGAAGGGACTAGAGTCGGGGGACCTATGATGTAGTCGATCACGCTAGTGCCACGCCCAGAAGCAGAAGAGAATGTAGGCATGGAAGACTGTGGCCACCTGGACAAGCCGTTATAAATGACCATACTGTGCGAGGTGAGGAGCTCCAGTAACTGACGTCCCTGATCTGTGGGCTGTACTGTGCAGTCTGATGAAGTCCGACAGAGGCTATCATTGTGAGATGCCGGAAGTATGACCGGATCCTCCATGAAGTCATAAGTGAGGACCTGTCTGTTTGAGGTCCTCGCGTTGAAGTCTCCTAAGAGGATGACTTCTCCGCGATGTGAAAAATCTGCAATGTCCGCTGAGAGATCCTCAAATATAGACTGGCCTGGTCCAGTGGAAGAATAAAACGACTGCGCCGGGGGGAAGTAGCAAACTGCAATAAAGAGATCTCGCTGAGGGGCTCTGCGGTGGATGCGTACCCACAAGAATCGGGCATGTGAATCCGCTCTCTCCACTGTGATGATCCGATCGAGATGCTCTCTGTACAAAATTGCCACTCCTCCAGATCCTCTCACTCCAAATGTTCGAGTGTGCTGTCTGAAGGCAGATCTCCATGTATATCCTGTCACTCGTGGCAAAGGTCTCTCTGGACTCTCGTGTGTCTCTGTGAAAAAGATGATATCTCTCCCAAAGAATGCCCCCCGTAGATTGCCTGGCTGTGCTGTAAAAGAACCATTGCAGTTCCATACAGCGATGCGTAGACTATCTGACAAGTGGTGTGTCCCATGAGCCCTGTCCCGTCAGGCAGTCGGAGCAGGAGGTGGAGGTGGAGGTGGAGGTGGGGCCATATCTGCTGGTCTGTCATCCCTAGGCACTGTGGGAGCACGCCTCAAGGTGCCTGTGATGAGTCTGCCATCCCTGATCACTGCCCACTTGCCCTGAGCTCGGGCTGCGTCTCTCTGAGGCATGAGCGCCTTGCGCTCCTCAACCTGTATCTGAGTCAGATCCTCGTCCATGGAAATCTGTGGGTGGTCTCTGAGTGTCCCTCTCCTCCTGAGGGCAGCTAGACGTGCCTGGGCATCTCTGAATCTGATAATGAGGGGCTGCTCTCTAGTACGATCTCTCCCGCCTCTATATGCTCCTACTATGCCATGATCCTGTACTCCCAATGTCTGAGAGACAAAGGTCACAGCCTGTGTCATCGTGGACTCTGTCTCCGAGGGCAAGATACCACGAATGCGAATGTTGAGGGCCTTTGTGGCCCTCTGCTGTGACTCGGCCAATGTAGCTGATACAGTCGATCTCTGAGGCTGTGATGGCTGACGGCGGACGACATCCACCCACTCTGTGGCTCTCTGGACCTCTGTCTCAAGGGAGGTCAAACGCTCCTCAACCGCTGCTACTGCTGTAGTGGGAGATGTGTCTATGTGCTGAACGCGAGTCTCGATCTGTTGCACTCGCTCTGTGTGTCCATGAATCTCTCCAGCAAGAGTCCTATGAGTCGCCTGTAAGACCTGAAGATCTGTTCTAATAGACAAGATCTCCCGATCCTGCTGTGTCACTCGATCAGTAAGAGATGCAACCTGAGCTGTAAGTAGAGCAATGGTCTCGTCCTTCCTGTGAAGCATCTGAAGGGCAGCTCGGAGGTGGGTCTGAAAGTGCTGAAGCTCTGGTAGGATGTGCTGGCAAGGACAAACAGTGCAAGGCATGGAAGGAGAAAGAGAGGGAGAAAGGGGGGAAACCGGTAAGGTGGGTAGCGGGGATGAGGGAGAAGGCTGGAGAGGGGAGAGAAAGCGGGTACCGAGGATGGAGAGGAGGGGAAGGCTAAAGTTGGAGAAGGGGTAGGAGAAGAAGGGACCTGAGAGGGGAGGGGTGAAAAAAACTGCGGGTACAAGGTGGCTATGGGTGGAAGATGAGATAATGGGGCTGAAACCGGTGTACCTGTGACTGGGAGTGCGGCAAGTGCGGGCACTGCGCTGGGCGGAAGATGAGATAGTGGAGCTGAAACCGGTGTACCTGCGACTGGGAGTGCGGCAAGTGCGGGTACTGCTCTGTCCTTTGAAGAGGATGCAAGTCCTCTTCTACTATAGTGCAGCATGTCGGTCGTGGAGGCCATTGATCTTGCTGCTGTTGCTCCTTCTGTAACATGCTCGACGATGTCGGCCATGTTTAATTACGGGAAACGGGAAACCGGCGGCATTGAAAAGCGGGAGATGGCGAGCGCTGCCAATGCGCGATGAGCGGGTGAGCGGGGTGGGGGGCCTGAGCGGCTGAGCTGCGAGGGGGAGGGTCTGAGCGGGGTGAGCCGCTGCGAGGGGGAGGAGCTGCGAGGGGCGAGGGCTGGGAGGGGGGAGCTGCGAGGAGGGAAGGGGGGGGGGAGCTGCGAGGGGGGGGGGGAGGGGCTGCGAGGGGGGGGGGGGGGGGGGGGGCTGCGATGGTGCGAGGGGCTGCAAGGGGAGAGGCGGGAGCTGCGAGGGGGGGGGGAGGAGCTGTGAGGGGGGGGCGAGGAGCTGCGAGGGGGGGGAGCTAAGAGGGGGGGAGGGGCTACGAGGGGGGCTGCGAGGGTGCGAGGGGCTGCGAGGGTGCGAGGGGCTGTGAGGGGGGGCTGCGAGGGTGCGAGGGGCTGCGAGGGGAGAGGCGGGAGCTGCGAGGGGGGGGGGGGAGGAGCTGTGAGGGGGGGCGAGGAGCTGCGAGGGGGGGGAGCTAAGAGGGGGGGGAGGGGCTGCGATGGTGCGAGGGCTGCGAGGGGGGAGCTGCGAGGGGGGGGGGGGGGGGGGCTGCGATGGTGCGAGGGGCTGTGAGGGGAGAGGCGGGAGCTGCGAGGGGGGGGGGGAGGAGCTGCGAGGGGGGGGGGGAGGAGCTGTGAGGGGGAGAGGGAGAGGGGGCTGCGAGGGTGCGAGGGGCTGAGAGAGAGAGAGAGAGAGAGAGAGAGAGAGAGAGAGAGCCACAGTCTGCCGAAGGAAGATACGGTGAGAGAGAGAGAGAGAGAGAGAGAGAGGCTAGGGAGTAAAGAAGTGGTACACAAATGTAGAATCTATGAAGACTTTCATTCATTCATCAAGTATGACATGATAAGTGAAGTACAAGCCTTATTTATATAGGCTACACACTCACACACTTTCACCAAGTGCATATGGGATAAGTCCCATAGTGACACGTGGCACTGCACACTGACTAGTACTAGGTCTCCTAGTACTACGCACTAACACATCACATCAACACACTCTTTGGCTATGACACCTCCAACAATAACATGGCAAACAGACCCAGGTGTTATATTCAAAGACACCACTCTACAAGTGTTCTGCACCCCCCGTCCCCCCCCCCCTTTTCCCATGTAAGGCATTGCAAACTACATTTTGAAGGATCGATAAACGAGAGAGCAAGCACAAGATTCAAGAGTCGATGTATATCAGTCGTCACGTCTACTAGATTAGATGAAAAGAGAAGTACATAGTACTTGAAGGTAGACCTAGGACTAAGTGTCCTAGGTGTCACATAGGACTAAATGTCCTATGTGGCATAAAATGCACTAAAACACTAGAGTGCCTATAACTATGCCTACAAGGCACATACCAAGGCCCATAGGGCATCACTAGAACTGGGAGAAGATGGCTACAAACCCCCCTCCATGGTATCGGCTGAAGTATTCTAGAAACGTCTTAGAATACCTGGTATTTTCTGGTCATGGTGGCACATGTTCATCCAAAAGGATATAACCACCTATGAATGTACAAGGTATGTCAGATCGTGTAACAAAGGGAACCAAGTGTAAAGCCCATCGGAAGACTTCGAACCTGGGACGAGGAAGTGCCTTTGTAAACATATCTGCTATGTTGTCCTCTGTGGGAAGGTAGGACAACTCTATGACGCCTGCTGACAACCGCTCTCGAACATAATGATAGTGAACTTCAATGTGCTTGGTACGCGCATGAAACACTAGGTTACGCGCAATGGCCAAAGCACTATGGCTGTCAGTGTAGACCATAGTGGAGGATGTCTAGCGAATACCAAGATCTGTAAGTAACTGTCGAAGCCAGACACACTCTACTGTAGCAGTGAAGGCTGCCCTATACTCAGCCTCACAGCTAGATGTGGCAACTGTTGATTGTTTCTTGCTGAGCCAAGAGATACATGAACTGCCAAGCAAAAAACAATTGCCGGTATGTGACACTCTGGTGTCGGAACAACCTGCCCAGTCACTATCCCGTGTAAGCATGCATGGTAACTGATCCCTCATCACCATAGAAGAGGGCTAAATCCTGAGTGCCTCTGAGATATCTGAAGACTCTCTTCACTGCCTACCAATGCTGTGAACTGGGCATGTGCATGAACCTGTTGAGCTGAGATACTGCATACTGTAAGTCAGGTCTGTAAGTCAGGTCTGGTGTGACATAAGTAAATGAGACATCCAACAGCCCTGCTAGTAAAGGGTGATATCACATGGTGGGCTCCCATCATGAGCTGAAAATTTGAAGCCAGGGTCCACTAGAGTAGAGATTGGCTTGCAATCCTCGAACTGAAAGTGATCAAGGAGCTGTCCAATATACTTGGAATCTGACATCATGATACCCCCCTCAACATGAGCAAACTGAATGCCCAAATAATAGTGTAGCTGTCCCATGTCCGACATTTCAAAAGCCTGCTGCAAATCAGCCTTGAAAGCTGCAATATGTTGAGTATCTGAGCCCGTGATTAGCATATCATCACATATAAAAATCAGCACTAAAAAATCAGATCCACTCCCACAGACATAAAGAGTGGGCTCTGTGGGGCTATTCTGAAAACCAAGGGATAGTAAGTGTGCATGAATTTTGGCATACCATGCCCTGGGTGCCTGCTTCAAACCATAAAGGGCTTTTCTAAGCTGGCATACCTTGTTTTCAGAATTAACAACCTCAAAGCCACGAGGTTGTGTCACATAAACTTCTTCCTGCAGATCCCCATGAAGAAAAGCAGTCTTGATGTCAAGCTGGTGCATTTGCCAATGGTGATGGGCTACAATAGCAATGGCACATCTAATAGTAGTAATCCAGGATGTGGGAGCAAAGGTCTCCTCAAAGTCAATGGCTTGTTGTTGGGCATACCCTTTTGCAACAAGACGGACTTTGTGTGGATCTATACTGCCATCAGATTTCCTTTTTAATTTGTAGACCCACTGGGTACCAATTGCCTTGTCATCAAGCTTATGTCTCAGCTGAGATGGTACATGAACATATGCAAGAGACCCAAAAACTCTCATGTGTGAAAGTGAAGGCTTCCTGCCTTTCCATGCTTCATAAGGTGTAATAGTCTTCAATGCCCTTGTAGGTGATCTATTCAGCACATAGTTGGCACACATCACTGCATCAAGCCAAAATTTATTGGGCAAGGACTTGGCCTTAAGCATGCATCTGGCCATCTCCATAGTGGACCTGTTCTTCCTTTCAGGAACGGGATTATGCTGAGGAGTTAAGGAGCAGTGCATCAAACTCCGTTGACATATACTCTCCCCCCCCTATCTGTGTTGAGGGTGACAAGCTTGCATCCTGATTCATTCTCAACCATATTCAGCCACTTCTAAAAGCATGAGAACACTTCAGATTTGGCTTTTTAAAGCATATACCCAGCAATATCTTGTGAAGTCATCAATGAGAGTCATGAAATATTTGTACCCCCCAATGGCATTTGTCCTCATTGGGCCACAGACATCACTGTGCACTAGCTGCAATTTCCTTTGTTAGAGTTTTGGACAATTCTTTTGAAAAGGAAATCGATGCATCTACCCAAAAGACAACCCTCACACACATGTTTGGAAACTGTGTGAGTTTGATTACATCATTTGCCATGTTCTGTGAATGTAACTTGGCAAGAGCTCTATAATTGAGATGACCCATTCTCTCATGCCAAAGATGAGTTTCAGCAAGCTGTGAATCTGAAATAGCAAATGCTTCGATAGAGAGTGCAGCTGAGGATCATCAAGGTGATAAAGCCCCTTTTTCAAAGTGCCAGTGAGAACTATGGCATTGTCATCAACGAAGATCATATACTAGGCATCTGTATCCATCGAAAATCACTCTGAAACCTGAAGTGGCAATTGCTGAAATCGAAATCAAGTTGACTTCTATTCCAGGCACGAAAAGAACATTAGTCAGAGTGATAGGATGGCTTGTAATGGATGTGAGCTGCACATCTCCAATTCCTTTTACAGCATAGGAGGCATTGTTAGCGCATGTGACAGTTCCCCCACGAGGTGCATCAGCTAAGAAATGAAACAACTGTCTACAAGATGTGACATGCTTGGAAGCACCACTATCAAAATACCAAGACTGAGCATCATTAGTAGTAAAGAATGCATCAACTTGGGAGGGATCAAAGGAGCGATGGACAGCCCATGCCCAATCATCCTGGAGAGCATGTGCATGTGAGACATTTGCTGGCTCGTGGGATTC